>NW_006399776.1:21955012-21985210 GCF_000299155.1 Elephantulus edwardii
CCAAAATCTCTGTAAATGTTTATGAAAATTAATAAAATATAATTATAGAAAAAAAATAAAGCCCTGGGGAAAAAGAAAAAAAATTTTCTCCTTACTAGTACAGGAAAATACAGAAAAAGATCAATAGTAGTGGTAGTTGTTGTTATTGTTGTTGTCATTATTAGGTTCCATCAAGTCAAGTATAACTCATAGCAACCCTATGAACAAAAGGTCTGAACCCTGTTCTGTCCTGCACCATCCTAATATTTCCTGACACACAAGAGCCCATTGCAGCAGTCACCATGTCCATCCGCTTGGTTGAGGGTCTTCCTCTCCTTTGCCGACCCTCCATCCTTCCCAACATCATCTTCTCCAAGGAATAGCACCTCCTAGCAACATGTCCAAAGTATGTGGGACAAAGCCTCATCATTTTTGCCTCCAAAGAGCACTCGGCTGCATCCTCTCCAAGACATATCTGTTAGTTCCCTTGGTCATCCATGCAATGTTCAGAGCTCTTCTCCAACACCACAGCTCAAAGGCATCAGTTCTTTTTCTGTCATCCTCATTCACTGTTCAGCTCTCAGATGCATAGCAAATAATTGGAAAGACCATGGCCTGAATCAGACATACCTTTGTCCTCAAGCTGACATCACTATTCCTTAATAATTTGGAGAAGTCACTAACTACAGATTTTCCCAGTGCAATGCATCTCCTTATTTCTTGACTGTTGGTACCAAGGGTGTTAATTATGGATCCAAGCTGTAGACAGTTTCAGTCTCCCTCTAAACATCATGATGCATCCTTTGGTCCAGTTATAGGAATCTTTGTTCTCCTGACATTGAGATACAATCCATACTGAAGGCTACATTCCTTCATCTTCTGCAACAAGTTCTTTAATTCCTCCTCACTTCCAGCAAGTAAGGTTGTGTCATCAGCATAATTCAGGTTATTGATGAGTCTCCCTCCAATCCTGATGCTACTCCTCTTCATAGAGTCCAGCTTCTCGGATAATTTGCTCAGCATACAGATTAAATAGGTATGGAGAGAGAATACAACACTGATGCACACTTCTCAATCTTTAACAGTTCAGTGTTCTCCGTCTCTGTTCACACAACAGCCTCGTGATCCAGGTTTAGGTTCCATACGAGCACAAATAAGAACTCTGGGATTTTCATACTTCTCTATGTCAGTTACAACTTGTTATGATCCACACAGTCAAACACCTATACATAGTCACTAAAGCACAAATAGACATTCTTCTGGTATTCTTTACTTTCAGCCAGAATCCATCTGACATCAGCAGTGATATCCCTGGTGCCACAGTCTCTTCTAAATCCTGCTTAAACTTCTGGTAGTTTCCTATCTATGTACTATGTGTCCGTACTGTTAAAGAACAGTAAAGTATAGAAAGAGATGAATAGTAGTGGTGGAAACTAAATTGTGACAGTCAATCTAATACAGGGATCCATCACACATTTCCCTTTATAAAAATATTGGGGGTGGGAGATTATACTACTCAATTCAGAATATGAGAGGATCAAATAGTGAAAACAATGAAGTTTCCCCTCACCCTAAAACTAAAATCTCCTTATGGCTTTTTTTCATATCTTTAAAATAAGGAAGTTCAACTAAATCTTAAAAATACTTCTTTTAATTCCATTTTCTATGATTCTATTATTCTAATAAATAAAATTTTATGACATTTTGGTTAGTTCTTCAGAATTTTGGCCTTTGGACGTGATCTAGCCCTTGAATTCCTTCCTGAATGCTCCAACAAGAAAAATGGGATTAAAAGATCAGATAAAACAGAAGTTAAAAGCAAAGGTGTGATATTTAGAAGCCAAATTTGTATAAGCAATGCAGAATTTCCAGAAACTAAAATGAGCACATTTGTGTCATCATCACCGGTAAGCACACACTCAAGATTATTAACTGTGTACGTGTATCATAACATTTGCCAATTGAACATTTTTCACATGGCATCAAGCACACATATTTCAAGCCTTAATTTTACACTTTGTAAAACTGGTTTCTTCCAGATGTGAAACATACATGTGAAATTTATTTTTTGTCTTCCTTAAACACCTTCTTTAATTCACTATCCTGCCATTAGTAATTCTGTTTTTGTTCATATTTAACTATTTTCATTTAACTTCCATTTAATTTTTCCCTTTAAGTGTAGACTTTAATATGGTAATATTGGAGTCTGTTCTTAGAGAATCACTAGTTCTAAGCAATGGCCTGGGACTCAAGGCTCAGCACTTTTTTAAAACTCCTCAATTTATTCTAATGTGCAGTCAGGCTTGAGAACCACAGGCTGAGAATATTTTAAGGAATTTGCTCTTCCAACTGGTCTCCAGGGGACAATCCTTTAGCACAACTCTGAGAACAATGAGGCCAAGCAGACATTACCTAGGGACAATCAGGTTCCCCAGAGGCATGTAAGAGATCTGCACTTTGGAAAGAAAAATGTTAGACTGAAAGAATCAGAAACCTGAAAAATATTCAGGCCATTGAATGCAGGTCTGTCAAATTCTCCTCACTTTAAAAACAACATAATCAACTAGCCCTTTCTTCTATAAGTTCTAGTATCACAACCTCTCTCTTAGACCCAACTCCAGCCTTAACACCTCTTCATTTTATGACATTCCCTGTTACATTAATTAATTTCTTATGCCATATTCTCATGCAAGGGAATTAATGATTCTCTTGCAATCACATTTGTCATGGGAGTCTTATAGAAGAGGGTCCGGTTTAGAAGAACTTCTTCCTTATTCTGAATAAATCACTTTAATTTTTACATGAACCTGTTGCTGTGTACTGTACAGTTAGAACTTACCCATAGCTGATCTTCCAGTGGATTTTCAGAGGCAGGAGGGGATTGTCCATCATTCTCCTGCAGAACACCTAGTGGCCTTGAACCACATTCTTTTAGGATTGCAGTGTAACGTCTTACCACAAGGCCACCAGAACTCCCTTACATGCACCTACTAGTACTAAATATCATAACTGGAAAAGTTCAAGAGCATCAATTATAAAAGGCCAGAACTGAGTGGGGAGGTTAGGGGTGGGGGTGAGAACATCAGTGGCTCATATATAAGTTCAAACTGAAACCTTGCCCTCTCTTGTCCCGTTCCCACCATCTCCAACCTGATCAAAGCCATCGTTACAGTCACTGTTATAATCTTTCTCCTTGAGAGCCTTCCTCTCTTTTAATAAACCTAGCATGTTGTCTTTTTCCAAGGACTGTATCTTCCTGACAACATGCTACAAGTGTGTGTAAGACAAAGTTTCACCACCATTGCCTCTAAAGTATACCCTGGATGCACTTCCTCCAAGATAGAACTGATTGTTCTTTTGGCATTCCAAGAGATATTAAATACTCTTTGTCAACAACATAGTTCAAAAGCCCCAATTCTTTTCAGTCATTCTCATTCATTGTCCAACTTTCAGGTACATAACGTGAAACAACTGAAAATACCATGACTTGGATCAAGAGCACTTTAATATTAAATTTTACATCTTTGCTCTTTAGTACTTTGGAGAAATCCTTGACAATAAATGTTTCCAATGCAACATATCTTTCTTTTTTTATTTTTTTTCTCTATAATTATATTTTATTAATTTTCATAAACATTTACAGAGATTTTGGGTTTCCATTCATTCATTGTTGCACTATGCAACATATCTTTCGTTTCTTACCTGCTACTACCAGGAATGGATCCAAGTAAAAGAAGATCATTAACACCTTCAATCTTTTCTCCATCTACCATGATGTTGCATGTTGGTCTAGTGGTGAAGATTATGTTTTCTTGATGTAATTCATATTAAGACTGGAGTCTTTGATCTTTTACAGAAAATGCTTCCAGTCTTCTTCACATTCTACAAACAGTGTTGTATTATCTCCATAATGCAGTCTGTTGGTAAGTCTTTCTCCAAATTTGATGCTACATTTTTTTTCTCATGTTGCTTCTCAAATGGTGTGCTGATCATACTAATTGAATAGGTATGAAGAAAGGACAAAGCCCTAACACGTACTTTTCTTTATTTTATAGCATGCAGTGCTTCCTTGTTCTGTTTGGACTACTGCTTCTTGGTCTATGGTTAGGCTTTGCATAAGGATGATGAACTGTTTTAAGAGCCCCATTCTTCTCAATGTTACCAATAATTTGTTATAAACCACACAGTCAATATAAAGTATTAAAGAGTGGTGATATCAGCTTAAAAACTAAGATATACCTGACCCAAGCCATGGTCTTTTCCATTACTTCTTATGCCTCTGAAAGTTAGACAATTAATGACAGATGTTGGAGAAGACAGACCACTAAACCTATTCTTTAGATTTTTAAATTCCAGTGGGAATTTAAAAGACCATATTCCTAAGAGTAGGTATGAAGCATTGAACATCAGTGATTGAAGACCAGATGAGTTGTGGGAAGAGATTAAGGATATCATCCATGAATAGAGAAAAAGGCCACTAAAAAGATAGAGGAGAATTAAAAGACCAAAATGGATATCAAAATAGACCCTGAAAATTGCACTGGAATGCTAAGAAGCCAAAACAAAGGGAAGAGATACTGAAATAAAAGAGCTAGACAGAAAATTTCAAAGGGCAGCTTGTGAAAACAAAGCAAACATTGCATACAATTGGAGAATAAAAGAAGAAGAACTTGCTCAGCATTTCTCAAGCTGAAGGAACTGAAGAACAAATTCAAGCTTTAAGTTCCAACTTTGGGGATGCTCTTGAATGATTGATTTATCTTGGGGCAAAATCTTCAATTATCCCAGAAATATCAAAATAAAACAGAGGAAATACACAGAATCGTTGTACAAAAAAAATTATCTGACACAGAACTATTTCAACAAATACCATATGATGAAGAGCAAGTGATAATAAAGGAAGACATTTAAGCTGCACTGAAGGCATTAACAAAAAATAAGTCCCCAGGAGTCAATGGGATATCAATTTAAATGTCTCAAATGACAGATGCAGCCTTGAATGTGCTCACCAGTCTATGCCAGGAAATTTGAAGGGCAACTGCCTGGCCAATTGGAAAAAAAAAAATCAATGATTGTTCCCATCCCCAAGAAAGGAAAAACAAAAGAAGTGGAAATTATTGAACAATATCATTAATACCACATGAAAGCAAAAGAATTCTGAAGATTATTTATAAAAACAGATAGAACACTACATAGACAGACACCTGCTAGAAGTTCAAGTTAGGTTTAGAAGAGGCTGTGATGCCAGAGATATTACTGTTGATGTCAAATGGATCCTGGCTGAGAGAATACCAGAAGAATGTCTATTTCTGCTTTATTAACTATGTAAAGGAATTTATTTGACCGTGTGGATCATAAAAATTTATGGCTAACATTGAGAAGAATGGAAACTTCAGAACACCTGATTGGGTTCATGTGAAACCTACACCTAGACCAAGAGGCTGTTACAAATAAAACAAGGGAAGACTGCATGATTTAAAATCAGGAAAGGTGTGTGTCAGGGTTGTATCCTTTCCCCATATGTACTTAATCTATATGCTAAGAAAATTATTCAAGAAGCTGGACTCTAAGAAGAAAAATGTGGCATTAGGACTAGAAGAAGATTCATCAACATAAGCTTTGTTATGCAGATCACAGGACCTTGCTTGCTAAAAGTGAGGAGTACTTGAAGCACTTGCTGCAGAAGAGTAAACATGGCAACCTTCAATATGCATTGCATCTCAGCATCAAGAAAACAAAAATTCTTGCCACTGGACCAATAGGCAACATCATGATTAATGGAGAAAGGATTGAGACTGTCAACAAACTTCATCTTACTTAGATTCACAATCAATACACTTGGTAGTAGCAGTCAGGAGATCAGGAAACATATGGGTGAAGCGTATGGTCAGGAATTTCTCCAAATCATTGAGTAATGATGTCATTTTGAGGCTAAGGTGACCTAATTCAGGCCATGGTCTTTTCAATCACTTGCTATGAATCTGAGAGCTGGACAATGACAAAGAATGACAAAAGAAGAATTTATGCCTTCGAGTTGTGATGTTGGAGAAAAGTGCTGAATATCCTATGAAATGTCTAAAGAATAAATAGATATCTTCGAGAAGGTGCATCCAGAGTGGTCCTTGGATGCAAAGATGATGACACTTTATCTCACATACTTTGGGCACTTTCCTAGGAGACATTATTACTTAGAGAGGAATATCATAATTGGGAAAGGGGAAGAGCAAAAGGATGAAGATCCTCGACCAGATTGACACAGCGACTGTAGCTGTGTGTCAGAGGTTTTAAGGATAGTGCACAGGATAGGACTGGGTTTTGATCGGTTATTTATAGGATCTCAATGAATCATACTTGACATGACAGCACTAAACAACAAACAACAACAAAATACCCCCAAAAAGAACAAGCAAGTCTTTCTTGCAGGAAGTACAACCGGGATGCTCCTAAGAGGCAAGGATGGTGAAACTTCACCTCACACACATTGGGCATGTTGTCAGGAGGGGCCAGTCCTTGGGGTAAAAAAAACACCTTGACAAAGATGAAGGGTCAAAGGAAAAAAGGAAGACCTTCAACAAGACAGATTGACAAGGGGACTAACAATTGACTTCAGCACATCATAGATGATGGCACAGGATAGTGTAACATTTAGATTTGTCATTCATTGGGTCACTATGAGTCATAGGTGACTAGAAGATATCTAACAACAACAGCAGCAATTCTACACTGCATTTGAGGTCTTAACTAATACAATAAATATATTAAAAGACTGGAAAAAAGAAGGAGCACAACAATTATTAACCACAGTTGGTGCATTATAGTTCTGGTTGAGGAAATGTATAAAATGAGCTTAGAAGATCTTTTCATACTAGGAAGCTATCAAAGAGTGCTGAGGTTAAGTCAAAATGCCTCAGAAACAAATTGAAACACTTTCCACTGGCCCAAGACAGGACAATCCCAGCATCAATAAAATAATGGTAATAGATTGAAATATGTAAAGTGTTTCAGTTCATAAGGTCTTAACAGTACTAAAAAGAATCTCCATTGACTGATAACCCAATTACAAAATGGGCAAAAGACATGGAAAGAATTTTCACAGAGGAAGATATCCAGATGGCCAGCAGACACATTAAGATTTGCTCAAAATCACTGGCAATAAGAGAAATGCAAATGAAATGCAAATCACAATAAGATTTCATCTCACTCCAGTAAAAGTGACAAATTTTAACAGGACAGCAACTAATAAATGGTGGAGAGGATGTGGTGAGATAGGAACTCTTATACTATCTTGTTGGTGGGATTGTAAAATGGTATAACCATTCTGGAAGGCAGTTTGGTGCTTCCTCAAAAAGCTGAACATAGAAATTCCATATGACCCAGCTATTCCACTGCTGGAATATACCCAGAGAGAGTAAGATGTGAGGCACAAATGGATACCTGTACACCAATGTGCATAGCAGCATTATTCACCATTGCAAGAACATGGAAACAGGCCAGATGTCCAACCACAGTCAAATGGATTGACAAATTATGGTACATTCACACAATGGAATACTATGCAGCACCCAGGAACAATGATTTTGTAAAATATTACCTAACTTGGGAGGGAATTATGCTGAGTGAACTAATTCAGTTCCACAAAGACAAATATTGTATAAGACAATTACTGTAGAATGAGTATAAAGGTCCAAGGGGAGAGGAGCAGGGGAAAGCAGAGGGATGAGGCTGGGGTGAGGGGTGGGGATGTTATTAATCATGAGGTTGCACAATTTGATGGGTGGGAGGTAAGGGAAATTTGAACAATTTGGTCTGGAATAACAATATATTAAGGAAATGAGGGAATCGGCTAACCAGCTCTCTTATTTGCCTGGAACTACTAGGTTTTTAGTTTCCTGAATGGTACGAATAGTTTAGTGTTTAACTATTAGTCAAAAGATTGGCTACTCAGACCTCAGTGGCACCATGAAAACAGGCTTGGCGATCACTTCCAATAGTTTCAACCTTGAGACCCAAGAAGAAGTTCTACTCTGCCCCCATGGGGTCACTATGAGTTAAAATTCACTAAACAACAACTAAGAAGAACAACAGTTTAGTTTCAGCACAGAAATCCACTACACATGAAACAGAGAACCAACCTTCCTGAGAATCATCTTACCTGAGAACCAACTCGTTATTTTGAAAACTGATAGTTAAATGAAACGAGACACACATTTAAGCTCACCAAAAACACACTGCAATCAAGTTGAGTCCAACTTACAGCTACCTGGTAGAACATTCTAGAACTGCCATAGTGTTCCCAAAGCTATAAATCCTTGCAGAAGTAATCCTTATGGCCTAATGTATCTATCTCCTGCTGAGTAAATTCAACCTTTCATTTAACATATACTATCAAACAAATAGATGGTATTCCAATTGACATATTTCAGTTAACAGATGCTGCCCTCGATGTGCTCACCAAGTTGTGCCAAGAAATCTGGAGAACGACCACTTGGCCAACTGACTGGAAGAGATCTATATTTGTTCCCATCCCAAAGAAAGGTGACCCAACAGAATGTGGAAACTACAGAATAAGCGCACTGATTTCACACGCAAGCAAGATTTTACTGAAGATTATCCAAAAACTACTGGATCAGCACATCAACAGAGAACTGCCAGAAGTCCAGGCTGGGTTTAGAAGGGGTCGTGGTACTAGGGATATTGTAGCTCATGTTAGATGGATCTTGGCTGAAAGCAGGGAATACCAGAGGAATGTCTATCTGTGTTTCATTGACTATGCAAAGGCATTTGACTGTGTAGATCATAACAACTATGGCTGACTCTGAGAAGAATGGGAATCCCAGAACACTTGATCGTTCTAATGCAAAACTTATACTTGGACCAGGAGGCAGTCGTCAGAACAGAGCAAGGGAACACTGCATGGTTCAAAATTGGGAAGGGTGTACGCCAGAGATGCATCCTATCTCCATACCTTTTCAACCTATATGCAGAACAGATTATCCGGGAGGGTGGGCTC
This sequence comes from Elephantulus edwardii, assembly GCF_000299155.1. Taxonomy (NCBI): domain Eukaryota; kingdom Metazoa; phylum Chordata; class Mammalia; order Macroscelidea; family Macroscelididae; genus Elephantulus; species Elephantulus edwardii. Next base: position 21,964,002 of record NW_006399776.1, read on the forward strand.
TATGAGGAGAAATGTGGGGTCAAGATTGGTGGATGATTTATCAGCAATCTGCGTTATGCAGATGACACAACCCTGCTTGCTAAAACGAAGAGGACCTGAAGCACCTGCTGAAGAGGGTCAAGGACTGCAGCCTACAATATGGATTGAGGCTCAATGTCAAGAAGACAAAGATTCTCACCACTGGACCAATTGGCAGCATCAGGATGGATGGTGAAGAGATTGAGATTGTACACAGCTTTAGCTTGCTTGGCTCCACAGTCAACAGTCTTGGCACCAGCAGCCAGGAAACTAAAAGGCACACTGCCATGGGAAAGTCTGCTGTTAGGGACCTCTCCAAAGTACTGAAGAGCAATGGTGTCTCTCTGAAGACTAAGGTGCATCTGATACAGGCCATGATCTTTGCAATCACTTGCTATGCATCAGAGAGTTGGACAATGACCAGGGAGGATAGAAGGAGAATTGATGCCCTTGAGCTGTGGTACTGGAGAAGAGTATTGAGAGTACCATGGACTGCTAGGAAAACAAACAGATTTGTCCTGGAAAGGGTTAAACCGGGTGGCTCCTTGGAGGCAAGGATTCTGAGGCTCCGTCTAACATACTTTGGACACGTTGTGAGGAGAGACAGGTCCTTGGAGAAGGACATCATGCTTGGGAGGGTGGAGGGACAGCGCAGGAGAGGAAGGCCCTCTATGAGGTGGATTGATTCAGTGACTGGGATAATTGTGATGGGAGTGTCAGAGACAGTGCAATTGGCACAGGACAGAGCGGAGTTTAGGGCTGTTGTACATAGGGTTGCTATGAGTCGCAAGCGACTGGACGGCACATAACAACAACAACATCAAACAAATGTAAAAGGAATTATATAATTAGAGTATCATCATTTTACAAATGCAATCTACTGCCATGGTATTAACTACGTCTGAAAACCAGCCAAAGGGTCAGCTATTGGTTGGTTCCAATTCTATGGTCCACAAAAACAACAAACTAATAGATCTGATAACTGATAAGGGTCACTATCAACACATGCACATATATCCCAGAAGCCACCCAGGCATTATCTATGTCCTGATGAAAGTATATATATCACCATTCACTAATGTTCTTGGTGGTAGAGTCTCAAGATCTAACTACTATAAAAATAATGTTGAAAGACAAATTGGTGTATGTTGTGTATAGTCAAGTTGAAACCAACTCCAGCAGATTTTCAGAGGCTATAAATCACACAAGAGGAGACTGCCTATCTTTCTCCCATGGAACAGCTGGTATATTTGAACCACTTGAGGTTGGCAGCACAATCCCTTACCCACTAGACTACCATCACAAGCCCCAAAATTCAGAATGTGGAAAAACTTGCAGGGCAAAGAACAAAGTTTCCTTAAGAGATAAATTTCAAAAGGAAAAAAATAAAGACCAATTATAGATGGAAAGGGATTTAAAAGGAATTATCAACCAAATAAAAAGCAATTAGTCCTATATTCAGACAAATTTATTTTCAGGGCCAGTAAACCACCTAGGAGGAGATTGTTGATTGTTGTCTCAGGAAACAGGTATTGGATTCAAACCACGGGCATCCTTGAGTTAGCAGCTGATTCCTTAACATTAAATCACCAGAGCTCCCCACACCAGAAAAAAAAAACCAAACAAAAAACAAAACATAAAACACACACAAAGCACAAAGGAACATGCTAAAAGACAAACCTGTATATGTTGTTATGTATCAGCAAGTCAGAACCGACTCAAAGCTCATTCTTTAGGGGATTTGCAGAGGCTATAAATCACACAAGAGGAGACTGCCCATCTTGTCCCTGCAGAGCAGCTGGTGGATTTGAACTTCTTACCTTTGAGTTGGCAGTGCAGATCCTTACCACTAGGCCACTAGCACCATGTATGATGATTTGTTATTATCCTCTCTTCTTTTGTACATTTTTAAGTTTTTCCATGATGCAAAATTAAAAAAGAAAGAAAGAAACCTAGTTAGCATATAAATAAATCAGAAATGCTAAGACATATTTACAATGTCCTTTGAATCTTATTTTCAAAGTAAAAAAGAAACAATATTAAACAATGCTGTTTAATCAAGTTAAACTACACATCAGAAAAGTATGAATCTATAAAAATCACTTTTTCAAATATAACTGAACGACATGATGGCATATTCAGACACATAATGATAAATAAACAAAGACTATTTTCAGTATGATTCAAATTTCTTTGAGGTATGAATATATGAATAAAAATTACTGAAAGAAATGCAACAAAATGTTAACAGTGTTTGTCTTTGGGTGATGAAATTAGAGTTGGGTTTATTCTCTATACTTTTAGGTAAATAGTAATGATAAATATATTTTCTTTTGTAATTAAAAAATTACTATATATGTTATAAATGTCCTAAAGAGGAGTAGCAGATCTGGAGAGAGGGGGGCAGGAGGGGTGAGCAGGCAGCAGGTGACGTGGCCAAGCTCCCATGTGCTCAAATGCCATCTCTGACTCTGCAGAGGAAAGGCCATGGGGCCACTCAGCTCCCATGGCATGACCGGACTGAAGGAGATGGCAGGACAAGGGCCTCCTCACCAGTGCGGAGAGTGCTGCATTGCAGCCTAGCCTGCCTACTCGTCTGCACAGTCACAGCCTTCATCTGGCTTAGTAGGAACCTGTCAACCCTGAACCCCAGAGCATGGGGGTGTATGGAAGAGAAGTGGAAATAGAACTAGATTGTGCCTTTTCTTGGCTTCATTTTTATGGATCAGAATCAGGCTATTTGTGATTCAGTTCTTTGTCAGCAATGTTAGCAGGTAAGTCGTTTGTCTCCTTTCTATAGGTTGCAATAGGGCCCAGAGTGACCGTCAATCACCAAATGCCATGTATAAACAAAAGGGTAAACCTATGACCTTGAACTGCAATTTCAGTCACTTGTAATTATTGTGCAGTGTACTGATATCCACCATTTTCCAGTGGAGAGCTAATTTAATCAATTTTCTATCTTCTGGCAGTGAGAACCCAAAGCAAGGATAATATTCTGAGGCACTTTGAAAACCACACAAAACTTGAAACTCACCATCTCAGCCTAGGTGCCTGAAGACTCAGCAGCCTACCTCTGTGTTCTCAAAGATAGAACCACAGTAAGGGTAGTGACAGAGGGTTCCTTACAAAAACCCTCAGGGCTAGCGAGACAGCCACCTGCTCCAGGAGAGGGCAGACAGACACGGGCACTGTGGGTGGCAGTGGTGGGCCTAGAGAGGAAGCTAATGGATGCTCTGGAAATAATCCCCCTGTATTTGGTATCAAAGAAAGAAAGAATTGGCTTTATAAAACCTGAACTTTCAGAGCATTTTCATCCTTTAATCCAGTGACTAAAGAGGATAGTACAGCTGATCCATCTGTGCACCTGTTATTTCTAACTTCCCTACAAACATCTCCACTTTTCTAGTGGCAGCACCCGACTTTGCTTGGATAAGCCAAGCTTCCTTTCTTCTTATTTAATATGGGTTAGATGAGACAGCCAGCCACATGTTTGAGTCCTCTGATCATTTGTTGTTGTTTGCTCTTTTCACCTCTGGTTCACAACAACCTTAGGCACATCAAATGGCTCTGGTGGCATAGTGTGTCACAGATCTCCCTGCTAACCAAAAGATCAGCAGTTCAAATCCACTAGCTTCAGCATGGTGAAAGGTGGACAGTCTCCCAGTCTCCTATCAAAAAGATTTACAGCCTCAGAAACCTGGTAGTGGTCCCTATGAGTTTGAATCAATGTCGGCAGGTTTGATTTGCATACAAGATTAAGTGTTGCCTGGTTTCTGCATCATCCTCACAAGTGCAGCATGTTTGAGTTTATCATGGCAGCCGTTGGACTAATCCAGCTCACTGAGTGTCTCCTGAGCCTTGTTGGCCCTCTGCTTTACATGATGTGTCCTCCGCCAGTGTCTTAGTGACAACTTCTGATGATGTATCTAAACCAACAAAATCGACAGAGTTTTCACTGAGTAAATTTCAAAAGTAAATCAGTGGGCCTTTCTTCATACTCTATCTTAATCTGGGAGCTCCACTGATATCTGTCTACCATGGACAACTCTGACGATGTTTGAAATACTGGTGACATAGTTCCAAGCATCAGAGTAACACACAAACCATCGCAACAACACAAACCAACAAGTAGTACTTTGGCCAATTAGCATAGCTCATCTCTCTGACTACAGTACATGACCTAAGTCACATCCTAAAACCTTGTATGGAACTACTGTGAATGCTGCAGAGGGTGAGGGGTCAGGAGGTAAACCTAGAGCTGCTGGCTGCCCTCTCCTTACCAGCGGGGAAGAGCATGACTGAAAATAGAATGGACTAAGCTCTGATGATGTTGGTGGTGGCCCTGACTCCTGTCATGACTAGAACAGACCTACCCAGGAATGTGTACTTGTACACACCAACTAACTTAGTCTGGATTTCCCAGAGGCAGTCAAGGGTTCCACAGTAATTAATTTAGATAGGAAGCGAACCCAGAAAGCATGGCCAGGAAGAGAGACAAGAAGGGAAGTTAGCCAATAAAAAAGGTACGTTACCAAAACAAGCACCACTGGGTGCCACTGAACATAATGAAGAAACTCTGGGAACCAGAAAAAAAAAACAACATTTGCTTCAAGTCGTTTTACATTAGAACTTAAAGTACTATCTTACGAATATCACAAATGCTGTGTATCACTGGTGGGGGCAACTCCTGGGATGAGGAGTATTCTTTTCTGGGCAATCAAATTCTGTCTGCCGCACTAGTACGACCCAGAAGCCCTCAGGCACAGGAACTTGAAGCAGCAGTGTGCACTCAAGTAATAAGACCAGGGGATCCAGGTGAGATACTAACAGGGCAGCACAATTTCTTTTCCTTAAACCATTCTTAGTTTTTATCATTTGCAGTCAAAATCGATTGAACTGAGCATTAATCAAGAATACACTGAATAAAATGACACAAACAAAATGCACTAAAATCACTTTAGGCAGCTAGGGCTTACTGCAAGTCAGAAAGGAAATACGACCCCAAACTAACTATTCAGATTTGGTAGATTGTTCAATTCTTTTCTCCCACATCACTCAGTAGGTGAGAAGGGGTGACAAATTTAACCCCTGCAGTATAAGAATCCTTGCTGACAAATGTTTGAGTGTTTGGCTGCTAATCTAAAGGTTGGTGGTTAGAATTCACCCAGTGGTTGGTTACCTGAGGCAAATATCAGGAAATGTGCTCTCACAGATTACCATCTAGAAAAGTCTGTGGAGAAGTTCTGCCCTGTAACATGGGTCCTAGAAGAGTCAGAAATCAACTTGACAGTACCCAACAACAATCTAGACAGCAGGTTTCTCCTGCTCAGAGATTCACCCTATTTAGTACTGCCACATGATCTTTCTATGGTGTCCTCAAAAGCATTCTGCTTAAAAATGTTCCTGATTCCTCAGGAGACTGGGATTTTCCCAACTCCTTTTTTTTTTTTTTTGTTTCTACTATAGCATGATCACTTTTCATATCTACCATTTAAAGCTCATTGTGCTTCAAGGCCTATTTCCTGTCTCTCCTGTCTTTACCGATGGTGCTTTAGGAAGAGTCATTCCTCTCTCTATCCTCCTGTCCTGGGGCAAGCTGGTGTCCCCTGGGGAGCTGAACTTGCAGACATCTTCCTAACCATGCATTTAGCAGCAAGCATCATGTTTGCAGCTGGAAAGGAGCCATAGTTGGGATATTTGCATCATGTTGTTGTTGTTGTTGTTGTTGTGTACTGTTTTATTGGAATTAACTGATCCTCTAGTGAGTTTTCATAAGCAGTAAATCTCTCACCTTTCTCATCCAGAGCAGTTGGTGGATTTGAACTGTGTGCTTTTGGATTGGCAGCTTAGTTCCTTACCACAAGGCCACCACAGCCTCCTATTTATAGAAATTAGAAAACATGAGAAATCAAGACTATTTCTTTTTCTCTCAGAAGATCTCTCTTACTAGTACATAACTGCCTTTCTCCCTCTGCATTCCTGTAATTTACTTGGTAACAATCAATGCAGTTCTCGCTTCTTGCTTTATAATTTACACCTGCTTTACCTTCCTCTCTAGGAGTTCCTGGAGTACAGTGCATAGCATGTTCCTTCCCTAAAGGCCTCTAATATCAGGTGGTTCCAATCCACCTGCCATTCCTCAGGAGAAAGGTGGACTATCTCCTGCCATAAAGATTTAGTCTTGCAATCAACTTATTGGCATTGATTTGGGTTTGAGTTTGCTTTCTTTTCCCCCCAGGACTGTAGACCCTTAGAGAAGAGGGTGCATGTTTATATTTTCAAAACAAAACCAAACAAACACAAAAACTCCTCCACTAAACACAGAATGTGTACACCATGAGAATTTAATAATATCTACTGGCTTTGTTTTGTTTTTATTTCTGTTTTGCTCTTACTGGGCAGCAGGGTTAGGAAACATTATTTTATATTAACACAACTGGTAAAATAAAATGCTTCACAATAGCCTTCAATCAATGCAGGAGTTTAGAAAAAAACAATTCCTCCAGCTATTGTAAACTGAAAAATTGCTTTAACCCATTCTTTCTAGATCATTCAGAAGAGTAGGAAGGGAGGTGATGAGGCTTAATAACTAGGAAAACCTCACATATAGTCACTATTGATACTTGTTACAGCCTGATGATACTTCTTTTATTATTTTTAATTTTATATTGACTTGCTCACAAAGTTCATATACACTGTGTTTTACACTATTCTTTATATTGTGTTTCATACAATCATGCCTATGCATTGTAGTTTATGAAATCAATCACCATTGGACCTTGTCCATCATTACCCAATCATTTCAGGTCCCCACTGGATGTTTTCCACTTCCTTCACCCTCCCTCCACCCACAAACTGTGTAACCCTGTGACTTTGCCTGTACCCATCCTTACCTTCTGCTCCCACCCCTCACCTCCTTTGGTCCCCATATATGCTTTACTTGTTATCCTTCTATTCTTACAATAATGGTCTTATGAAGATCAAGACCACAATGAAATACCATCTTTCTCCTGCAGCAATGGCAAAGTTCAGCAGGGCAGCAAGTAATAAATGTTGGAGAGGATTTAGAATGTAAAATGGTACAACCATTCTGGAAAACAGTTTGGGCATTTGTTCAAAAAGTTGAACATAGAAACTCCCTATAACCCAGATATTCCATTACTAGGAATCTACCCAAAGAAATTAGAACTGAGACACAAACAGAGATCTGTACACCAATGTTCACTGCAGTGTTATTCACTATCACAAGAATATGGAAACAGTCCAAAAGTCCAACCACTACTGAATGGATTGAGAAATTGTGGAACATTCACACAATGTAACACCATGCAGCACTCAGGAACAACTATTTCAAAAAATACTACATAGCTTGGGAGAGACTGGAGAGCATTATCCTGAGTCAACTAACTCAAACTTTTATGGACAAATACTGGTGCTACTTCTTTAATAGAAGCAGGAGTGAAGTCCATTTCTGAAATAGCTTACCTCTGAAAACTCTATGAACTTGGAGAAACAGTGAAAGTTATACAAGTGTTTGGGTCTTTCATTTATGATGAGTCATCTACGACTCAATAGCACTTAACAACAACAACATAGAGAGAGCTCTGTTGGCCTACTGGACAGAAAGTTATGCTACCAAGCCAAAGGTGCATGATTTTAATCTGCAGCCCTCAGACTTAGTTTTAATAGTTTTTGGTCAAACACTCTTCTAAGTGGTATAGCACTGGTCTGTCCATTTGCTGTACAGAGGTAACTCGTGGTGGCTAGGATGCTAAACACTGTGACACTGATATGTCAAATGTGATAATGGTTACCCATGGTGGACAGTGTTTGGTGGAGCTTCCCAACTAAAAAAAGCTTGGAAACAGGAGCAGCATCCACTTCCGAAGTAGTTGGCCTCTGGAAACTCTGAACTTGAAGAAACAACACAAGTTATACAAGTGTTGGGGTCTTTTGTTCATAGGGTCACTATGAGTCGTCTACAACTTGACAGCACTTAAGAACAATACCAACTTCTTTAATAGCTTAGGGTCTTCAAATACATGTTCTACCTGCCCAGGGACTCAACTCTCTGCTAATGAGTTAATACATTTTCAATCAAAATTATTTTTTTTTGTAACTTCTCAAAGTAGTTTTAAAGATTATCTGGGAGAATATATGAGATATATAACCAATAATAACTTAAATGTATTAAATGTATTCTAAAGCTATAATTAAAATATTGAGACAAATGTCATGAGGAGGATACAACTTCGCTTGCAGAAACTGAAGAAAATTTGAAGTTCTTACTGCAGTTGATCAAAGACTACAGCTTTCAATCTGGATTATGTCTCATCATCAAGAAAACAAAACTCTTCACAAATGGACAAACAGGCTACATCATGACACATGGAGAAAAGACTGAAATTGTCAAAGATTTCATTTTACTTAGATCCATAATCAACATTCAAAGTAGCAGCAGTCAAGAAATCAAAAGACATGGTTGGGGCGGGGGGGAGGGGAACGGGGAAGTGGTGGATAGATAATGAGTATTAAAATGGAACAGATGAGGTGAATAACTGTTTGAAAAGAATATATGCTTATACCTTATATGAACGAGAACTGTTCAGTACAAAGGGTGCATTGTGGGGAGTAGGGAAGGAGGGAAGTGCAATGATGAATAAAGTTTTTTAAAAAAGAAAAGAAATCAAAAAACATGTTGCATAGGTCAACTCTGTTATCAAGGACCTCTACAAAGTGCTGGAGTACAAGGGTGTCAGATTAAAGAAAGCCTGAAGTTCACCTGAGTCAAGCTATGATATTTTCAATTGCTTGATTTGCATGTAAAATTAGACAATGAATAAAGAAGACTGGAGAATGATCAATGCCTCTGAACTATGGTGTAAGCAAAGAGCATTGCATATGCCATAGACTACCAAAAGAAGATAGACACTCTTCTGGTACTGTTTTCAACCAGGTTCAATCTGATATCAGCAATTCTTAACCCAGGTTGAACTTCCGGCAGTTCTCTGTCAATATACCATTCCAGCCATTTTTTTGATGATCTTCAACAATATTTTGTTTGCATGTGATATTAGTGAAGTTATTCAGTAATTTTCACTTTGTGTTGGATTGCCTTTCGTAGGAATGGGAACAAACATGAATCTCTTGCAGTCAGTTGGCCAGGCAGCTGTTTTTCAAACTTCCTGGCATAGGCTGGTGAGTATGACCAAGGTAATATCTGTTAGTGGAATTGTGTCAATTGGTATCCCAGTAATACCTGGGGCCTATTTTTTTGCCAGTATTTCAGTGCACCTTGAACTTCTTTCTTTGTTACCATTGGCTTTTGTTCATATGGTACTATCCGAAATGTTTCCATGTCAACTAATTCTTTTTAGTACAATGACTCTGTATATACCCTCCATCTTCTTTTGATATGTCCTAGATAACTTTTGTCTATGGCATCTTTCAACATTGTAAATCAAGTCTTGAATTTGTTTTTCAGTTCTTTCAGCTTGAGAAATACTGAGCAAGTTCTACTTTTTTTATTCTGACTCTAGCATTTCACTATAATTCCTTGCTTTGCCTTTTCCAGCTGTCCTTTGAAATCTTCTATTCTGCTCTTTTACTTTGGCATTTTCCCTTCTTTGTTTCGGCTTCTCAGTGCTCTAATGCAATTTTGATAGTTTCTTCTCACACTTTTTTTTTTCTTTCTCCTCTGTCTCTGTGTATGATATCTTTTATTTCATCTCACAGCTCTTCTGGTCTTTCATCATTGGTGATCAATGACTCAAACCTGTTCTTAAGTTTCTTTTTCTCATTCAGGTGGAACCGATGTAAGGTAGTATGTGGTTCTTGTAGATCTGTTTCATCTTCTTCAGTTTCAATTTGAACTTTTACATAAGTAATTTGTGGTCTGTTCCACATTTTGCCTTGTTCTGTGACTGTCTATATTTTATTGACTATGCAAAGACATTTGACTGTGTGAATCACAACAAACTATAAAACTGAGAAGAATGGAAATCACAGATACTTAACTGTGCTGATGCAAAATCTATACCTCAATCAAGAAGCTGATGTCTCAACAGAGCAAGGAATCACCACTGCATGGTTTAAAATCAGGGAGGGGTACATGTCAGGGATGTATCTCTTCTTTACACCTGTTCAATCTGTATTCTGAGTACATAATTGACAAAGCTAGACTCTGTGAAGAAGAACGTGGGACAAGGATTGGAAGAAGACTCATCAGTAACCTGTGTTATGCAGATGACACAAATTTACTTGCATTTGCTGAAAGTGAGGAGGACCTAAATGGCTTGCTGCAGAGGATTAAAGATTACAACCATCAGTATGGATTACATCTCAACATCAAGAAAACAATGATCCTTACCATTGGGCTAATAGACAACATCATGATAAATGGGGAAAGGATTGAAACTCATCTTACTTGCATCCACAATCAACACTCTTGGTACCAGCAGCCAGGAGATCAGGAGATATATTGCTTTTGGCAAGTCCATTGTCAGGGACATTACTCAAAAGCAATGATGTCAGTTTGAAGACTAAGGTACACCTGATTCAGGCCATGGTCTTTTCAATTACTTGCCATGCTTCTGGGAGCTAGACATTAAATAGGGATGCAGAAAAATTTATGCCTTTGAGTTGTAGTATTGGAGAAGAATGGACTTCCAAAAGAACAAACAGATATGTCTCAGAAAAGGTGCAACCAGAGTGCTTATTGGAAACAATTATGATGAAGTTTCATCTTTCATACTTTGGACATGTTGCTAGGGCAGGGGGCTATTCCTTCAAAAGGGATATCATGTTTGAAAGGTTGAGCAAACGAGAGAAAGACTTCCCAGTGGGATGGATTGATATGGTGACTACAACAATGGGCTTACGTGTATCAAAGACAACAAAGATGGCACAAGATAGGACAAGAATCAGCTCTGTTGTTCATAGGGTCACTATGAGTCATACTCAACTCAACAGCACCTAACAAACACCACCAAAAGAATAAACAAATCTGTTTTGTAAGAAGTGTAACTAAGGTTCTCCTTAAAGGCAAAGATGGAAAAACTTTGTCTCACATCCTTTGGGCCGGACACGTTTTCAAACATATGTGAAATTTTATCTTGCATATTGTCAGGATGGGCAAGTCTTTAAGGGGGAAATCATGCTTGGAAAAATGGAGAGTCATAGAAGAGATGAAGACTTGTAAGGAGATGGATTGACACAGGGATTAAAACAATGAATGAGCATGAGCAAGACAGAAATTGAGAATGGTTCTGAGAAAAATGCAAATTTCATTGTTACTTCACTTTTCAAAATTTTTCAGACTTGAGTGGCACAATCAACATGAGATATAGGCTTAGCTATCAATTAAACCTTATCTCCTGGCACACCTCTCATCAGCTTTGTTGTGTTAGGTGTCATCAAGTCAATGTACAATGCATATAGTGACTCTATAAACAGATTCTAAACCATCCTTGTGATCTGTGTGTTCAAGCCCATTGTGACAGTATCTATCTCATCAAGAGCATTCCTCTCTTTCCCTGACCCTCTACATAACTTTGGAAATACCATTCACTAGTTACCCCTCTTGCCTTTATCCTTCTCTAGTTCCCTCCTCCTATTTGAAGTGTTTAGTCTTATCATGTTCCAGATAAATTTAGGCTTTTTCTCTTTAGGCTCCCTTTGAACTTAGTACATACCTCCAGCATAGCAACTACCTTGTTATCATACAATGTCCGTTTCCTCGAGGACATCATATTCCTTGAGGCAAGGAATTGTATCTTATTTATCTTGGTATTACTAGCATCAAAGTGAACATGAAAAATAGATGATCACTGAGTTTACTGAATTCCTACCTTCCTTCACTTTTAATTCCTACCTTCCTTCTCTTTTCTATCCACAGTAGCCACACTTATCCATTAGAGCCGTCCAGATATTTCTCAAATGCCTCAAGCAAACTTCCACTGCTGGATCTTGTTCTATAGTATTCTTTGTTCCAGATCAGTCCTTCTATAATATCAGTCAAGTCACTGCTTAAATGTCACCTTATTAGAACAACTGTCCCTCATCAAAACCCATCTCTCTTTTCCTTTATCCTGTCTTTTCTTTTTATCATGGCAATATGATCAGACATTATATTACAGATTTGTTTGTGTATTTATTGTCTGTCTATGCACCAGAATAGAAGCATCCAAAAGCTCAGGACTTTGTCTGAATTATTCAACAAATGAAATAACGATCTGGTGCTTGTACAAATAAATAAATGATGTTATTTATTGCCTAGACATGACACTGCCTCCCTGACTTTTATTTCCCCTTTATGTGCTGTATTTTTTTTCCATCTAGTCATAAATCTGAAGGGGAAAAGTGTTAAGTCACAAAAATTCTAAGAATTGGCAAGTATAATGAAACTGGATTAATAATAGTATCACAACTTCTAAAAACCAAACAGTTCAACTAACAATATATTGAATTTGTTTTTTAAAAATGTGTTTTACCTTCTAATTCATTTATTAAAAATTATTTATATCATGTCTACCATGGATTATTTTTTAAAAGATACTGTCTCTTTTGTTTGTATCACAGTTTATGCTTACAAGATATCCTCTGACATGTATTTCAACATATTCCTATAAACATTTCTTTTGAGTAAAGCTGGTCTTATAGAGTGAGTTGGTTACTAGATCACTGACTTGTAAAAATATTGAGCTAAGAAAATATTCAATCATTCTACTCTAAAACAACTATGTGCAGAAGCCCATTAGAAATGTATTTATTTCCCCTCAGAGAGCTATAATGCACATTGTCCATCAGTATCAGTACATTAATTTTTCACTTCTGAATTCCAAGACCCCTCTTAGCTTCAATGTTAATATAAATGTTTCATGGCAGAGTGTACAAACTTTGATAGGTAAAATTCCTTATCTATGTTGTCTACTTACACAGCATGAATGGATTATCCATAAATATTTACTTGTGATGAGAACAGTTATTTACATAATACTCTTTCTGTTCAGAAAGTATTCAAGGCAACCCCTAGTGTCCAAAGATGCCTTTCTAATGCACCATGACTCTCATTATTCAGACTCTTGTTGTAGTTCCCTCCCACTGAACCTAAACTGGTTCTGAATCTTCACTATAAACAAGAGGATGTTGTCTAGGGAAGCTTACATGACTCCTGAAACCGGGTGAGAAGAAATATTTCCTTTTTCTCTCTTTTTATCTTAAAGTACTAACTCTAGGGATAGATAGATAGATAGATACCACAACAAAGTTCTATTACTTTGACATCACCATGCTATAACAAAGTCAGATAAATCAAATGGAAAGAAAGATTCCTAGCCAGTGCTCAGCTGATGCACTAATCCCATAACACATTCTAGATATATGAGTGAAGAAGCCATTTAGGTCATAGTGCCAAATTGAGCCTTCAGATGACTCCAGTACAGTCTACACTTGATTATAAACATGTGAAAGACTATGAGCAAGTGTGACTGCTGAAAACAGTCAACACGCAAAATAAGAAATTAAAATATTTTTCTAAGCCCCTAGTGTACTTGGAAAAGTAGTGGTAGTAGTAGTTGTTGTTGTAATGTGCCATCAAGTCAACTACAACCCATAGTGACCCTGTGTATAACATCTCTGAATCCTGCTCTATCCTGAACCAATCTCACTGTCTCTGACACACTTAACCTCTTTTCCCAGTTATTATGTCAATCCATCTCATCCAAGGATTTCCTCTCTTGCACTGTCTCTCAACCCTCTCAAGCACGATATTCTTCTCCAAAGACTGGTTCCTCCTGGCCACATGCCCGAAGTATGTGAGATGGAGTCTCAAAATGCATGCCTTCAAGATGCAGCTTGGTTTGACCCTCTCCAGAACAGACTTATTAAGTCTCTTGGCAGTTCATCATATGTTTAATACTCTTCTCCAGCACCACAACTAAAAGTCATCTATTCTTCTTCTGTCATCTTTGGTCATTGGCCAGCTCTCTGATGCATAGCAAGTAATTGTAAAGACTATGGCCTGGATCAACGTATCTTAGTTTCTAGACTGACATCCCTGCTCTTCAACACTCTGAAAAGGTCTGTGACAGCAGATTTTCCTAATACAATTTGTCTTTTGATTTTTTTGACTGCTGTTGATTGTGAAATTGAGCAAGCTGAAATTATTAACAATCTCAACCTCTTCTCCATCTATCATGATGCTGCCAATTAGCACAGTGGTTAGAATGTTCCTTTTCTTGATGTTGAGCTTTAATCCATATTACAAACCACAGACCTTGAACCTCTGCAACAAATGCTCAGGTCCTTCTCAGTTTCAGCCAGTAAAGCTGTGTCATCTTCATAACACAGGTTATTGGTGAGTCTTTCTCCAATCCTGATGCCACATTCCTCCTCATAAAGTCCAGCCTCTCGAATAATCTGTTCTGCATATATGAGGAGAAGTGTGGCATTAGGATTGGTGGATGATCTACCAACAATCTGCGTTATGCAGATGACACAACCCTGCTCGCTGAAACTGAGGAGGACCTCATGCACTTACTGCAGAGGGTCAAGGACTGCAACCTTCAATATGGACTGAGGCTCAATGTCAAGAAGACAAAAATTCTCACCACTGGAACAATAGGTAGCATCAGGATGGATGGTGAAGAGATTGAGAGTATTCACAGCTTCAGTTTGCTCGGTTCCACGGTCAACACTCTTGGCACCAGTAGCCAGGAAATAAAAAAAAAACGTATTGCGATGGGAAAGTCTGTGGTTAGGGACCTCTCTAAAGTACTCAAGAGCAACGGTGTCTCTCTGGAGACTAAGGTGTGCCTGATACAGGCCATGGTTTTTGCAATCACTTGTTATGCATCAGAGAGTTGGACAATGACTAGGGAGGATAGAAGGAGAATTGACGCCTTTGAACTGTGGTGCTGGAGAAGAGTATTGAATGTACCAGGGACTGCCAAGAAAACAAATGGATTCGTCCTGGAGAGGGTTAAACCAGGCTGCTTCTTGGAGGCAAGGATTCTGGGGCTTTGCCTGACATACTTTGGACATGTTGTGAGGAGAGACAGGTCTTTAGAGAGGGACATCATGCGGGCAGAGTGGAGGGACAGCGCAGGAGGGGAAGCCCCTCTATGAGGTGGACTGATTCAGTGACTGGGGTAATCGGGATGGGTGTGTCAGAGGCAATGAGATTGGCACAGGATAGAGCAGGGTTTAGGGCTGTTGTACTTAGGGTCGCTATGAGTCGCAAACGACTTGACGGCACATAACAACAACAACATATAGATTGAAAAGGTATGGAGGCAGGACACATCCCTGATAAACTCCTTTTCTGATTTTAAACCATGCAGTATTTCCTTGCTCTGTTGTAACGACTGCCTCCTGTTCCAAGTATAGGTTTCGCATGAGCACAAACTTATGTTCTGGGATACCTATTCTTTTCAAGTTTAGCCACAATTTGTTGTGATCCATGTCGTCAAATTCCTTTGTATCATCAATGAAACACAGATAAACATTCCTCAGGTACTATTTTCAACCAAGATCTACCTGACATTGGCAATGATGTCCCGAGTACTTCTAAACCCAGCTTACATTTCTGGTAGTTGTCTATCATGTACTGTTCCAGCCGTTTTTGGATCATCTTCAGCAGGATTTTGTCCGTGTGTGTTATTAATAATATTGTTCTATAATTTCCGTACTCTGTTGGATCACCTTTTCTTAGAATGGGAATAAATAAGAATCTCTTCCAGTCAGTTGACCAAGTATTTGTCCTCCAGATTTCTTGGCACAGCCTGGTGAGCACACGCAGGGTTGCATCTGTTTGTTGAAAAGTTTCAATTGTTCTGATTCCTGTGGCCTTGTTTCTGCCATTTCCTTCAGAACAGCTTGGACTTCCTCCTTCACGACCTCTTCAACTTAGGTTGCCTCTTCAACATAGGTTGTTTCATTAAATACTTAAGTGCCAGCAAGTTCATTTTGTTACAATGACTACATGTACTCCTTCTATCTTCTTTTGATGCTTCCTAGATTATTCAATATTTGATCCATAGCACTCTTAAGTATGCAATAATGGTTACCCATGGCGGACAGAGTTTGGCGGCATTCCCCAGCTAAAACAAGCTTGGAAGCAGGAGTGGCATCCACTTCCATAAATAGATTGCCTCGGGAAACCCTACAAACGTGGAGAAAGGATGAAAGTCATGCAACTGTCAAGGACTTTCTTTCATAGGGTCTCTATAAGTCGCCTGTGACTCGACGGCACTTAACAATATAGAGACCAATTGGCCTATTGGACCAAAAGCCATGCTTCCAAGCCACAGGTGGGTGACTCTAATCCACGGCCCTAAGGCCTGTCTTTAATTGTTTTGGTGAAACATTCTTCTAGGTCATATAGTCCTGGTGTGTCCACTTGCCATACAGAGGCAACTTGTGGTCGCTGTGAAGTTGAACACTGTGACACTGACGTATCAAATGCGATAATGGTTATCCATGGCAGGCAGTGTTTGGTGGCATTTCCAGGCTAAAACAAGCTTGGAAGCAGGAGTGGCATCCACTTCCATAAATATCTTGCCTCGGGAACCCTACGAACGTGGAGAAAGGATGAAAGTCACGCAATTGTCAAAGACTTTCGTTCATAGGGTCGCTAGGAGTCGCCTACAACTTGATGGCACTTAACAACAACAACCCTTAAGTATTGTAAATTGAGGCTTGAATTTGTTCTTCAGTTCCTTCAGCTTAAGAAATGCTAAAAGAGTTCAACCTTTTTGATTTTCTGACTCTAGCTCTTTGTACATTTTATTATATTACTTTGGTTTGTCCTCCCTAGCTGCCCTTTGAAATCATCTGTTCAGCTCCTTAACGTCTTGATTTCTTCCCTTTGCTTTGGTTTCTTGGTGTTCTAATGCAATATTTAGAGTCTCTTCTGACATCCGCCTCAGTCATTTCTTCCCCCTTTGCCTTTGTAATGACTTCACTCTTCATGGGTAATATCTTTTTATACCTTCCCACAGCTCATCTGGCCTTCGCTCATTAGTGTTCAAAGTCTCAAAACTGTTCCCGAGATGGCTTTTTAATATATGTGGGACATACTCAAGGTCAAATTTTGGTTCTTGTGTATTTGATTTTACTTTCTTTCACTTCAGTTTGAACTTGCATATGAGTAGTTGATGGTCTGTTCCACAATCAGCATCTGGCCTAGTTTTTACAGCTGATATTGAACTTCTTCAATAATTCTTTTTGTAGGTGTAGTCAATCTGATTTCTGTGAAGACCATCAGGTGAGGTCCATGTCTATAGTCTCTGTGTTTCTTATAAAAGGTACTTGCAATGAATAAATCATTGACTGTACAAAATTCTATCATTTTATCTCCGGCCTCATTCCTGTCACCAAGACCATGTTTTCCAACTACTGATCCTTCTTTTCCACTTCCAATTTTGCATTCCAGTCAATTATTATTATTATTACATCCTGGTTGCATGATTTCTGACTACAAAAGTTGGTAGAAATTGTCTCTTTCCTTCTTTTTGGCTGATTGTTGGTGCATATATTTGAATGATGGTGGTTTTGACAGGTGTTCCTTGTATTGTGTATGGATATGATCCTGTCAATCACAACATGGTATTTAAAAATGGATTTGGAAATGGTCTTTTTGACTATGAATGTGATCCCATTTTTACTAACCTTTTCATTTCTGGCAGTATAAATTATAATATTGTCTGATTCAAAATGTCCCATACCCATCTCGTTTCACCAATGCCTTGTATGTCAATATTTATGCATTCTATTTCTCTCTTAACAATATTTTACCCACATTCATGCTTCTCACATTCCACATTCCAATAACTAGCGTCTGCTTGCAACTGTTCCTCCTCCACGTGTTTGACAATCAGAGAGCTCAGCCTCAGGTGCTATATTTGCTAGTTTAATTTAAGTGTGCTCTATTGTGCATAGGGTTTTTGAAGGCCTGTTGTTTTGGAAGTGGATAGCCACTCCTCCCCAGTCTGCCTTAATTTAGATGTTCAACGTAAAGTAATATCTGGTAGACAAGCATTTTACCCAGAAAAACAGATGAGATACTTCCCATTTCAAAAGTAACCTATTAAGTGCTGGTTCCACCTCCCCACACACACACTTTTGGCGCCTGTGGAGGTTCAGAAAAATAGAAGGTCCTCAAAGAGATAAATTGATATAAGGATCTTGAGTATGGCAGAGAACTGAGGATGGCATAAAATAGAGCAAGGTTTAGATCTATGGTTCATCAGGCTACTTACTATGTGCGTTAGTTAACCCAGAGGTACCTAACAATGACAACAAGAAACTCATACTTTTTCTGTGGCTTATTATACAAGAGAGTTAACCTGTATTTCCATGAAGCCCTCAGTATGTCCTCTGTCAAGAGAATACCATAATGGCATCCAATTTTGCAAAGTCCAACTAATCAGAGAGTAGGAATGAAAAGCAGAAAATTCCTTATTCAATAATAAGAGAGGGAGGCCATCTCTTATTTCCTAGTGTCATGTATTCTTCTTACTGGGGACACAGAGCTATACAGAAGTTGCTGATTAAAAGCATCATTTCTTTTTTGGTCTTGCTTATTCATTGTCCAACTTGCAAATACATAGGTAGCAATTGAAAAGACCCTGGCTTTGGCCAGGCACATCAGTCATTAAACTGACATCCTTGTTCTTTAGAACTTTGTCATTGACAGCAGATTCCCCCAGTGCAACACACTTTTTTTTCTTTTTAGAGTAAATGGTAATGATAGATTTATTAGAAAGTTACATACCAAAGGGATGGACGTTCCTCCTTGAAAGGAGATAAAGAATAAAAGGCCACATCTTTTCATGTTCTTGGACGCTAGGCATTTGAAGCTCTACCTCACTTACGTTGGGTATGTGGCCAGGTGAGATCGGTCCTTAGAGAAGGACCTAATGCTCAGAATGGCAGACAGCCAGCCAGGAGAGGAAGACCCTGGATGAGATGGATTGATACAGTAACTGGGGCAATAGGGCCTGGTGTGTCAGAGTTAATGAGACTGGATCAGGTCAAGGAAGGGTTCAGAGCTGCTTTTTATAGGATTGCTATACATAGCAGGTAATTCAATGACACATAACAACATACTATGATAGGTTTGGAAGCAAGAGTGGCATCCACTTTCTAATTAACATGCCTCTGGAAACTCTATGAACTTTGATAAATGTCACTGGTTGTAGAAGGGCTTTCAGGACTTTTGTTCATGGGGTCACTATGAGTCATGCTCAACTCGAAGGCAATCAACAAAAACAACTACTGCTACCAAGTGTGTTTTACTTGTGGATCCAAGTAAAAATAAATAATTGACAATTATAATCTTTTCTTCATCTATACTGATGTTGTCTATTACTTCAATGGCAAGGATTTTTGTTTTCCTGATGTTGAGATGTAACTCATATTGAAAGCTCTAGTCTTAGATCTTCTTCAATAAGTGCTTTAAGTCTTTTTCTCCTTATGTAAGGATGATTATGTCATCTGCATAATATAGGTTATTGATTGGTCTTCCCCCAATTCTGATGTCACATTCTTCGTCATGTAGTCCAGCTTCTCAGATGATTTGCTCAACATACAGATTAAATAAATATGGAGAAAGGACACGATACATTTCCTCTTTTTAAAAAATCATCGAGTATTCTCTTGTCCTGCTAGAACAAATGCTTCTTGGTCTATAGGTTTTACATGAGCACAATTAAGTTTTCTGGGATTCCCACTCTTTCCAATGTTAACCACAATTTGGTATGATACACAGTCAAATGCCTTTGCATAATCAATAAAGCACAAGTAGACATCCTTCTTGTATTCTCTGCTTTCAGCCAAGAGTCATCTGACATCAGCAATGTTATCACTTGTGCCAAGTCCTCTCTTTAATCTAGCTTGAATTTCTGGCAGTTCCCAGTCGATGTATTTTTCTAGTCATTTTTAAATAACCTTCAGCAATATTTTACTTTCATGAGATATTAGTATTGATGCTTAGTCATTTTCATGATCTATAAAAGAGCCTATTCAGAATGATTACATTAGATTTAAACCTACTTATCAAACTGGGAGCCAAGGGAGAGGTGAGTATAGGTCTGAAGGAGGAGGGTCATCTTGCAGAGGTGAAGATTCTGCAACACTTTTCTACACAGGGAAAATGTCTCACCTCTCTCTGAGGGGTGAGAGTTTAGGGAAGTCTGCAAAGCAAAACCCTCAGAGGCATCCAACCAGATGTTCCAATCATGTATTTCCGTGTTCCACATTTTTCCAACTTGAATCCTATGATATACGATAATAGGATCTGTCCTGGAGAGGGTGAAACCTAGTTGCTCGTTGGAGACAAGGATTTTGAAGCTCCATCACATACCCTGGGCACATGACCAGGAGAGACCAGTCCTTGGAGAAGGACATCATGCTTGGAAGGGTAGAGGGACAGTGTAGGAGTGGAAGACCCTGGATGAGATGAATTGACACAGTAACTAGGGTGATGGGAATAGGTGTGTCGGAGTCAGTGAGAGTAGATCAGGACAGGGCAGGGTTAGAGCTATTATGCATAAGGTTGCTATTAGCCACAGACAACTCAAAGACACGTAACCACCACCACAACAAAAAATAATAC
This sequence comes from Elephantulus edwardii, assembly GCF_000299155.1. Taxonomy (NCBI): domain Eukaryota; kingdom Metazoa; phylum Chordata; class Mammalia; order Macroscelidea; family Macroscelididae; genus Elephantulus; species Elephantulus edwardii. The sequence continues at coordinate 21,984,640 of NW_006399776.1, forward strand.
ATCTTTCTTGGCTGAGAATCTAAATGCATTTAAATGAAAGTAAATCTAGTACTATCAAGCCATCTCAGACACATAGCAACCCTGTAGAATGGAATAGAACTTTCCATGGGGCTTCCAAGGTAGAAATATTTCACATATTTGTTTTTTATTCAAACTACATGATGTCATTAAGCCTTCAGACAGTACTTTAATATACTATTAAACAAAAAGAAGGACATTAAACATACATAGAAGATATATAGAAACATACAGAAAATATATAATAAAACTATATATTTTTCACTATATAATCATTCCAGTCATCCCACAAATTAGTCCATTTCATTTTACAAGGGAGATCTACTTCGTATAACCCTGTATAAAACAGGACTGATTCTGCACACCCATATTTATTGCAGCTTTGTCCACAATATTAAGGAGTTGGAAACAACCTAAGTGCCCATCAACCAACAAATGGATAGAGAAGCTGTGGTATATTCACACAATGGAATACTATGCTGCACTGAAAAAGAAGGAACTCATGCAATATTATTCAAAATGGGTGACTCTGGAGGACATTATGCTGAGTGAA
>NW_006399776.1:21988154-22012080 GCF_000299155.1 Elephantulus edwardii
TTTGTTGCTTGCTGTTCTGTTAAATTTTGCTAGTCTTACTGGAGTGAGATGATATCTCATGGTTGTCTTGATTTGCATCTCTCTCAGAGCTAGGGATTTTGAACTATTTAAATAAAATTAAAAAAAAATTTTAAAAGGGACTGATTCTCTCTCCATAGAAGAAAAAAATGAGGAATTGTTTCCAAATCTATATATTTCTACAAATTTGTAGCACATTTTTGTTCTTTTTTTAAAAAAAATTTTTTTAAGTTCCTTGTGAAAGGGAATGCGGCAGCTGATAGTCAGGAGTTGCAGGATTATTTTTTTTAAATGTTAGTAAAGTTTATTATTTTTTATTTTATTTAAATTTATTATTAATTTCAGTAAAAATTTACAAAGACTTTGGATTTCCATTCATTCATTGTTGCACTTTCCTCCCCTCTCAACCCTTCCCCCTAGTACACTACCCTCTTGGAAAAGTGAAAGAAAAATTCTTTCACTGTTTTCACAAACCCTCCCCCAGATCCACTCCACCATGTAGCCTTCACTCTAGACTCCTGTCATGAGAGAAATACCTAATCACATATCCCTCTTAAACAGTTTTCTCCCTCATATGTTTCACTGCAGTATGCATTATTAAACCTATCTTTTTCAATCTCTCCCCAAACCCAAAGTCAGTCCTGTTTTACAACAGTGGCATCATGCAGTATTTGTCTTTTTGTGACTGAGATACTTCACTCAGCATAATGTCCTCCAGAGTCACCCATTTTGAATAATATTGCATGAGTTCCTTCTTTTTCAGTGCAGCATAGTATTCCATTGTGTGAATATACCACAGCTTCTCTATCCATTTGTTTGTTGATGGGCACTTAGGTTGTTTCTATTGTGAACAAAGGCACCATAAACATCACACTTAATGTCACTTTTTTCCTTCCTAAGCATTATCTATAACATTTAGCAATGAGTCATTTCAAAATTAATGGCAGTACATAGTAAAGCACTTGTTTTGTTTTCTTTAAGACACTATTATAATTGACATCTATTTAAAAGTCATATATTTGAGTGCATTTGTTTTGACAAAAATTTTGAGCTTTGGCACTAGCTCTTAATGAGTGTGTGCATAAAATATTTCAAAGAAAAGTAGTTTAAAATAATTTTTAAGTGATGCTTGAAATAGTAGCCCAAGTCCACCAGAACTCCCTTCAGGAAGCACAAAGGATACAAATACCAACAAAGGAAGACAGGCTGGTTATTTCTCTTCTAAGCTACAGTGGCGCCATCATGTGGCGTCAGGAAAAACATAATTTAGTTACTCTGTTTTGAAAATTCACACAACTTTATAAGCTTTCGATGGGATAATAACAGTATTAAAATTCATCAAAGAGATATCCTATTAATTTTTATATCAAATAGCTTATGTTTTACATAATTTACACTATCAAATTTCTTAATCCAGATTCTCGTTTATGGAAAACACATAATTGCTTCTCATAAAAATGTGACCACGACTGTCAAGCTGATTTTCAATGCATACTGACCATACAGGACAGAATAGAACATCGCTATAGTGTTTCCAAAGCTGATATTCTAGTAGTAAGGAGTTACATTGCCAACCTAAAGCCATGTATTACAAATTCAGCTGCAATTCTGTAGGAAAAAGATGGGCAGTCTCCTCCTCCCTTGCAATGTATAGCCTTTGAAAACCCTCTGCAAGGTCAACTATGAGATTTCAACTCTATGGCACATAAGAGCAACTGCAACCTTTGCAGAAGCAGATTGTTTCACTCTTCCTCTATTGAGAGGCTGGCTCAAATTACTCAGTAGCCATGTCCACTAGCCACCATGCCGCCAGCATGCCTTATAAAAATTTACAAACCCTATAAATTCTAGGAAAGCACATATTCCAAACTGAACAAACAAATGTATCCTGAAGACGGTGAAACCAGGATGTTCCTTGAAGGCAAAGATTTTGAAGCTCCATCTCACTTACTATGGGCATGTAGTCAAGAGGGACCGTCCTTGAAGAACGACACCCATCATGCTTGGAATAGTGGAGGGATTAGTGCAGGAGAACGAGACCCTGGAGGAGAAGGATTGGCACAGTAACTGGTGTAGTAGGGGTAGAGATGTGTTGGAAACAGTGAGACTAGCTTCAGAGCTACTGTACAGTACACTAGGAGTTGCAGGCTACTCGATGGCATGTAACAACAAGCAATATTAAGTGAAAGAAAATGCTTCAATTTTTAAATAATCTCTGTTACAAATTACAGTCTTGAAACTGTTTTAAGAATAATGATGACATTTTATCTCAGTATAAAGAAAAGTACTCAAAAAAGCAAAAATTATTTTAATAAGAATGTATTGCTTACATATAAAATGCATAAAATCCAAGGTAAATTCTTTACTTTCTGAGTCCTCTAATCAGAAATCCAAATCATCTAAGTTCTTTTGCTTGCTGAAGGTGATGAAGGTTTGAAGCACTTGTTGCAGAAGATCAAGGAATACAGTCTTCAGTACGGATTGTATCTCAATGTCAGGAAAACAAAGATTTTTGTCACTGGGCCAATAGGCAGTGTCAGGTTGAATGGAGAGGACATTGAAAATGTCAACAGCTTCATATTGCTTGGATCCACAATTAACACCCATGGCACCAGCATTCAGGAAATAAGGAGACGCATTGCACTGGGAAAATCTGCAATTAGGGACCTTTCCAAATTATTGAGAAGTAGTGATGTTAATTTGAGGACTAAGGTGCATCTGATTCAATCCCATTGTCTTTCCAATTACTAGCTATGCATCCGAGACCTGGACAACGAATAAGGATGACAGAAAAAGAATTGACACCTTAGAGCTGTGGTGTTGGAGAAGAGCACTGAACATCCCATGGAAAGCCAAGAGAACAAACAGGTATGTCTTGGAGAGGGTGCAGCCAGCATGCTCTTTGCAGGCAAGAATGACGAAGCTTCCACTCACATACTTTGGATATGTTGCTAGGAAGTGCTATTCCTTGGAGAGGGTCATGATGCTGGGAATGGTAAAGGGTCAGCAAAGGAGAGTAAGACCCTCAACCAGTTGGATTGATACAGTGACTGCTGCAACGAGCTCTGGTGTGTCAGGAAGTGTGAGGATGGTATAGGACAGAACATGGTTTGGATCTTTTGTTCATAGTGTGGCTGTGAGTCATGTTGGACTTGACAGCACCTAACAACAACAACAACTTGTGAACTTACCTCAGTAGTGAATATTGAATATTTAAATCCAATATTTAAATGAGAAAAAAATGGTTATTTGTTGCTCTTTTACTTATTACTTTTTCCAAATTGTTCATAATCTTGAACTAATTTGGGGAAGAAATGAAATTTTTTAAAATAATTTTTTTTTGTTAGAACAAGAAGACTAGATTTTTACAGTGTAATCTCTTTCTCTCTCTCTCTCTCATTGCTTTCAAATTAGAACCATCTGATAGCTGATCCTTTAATGGATTTTCAGAGACTGTAAATCACACAAAAGATTACCCTTTTTTCCTCCCATGGGACAATTAGTGGATTTGAACCACTGTCTTTGGATTGGCAGCACACCTTCTTATCAGTAGGTCACCATAGCTGTGGCATAGTGGTAACAAGTTGTGCTGCAATCCTAAAGGCATGGAGTGTATATCTACCAGTTGTCCCACTACAGAAAGATGGGCAGTCTCCTCCCATGTGATTAACTGTCTCTGAAAACCTGCAGGAAGATCAGTTATGGGTCTGTTCTAACTCAATGGTACACAACAATATAATAAAAATTAAATTAGGATAGCATTTTTCCTAATAGTGGAGAAGCTAAGTTTCCAACTGCAACATAAAAGTGTGTGAGTGTGCGTGCATGTGTGTATTTGTTTTTGTGTGCTGTTCTTGAATCAAAATTTATCTATAGCTGGCCTTCCAGCAGGTTTCCAGAGGCAGTAAATTGCAAGGGAGGAGACTGTCCATTCTTCTCCAATAGATCAACTGGTAGATTTGATCCATGTGTCTTTGAGATTTCAGTACAGCTTCTTACCACTAAACCACCAGAGCTCACTAATACATACATACATGCAGACACACATCATTGTCATTAAGTCTGAGCTAAGTCAAAGTGGACCCTCCAAGCGGTCTCTGAGGCTGTCAGTTTCATGAGAAGAGATTGCATTTCTTTCTACCACAGAGCTGCTGGCAGATTCAAACTGCCACCTTCCCATTTTTGTACTAAAATGGACAAGTATATCAAGAAATGTTAATATTGCAAATGAACATATCCTATAAGCCAGACAGTTCATGTCTTATCCTGACAATAAAAGAAAATATTTCTAAAACATTCAATGCAGCAATTTTAAGGTAATAAAAAGCTGGAAATAACACAAACAGACAGGGAAGGGAAGCTTAATAAATGATGTTATTTTTATATACCATGCAGTTAAAAACAATGAAGTGAATCTATATATAACAGCAGGAAAAGAACTCCAAAATGCATTCTTGAATGGAAAAAAAAAGCAAGTTACAGAACAACTTAGAGAGTAGATACCATTTATATTAATAAAAATAGCTGCACAATATAAACTCTGACTACTGCATAATAAGAGGACTATAAGTACACTAAGTAATTCTCTCTTGGTAATTATTTCAGAAGGAGGAATGCACTGGGAGGCTAGTCAATGAAGGCTTTAGTTTTAGTTGCAATTTTTCTCATTTTTATAATACTTATTACTTGAGTAATTAAATTTTAATTTAAAAAAACTTTACATTTTCCCCCTCTACCTGCAGTCACTGTAATTAATATATGTGTATAAGTAACAAACTTTTTCACTCACTCATTGCCATCTAATTGGAATCATCTCACAGCTGACCTCCCAGCAGGAGTTCCAAGGCTACAAATCACACAAGAGGAGATTACCCATCTTTCTCTCATGGAGCCACTGCTGAATTCAAATCACAAAGACATCAACTGTGCATTAACAGGACAACTCTTTATGGACTACACCACCTGATTTCCCTTACAAGTAAAAAATGCACCTTGTTAAGGGCTTTTTATCACTTGGACTTCTCTAGCAAATTCTACATGGCCTTCTCCCAGTTCATTATATTTTTATTTCCCCTTAAAAACAAAACAAATAGCAATGGAAAAAACTTGTTCTCGAAACTATTTTAAGAAATAAATATTTGCTGATGGCTTGAGGAACATCCCTGTTGTGAGAGTACCTCAGTTGAGCAACTGGTCCTCTGTCTAGTGGTCCTCTACCTATTGGTCCTCACGGGAGTTCTGGTGCCTTAGTGGTAAGGAGTTGTGCTGCTAAATCAAAGGCACACAGTTCAAATCCACCAGCTGCTTTGTGGGAAAAACTTGGGCAATCTCCTCCCATCCAATTTACTGCCTCTGAAAATCTACTATAGGGTGAAGTATGACTCAGCTCTAACTCCATGGTACATAACACTAACAACTATATGATCAAGAGAGTGGATGCCCTTGTAAACTCAGAGGTAACGGGTTCATGAGTGGCAAATGTATACTATTTAAATTAAGATAAGATTTAGGCTTAAACCAAAATGTCACTGTCCTTACTAGTTTAGTCTATAGCCAAAGTACACTTCTCTTTGCTTTCATGATACTTTGAAATCCAAATACTTGATAAGAATTTACGCTGAGAACACACAACATGGCAAGTTTTGAGGAAGGAAGTAGTTTATTTCCCTTAAGTTCCAAGGAAGCTGATGAAGAATCATCACTTCTTACCCCAAGCCCCATAGTTTTTCACCTCTCTCCTCCAGACAGTGCTTACCACTGTCTTCCTGTGCATTATTAACAATTTAGTGATACAGTCAAGTTGGAACGAAAATTCTATTCTTGTGAAGGTGGGAGGCACTGTTTCTTTATTCTCTCATGCATTAATTTAATTAGACAAACTTCCTGAGTCTCTGACTACCAGCCTGCAGTCTCTCTGTCCTCTCAGCCCAGTGAGAAGTCTCATCACACTGAGGAAAATGTTGACATCTGTGCACCCAGAGGGAGATCATGAAGCGTGTGAGCACTGAGGAGACACGCTGGCCAGGAAAGCAGATAATGCAATCAACCCATAATCCAGTCAAGCCCAAACCAAGACCTCCTCCCAATGTTAGCTGTTCCCAGAAAAAACCCAGATGTTGCCTCTTTTCCAGAAACAGGTCAAAAAGAAATTTCTAAATGTAAAGGCTTAAACAAAATTACTAGAAATATAATGCATAAAATAAATTTTGAGTACATACAAGTTAAAAGATTTCTGAATGCTAAGAACTATTTTAATTAAAAGACCCACAATAAATTCTTTTTTTATGTATGCACACTATTTAATAGGCAAATGTTAGTATGTTTAATATATGCATTTTAATAGGGTTTTTATAAGAAAAATATTAGCCTAATGGAAAATCAGCAAAGATACACAAACTATATGTAATTTTCTAATTAATATCTGGAATAAAAGTTCAACCACAGTGAACATCAAAATGCAAAATTTAGAACAACTATCATTCATTTCAAATTAGTATAGATTTTTAAAATAATCATAACTCACGCTGATAAAAGTAGGCAGCCCATTGAGGACACTTACATTTCTTCATGTTATGATTGTAAACTGATATAGTATAACTTAAATATCATCCCTCTTGGCCCAAGAATTGAGTCTAACTTTAAAAGAGTCATCTGAGCAAATTTTTCATAGGGAAAGATATTCATTAATTGTTAATTATGACTTCAAATAATTGGAAATAACTTAAATTTCCAACATCAAAAGAATAGTTAAACAAATTAAAGCTATACTGTGCAATGCTATGCAGCCATTAAAAATTACATTTTAAAGAGTTTTAAATCACATGGGTGAAATTCTTTTCTTGTAATATAAATGGGAAAATATTAACAAAAATATTTAATATTTAACATAGGCTCAACAGCATAAGAAGTACTGAAGATTGGAATATAATAAGCCAGCATGACACAGTGACTGTGGTAGTAGGACCATGGGTGATTTTCTCCTGCTTCTTCTTTATAACACTACGTAATCCACAACTTTTCCTGCAATGTACAAGTACTTTTAATGAGAAAAGTCATCTAATAAAAGTATCTTTTAAATAGTTTTTGTGGCCTGGAAGCATTTCTAGTTTCCTTAACACAGATGTCTTTGTTATCTGCTGTTATGTGTCTTTGAGTCTAAATTGACCTGTGAGAAGTTAGATCCTAAAGGAGCAGAGCTTGTCAGTCACATGAGAAGAGATTGCCCATCTTCCTCTCATGGAGAGGCTGGGGGATTTGAGCCACCTGTATGCGGGCAGCACAATTCCTGACCACTAAGATATCCAGTGCTGCTATAGTAGAAATACCACAAATAGATGGCCTTGACAAGTAGAAATGTATTTTGTCTCTCAGAGTTTGGGAAGCTAAAACATCAAATTTCCACTGCTTTAAGGGAAGTTTCTCTCTATGTCAACTCTAGGGAATAAGAAATATTCAAAGATTGATAAGACATACATAGATTCCTTTAGTTGTTATGCACTGTCAAGTAAGACTCATAGCTGACCCTCCAGTAGGTTTCCAGAGGCTGTAAATTATAGGGAAGAAGGCTGTCCATCTTTCTCCTGTGGAGCAGCTGGTGAATTTGGACATAGTGCCTTTGGATTGGCAGTGCAACATATTACCACTAGTCCACCAGAGCACTGTATGGCCATCTTTAAGGTGTTTTAAACAACCAGTTAATCCTCTGTACTTACCTCCCTAAAACTGACCAATAAAATAAAAGGTGTGCTGTAATGGTAGTTTCAGAATCACCATTAAATAATTGCAGAACAGATTGCAAAATCTCCTAGAATAAGTCTATCACAAAATAAACATCAGCATTTCATGAAACAATGTATGAGCAAGAGCCTGTGGTGACAAAGCAAGAAGTTCAAGCTGCTCTGAAAGAACTGGCAAAAAAACCAAGGCCCCAGGAATTGACGGCATACCAATTGACATATTTCAACAGACAGACACTGCCCTGTATGTGTGAACCAAGTTGTGAAATATGTAGGACAACCACCTGGCCAACTGACTGGAAAAGATTTATATTTGTTCCCATTACAAAGAAAGGTGTTCTGACAAGAGTGCTGAAGTTATCGAACAGTATCATTGATATCACATGCAAGCAAGATTCTGCTGAAGATTATTCAAAAATTACTGCAATAGCATGTCAACAGAGAACTGCCTGGAGTGCAGGCTGGGTTTAGAAGAGGCCATGGCACTAGGGATATTATAGCTAATGTCAGATGGATCTTGGTTGAGAACAGAGTTCCAGAGGAATGTCTGTCTGTGTTTCATTAACTATGCAAAGGCATTTGACTGTGTAGATCACAACAAACTGTGGTTGATTCTGCGGAAAATGGAAATTCCGAAACACTTGATTGTACTTATGCAAAACTTATATTTGGATCAGAAGAGAGTCATCAGAACAGAGCAAGGAAACACTGCATGGTTCAAAATTGGGAAGGGTGAGTGCCAAGGATGTGTCCTATCTCCATATCTTTTCAATCGATATACAGAACAGATTATCCAGGAGGCTGGGTTCTATGAGGAGAAATGTGGCATCAGGATTAGAGGAAGACTCATCAAGAATTTCTTTTATGCAGATGACACAATCCTGCTTGCTGAAACTGAAGAGGACCTGAAGTGCTTGCTGCAGAAGGTCAAGGACTGCAGCCTTCAATATGGATTGAAGCTCAACTTCAAGAAAACAAAGATTCTCACCACTGGGCCGATTGGCAGCATCAGTATGGATGGTGAAGAGATTGAGATGGTCGATAGCTTCGGTTTGCTTGGCTCTACAATCAACACTCTTGGTACCAGCAGCCAAGAAATTAAAAGATTAATTGTATTAGGAAAGTCAGCTGTCAGAGACTGCTTCAAAGTATTGAAGAGCAACTCTGTCAGTCTGGAGACTAAGGTGTGCCTGATACAGGCCATGGTCTTTGCAATTACTTGCTATGTATCAGAGAGCTGGACAATGACTAGGAATGATAAAAGGAGAGTTGATACCTTTGAGCTGTGGTGCTGGAGAAGAGTATTGAATATACCATGGACTGCTGGGAGAACAAACAACTTCACTTTGGAGAGGGTGAGAGCAGGCTGCTCCTTGGAGGCAAGAACTCTAAAGCTCCATCTGACATCCTTTGAACATGTTGCAAAGCAGGATCAGTGCTTGGAGAGGGACGTCATGCTTGGGAAGGCGGGGGGACAGCGCAGGAGAGGAAGACCCTTGATGAGATAGACTGATTCAGTGACTGGGGTAATGGGTATGTGTGTGTCGGAGACAATAAGATTGGCATGGGATAGAGCAGGGTTTAGGGTTGTTCTATGTAGGATCACTATGAGTCACAAGCAACTTGACGGCACACAACAACCACCACAACACAGCAAAAGCAGGCAGAATGAAAAGAGAGAGAAAAGATGATCTTTTGGAAGTAAAGTTATCCTTAAAAACTGAAAATGCATTCCAGGCACTCTGGCCGAGCTCTGGTGGTCTTGTGGTAAGAGGTTGTGCTGCCAACCCAAAAGCACCTGGTTCAAATTCACCAGCTGGTACAAGGAAAAGTGATGAGCAATCTCTTCCGCTGTAATTCACTGCCTTTGAAAATTCACTGAAGGGTCAGCTATTGGTTGACTCTGACTTGATAGTATATAACAGAAACATAACAGGAATCAAGGAATCCCTATTTTTCTTCCAGCAAGAAAGATGATGAAAAGAGTCCCAGACAAGTGGACCTGCATCCTAATCATGACTCTCACTAGCAAATGAAGAGATCATAGCAATCTCTGGGCCTCATAAAATCAGGTGGTAGACTAAAGGACTGCTAAGTTTTCCAGTTCTACAATCTCAGTGGGTGTATGAGGATCTCTCTCTATATAGATGTATATTGGGCTGATCGACAGGCTGGTAATTTTAATCCACCAGCTGATCCAAGGAAGAAAGATGGATAGTCTCGTCCTATAAGGATTTCAGCCTCGGAAATCAGAGGGTCACACAAATCTGAATTGGCTTGATGGTGTGTGGTTTGGTTTGGATTTCCAGACCTAAATGAGGATATTGTTCCTCCATGTAGAATTGTAGACACTATGAAAGCACTTTGGACCTATAAAATAATTACTTGGTCCCTGGGCTGTCTCTTATAACTTTAATATTTACACTATGACAAAGTAAAAGTGCTCATTAGTGTTTGAGCCAATGCAATACCATTCTCTTTATTCATTCCAATGAGCTTATTTTACATTAGCAAGAAAGAGCTGGAGAGGTAGAAGTCCACTGGGTATTTGCTTAGCCAAAGTGGATCACAGGCAGAAATAAATTTGAAAAGTGCTAGCACAGGCCACTCTGAAAATTTTTGTTCTTAGATTTGACCTTTAATGGTAGAAGTCACAAACAAATGACCTTTGCTCAAATGATCCTTGCTCAGATCTACCCACCACTCCCAGAGGCCCACTCCACTCACTCTGCAGACGCAGGACCAGCAGAGAAAAGCAGGGGTGATAGGGTGGGGCTGAAGAGTCAGTCAGAGCCAAGTAAAGGTCTCTTCCAAATTTCTGCTTTTTCTAAGTAACCTGAAGACCTGTAGCTGACCCTCTGCTGGGTTTCCAAAGGCAGTAAATCACATGGGAAGAGATTGCCTATCTCTTTCCCACAGAGCAGCTGGTGGATTTGGACCACATACCTTTGGATTGGCAGCCCAATTTCTTACACTAATCCACCAGAGAAATTAAAGATTCAGTGAAGACTGAAGATGTTCCTTTTGTAAGAAATTCATTTCATATTCATGGCATCACCATCATATTAATTTATTTGCCCACCAATTAAATATAGTAGAATCCTCATCCATAAAACAAAGAAATCATGTCAGCTTGAAACTTTCTGTTTGAATTAATAAGGTGATGCTTAAATGTAAGACAGACAGACATATGGACTAGTGCAAAAAACATCAAGAGGTATCACTTAACACCTCCTGCAGACGAGTGAGAAAAGAGCTAAGGCCAAGATTGACATAAAAACAAAAAATTGAAACCAGTTACCTGTGAGTTAATTCTGACTCAAGGTGCCCGCTGACTTCATGTTGCATAGGTGACCAGCTGTCTACAGTGTTTTTAAGGCTATGACCTTTCAAAAGCATGTTGCCAGGTGTTTCTGGGTGAGTTTGAACTGACAACCTTCTGTTTAGTAGTTAAATACATAATAAGTTGTGCCACGGAGGGTCTCCTGGGAATGATTTGCTTGTCCCAAATTCAGGGCTCACAACAGCTCAGAAATCAGTCTCCTAAGGATCCTTGGACAGTACAATTACCTCACTTCCTTTCCCTAACGTGTGTGAATGAAGAGAAGGGAAAGAGCTATTTAACAAAGAATTACTGAGGAATAATTTTCTACTTAATTTATGCTTACATACCCCAGTTTCACAAATGAAGAAACTAGGGGTCATTTAATTTAAATGTCTTGACCAGAGTTGTACAGCTTAAGAATTGAAGACAGAGTAAGAACCAGATCTTTCTCCTCTACCTTATACAATGATTACATCAAACAGCAAAATGACTCAGAGCTGTGATGAATCTATCTTAATGTTCTCAGTTTGACACAAGCAGTGGTGCACTTGTGAAGGACAAAGCTCTTCTTCACAAAAGTCCAAAAGGTTAAACTATATCCACTGAACTAATTTCCATTTATAATGTATCAGTGACTTGTCATGCATTATGTTAGGAGAGGCTTTTCCTTGGAAAGGGATTTCATGCTTGGAAAGGTGAAGGGTCAGGGAAAGAGAGGAAGACCCTCAACAAGATGAATTGTACTCAGAGATGTGCTCAGTGTTCTCAAAGATGTCCAGGATGATAAGCATGATGCAGGACGGGACAGAGTTCAGACCTACTGTTCATAGGGTCACTATGAGTCACACTCGACTCGATGGCACTTTGCAATAATAACAACAATTTATCCAAAGTTATTTTCAATCTTTAGAATTTTGGACTACTTTTTGGCATGATCAGTTCCATACTCTGAATATGCATAGTCTAAAGTAAGCCTTCCTTTTACTGTTACATTGATTTTAACCCAAACTTCTTAGTCTGACATTGTAACAATACCAGGACATTCATCGTGGATAAAGGTTTTATGTCAAGCAACAAGTGACAAATGACAAATTTGCATTTTAACCTGAACCTCCACTGGCAGAACGCCAAGGGATGACTAATGGAGACATCGCAGCAGGTTGAAAAGGATATCATTCTTTCCAAGTGTGTCAAATCCTACCACTGATGTGACTTTACCTATGGGTAAGGCCGCTCAGGACTTAAAATGAGGAACACTGGAATTTTTTAATGCAAATCATGCTCCCTTTTTAAGGTTGGGAGAACTCTTAACTGGAACAGAAGTGCTGTCCCTCTGGCCATTTCCTGAAACCATGGAGAAGCCACTTCCCCTGGTTGTGCTCAGAACACACTGTAGTCTGTCCGCGTGATGGCCAGCAGCACTCAGAAATGCTGAGCAGGAGTATTGCTTGGAGGTGGATTCTCTTCTCTGCAAGAAGTGCTTGCTCTTACTAAATTAATCCCCCAAAACCTCTGCTAGACACTATCAGGCTGTTCTTTCAGAAGATGCCAGAGGCGTCCATGTAACACTGGCTGTACTAGAAGAGATGAAGGGCCCTGAAATATGCAAAGGTGCCCCTTTGAATGGCAGCAACCTCCTTCAGGTCCATTTCCTTCCAACGAATCTAAGGAGGCAAAGGCTCTACCAATCCACTAAAAAAACAAGTGATTAAGAGGATTCTAAGTGGCACTATAAAACTTATGATCTGAAAGACTGGAATAAACAGAAAGCACCACAAACTCCCTGGTGGTACAGCAGCTGACCTGTGACCAGGAGGTCAGGAGTTAGAACTACTTAGCTGCTTGAAGAGGGAAAAGTGGCATCTGCTTCTGTAAAGATTTATGGCCTTGGAAACCCTGAAGGGCAGTTCTCCTTGTCCTAGAGTTACTAAAAGATAGAATCAATTGGGGGGTGGGTGGGTTTGGTTTCACAATACGGAGTCCCTGGGTGGTACAAATGCTTGTCCACTAGCCAAAACATTACTTTGAGTGTGCTCAGATGCACCTCTGAAGAAAGGGCTGCTGATCCACTCTGGAAATCCTATGGAGCTCAGCTCAGCTCTGACACACATGGAGTTGCCATCGGGTGGAGATGAGTTGATGGTAATTGCTCTTTTATCACAACTACAAGACCCTCAACAGCATACATCGACACAGTAATATCAATCATAGGCTTGAACATGGCACAGATGATGATGATGACTTGGGATAGGGCAAGGTTCTGATCTGTTATTATACAGGGCTACTATGACACTTAGTCAACTTGATGGCATTGAACAACAACAGAAAATGTAAGGAGTCTTAGTGGCCTGGTGCATTACATGCTAGGCTGCTTACTAAAAGGTTAGTAGTTCAAGGCCACCACTTGGTCTGTTAGAGAAAGAGGGACAGTCTTCTTCTGTTAAGATAACAGTTACAGAAACACGATGGAAAGCCACTCTGAGTTGGAATCAACTTGATGGCAGTGAATTTAAGAACAAAACAAATTGCAGCCACCATCACTGGAAGGAATCCAGAAGTGCTGACCACGTAACAGTTCTGTTTGACAGCCATGTAGGACCAGGAGGAAACCACCCACATTTTTAAAGAGTGAAATAAAATTAGAAAGAATGCTTATAACCAGACGTCCCAAAGAAAACAAACTGAAAAGATGAGCAACAGTGGAAAACTTAAGGGAAGAAACTCCCTCCGCAGGGAGGAGTCTCTGTCTTCTGGGCACCTGGGATTGATTTCCAGTTGATTATATAGTTTAAACTTTTCTTTTATAAACAAAGAAACCAGAAGCACCAGGGTGCTTGCTCAAGACCCAACAAGAGAAGGAAGAGTTGAAGTTGAAAAACAGTTTGTGCAAAACTTGGACCCTAAAGCTGAAGATCACACTCTTTGGGAGTTGCTGCTGTTGTGTTAGGTTCCGTCAAGTGTGCACCATAATGACCCTATGAACAACAGACCTGAGCCCTGTCCTATCCTGCGCCATCTTTATCATCCCAAATACACTTAAACCCATTACCACAGACAACGTATTAACCCATCTCGTTGAGAGTCTTCCTCTCTTTTGCTGACCCTCTACCTTTCCAAGCATGATGTCCCTCTCCAAGGGATATTCTTTCCTAACAACATGCTCAAAGTATGTGAGACAAAGCTTTGCCATCCTTGCCTCAAAAGAGACTCAGTTTGCATTTTCTCCAACACCTATTGTTTATTCTTTTGGCAGTCCATAGAGTATTCAGCACTCTTCTCGAACATCACAACTCAAAGGCATTCATTCTTCTCCTGTCATTCTTATTCATTGTCCAGCTCTCTCAGATACATAACAGATGACTGGAGAGACTATGGCTTGAATCACAAGTCTTCATGTTTAAACTGACCCTGCTTTAGCCTGGAACCCTTCAGTTATGTACCAGTGGAGAGTTAACCAGCCAAAGACTTCCAAGCTTCCTTAAAAACTAACCAGAAAACCTCCCCACAGCCTCCAAAAATCCTTCCCTAATGGAAAATGCCACCCTAACAGCTCACCCATCAAAGAGTCTCTTAGTAAGATGTCTTCTCCGTGCTTTGTAAAATCTGATCTCCTTTCAAATCCCCTGGAGCCACTTTAGCTGATTCCTCAGTATCATAAATTCTGGATAAACATCTTTTGCACACTCTATAGCAGTCTTCATGCTTTCAACAAACTTTAAACCTCTCCTCTTTATCATGATGATGACTTGCTCTGTGGTTGAGTGCCATTGCTTGTCTCACAAATGTTCATAGACCTTTTGGCTTTGTTCCAAATCCAATGAGCACCAAAATTGGTAGACAAAGTGTCCCTGGAGTAGGGCAGAGGCTGAGAAATCTAAAGGTCTCCTCCAACATTATTGTCTCTTAGGGAGCTCTGGTGCCCTAGTGGTAGGGAGTTGCACTGCCAACCAAAACACAGTTCAAATTCACCATCTACTCTGAGGGAGCAGGACAATCTCCTCTGGTATAATTTATAGCATCTGAAAATTTGCTAGAAGATCAGCTATGAAATGGTTCCAACTCCATGACAATGAATTTAGTTAAACCTCTCAGTGGCTTCTCAGAGGCTGCTGTAATTGTTGGGACTCCTATAATATCTAGTACTTACTTTTGAGATATTAGAGAGTCTGGGAGACTGGAGCCACCCATCTGGTTCCATGAAGAAATCAGGGACCTGGGTAGGAATGAATCCACTCATAGATTGTCCTCATCCATGGCCAGGGCCTAGAAGGTTATGTACAGCAGTGAGCCTTTTATCAGAGACTGAATTGTCCCAGGAAGGGTCAGTTAAGGAATTGCAGTCATTTTGACTGGTTCTGACCCTATAAAGATCCCCACTCCCTTGAAACCTAATGTCCATGACAAGTAAAATCGGGCTCCCAGAATTTGGCAAAGAACCAAAGTTATAGTAGTGGTCACTAGAACTTCTGAAAGCAACTGAAGACTCCTCTACTTCCATACAGTTCCTCATTACCTTAGCAAATCTGAAGACTCTGGGTGATGCAAAGTGGGATTTGGCTACTAACCTAAAGGTGAGTGATTTGATTCCATCCAGAGGTACTTTGAAAGCTAAGCCTGATAATCTCCTTAGCAATTGGATTGGGTTGGAGTTTTTTTCCCCTGCTGTTATGGTTTGATTTGTTGTTTGTTGTTGCTTTTTGACAGATAGTAGTAAGTAGAATTGTTGTTGTTGTTGTGTGCCTTCAAATCATAATTATCCCAAATTGACGCAGCAGGTTTTCAGAAGCAGTAAGTAACAGTAGCAGAGAGTGCCCATCTTTTCTCCCACAGGGCACCTGGTGGATTCAAATTGCGTGCCTTTGAGCTGGCAATACAGCTCCTTACTACTAAGCCACCAGAGCTCAAAGTAGAATAGAAAAGAAGGAATTGGCCTGTTCTTTCCTCTTTTCCACATGTGGTAATTGAAAGTGCCCAGACTTTAGATTTAGATTCTAATTTTGTCAGTTATAGCTTTTAACTTTGCAAAAATTATTTAACCTCTCTGGATCTCATTCATAAAAATAAGAATGTAAAATGTGCTTTGGAGCTCTGGCGGCCTAGTGGCGAGAAGCTGCACTGCAATCCCAAAGGCATGAGTTTCAAATCTACCAGCTGCTCCACGGGAGAAGGATGGGCAGTCTTTTCCTGTGCGATTAACTGCCTCTGAAAACCAGTCGACATTGAACACCAACTGTGCACAATGTCCCAGCAACTGTGGACATGCACAAATTACTTAGTACTGAATGTTCCTGGCAGGCTTTTTCCCCAGAGTATAAACCCCCAAGTAAGAACTATAGCTTGGTTCTGACTCAAAGGTACACGATAACAACAGAGTTGAAGGTACCTAGTAGATGTTCAGTGCAAATGAAATCCCCCTCCTGACTCCTTGGTTTGTGAGTTTGGAGCTAAACTCATTCAATCCCATAGAACACTGCACCTAACAATACTCTCAGGAAGTATAGAGGGTCTCTTCTTATATGTAACATTTTCAGAAATCAAGTTAAGGGGAACCCAGGTATGAAGATTTTGAGAGCTGACAGAGCTTGGAAGGTCCTGTGTGTGTCCTGTGGTGTGAACAATGCTGAGGTCACCCAGGGCACCTCCAGGATACAGTCGACATCGAACGTCAACTGTGCACAGTGTCTCAGCAACTGTGGACATGCACAAATTACTTGGTACTGAATGTTCCTGGCAGGCTTTTCCCCCAGATTATAAACCCCCAAGTAACAGGAATTACAAAAACGCTAGACACTGTAATATGTCTACTACAGCCCTTTATTTTATATGGCTGGCTAAGAAAAAAAAAAAAAAAACCTAGGTCCTGGAATATGCAGATAGAATCCTAATGGTACAGTGTTTAAAATGTTTGGCTACTAATCATAAAGCTGGTAGTTTGAATCCACCAGAAGGTCTGTGAGAGAAAAAAAATCCATCAAGATTACAGCCTGGGAAGCCCCTCAGGGCAGTTCTGTTGGGTATTATCAGGTTGCTGTGCATTAAAATGGATACAATGGCATACAACAGGATGTGGAGAGATATACAGAAGGCAAGGGGATGTTAAAAGCTTTCTGTCTGAAAGAAAAGACCACAGGAGAGAGCAAAGGATGAGCTAAAGTAAAAGATTTGACAGCTTATTTACAATTCATGTAAACACATTATATTTTCCACACAAACTTCTAAGGATTAAATGAACAATACTTTTTGGAGCTCTTTGTTATCAAACGCTTTCCTGTTAAAGGTTATGTTCTTGGAGAGTTGATATGGAACCTCCTTGCATCTTGTCAGAAGTAACCATAAGAAGAGGCCAGCCTTGTGCAAATTTAAATTACAGAAAACCTTTTCCCCAACTGTCTGGTCTCTTAACAACCCCTTTCTACTGAGCTTTGTGGTCATGGAATGCAAATAACTTTATCTTAGCAGCACAGACTTTTGAAAATTTGACATAATAAGATTTCTTCTTCACAAGTCATATGAAACACCATTGTGACCTCAAGTCTATTTTACTTTTAACTAAGACCAAACCAAAGAGTGTTTTCCCTCTGTTTGTTTTTAAACTTTCTGTTTTTACATGGCCAATAAAATGTCCTCTCTGATGATTCCTGCATCAGAGCCTGCCCCAGTTACCTCTAGAGACAAAGGTGGGACGAGATAGTGAAACAACGTGGCTTCTCTATTGAAGAATTTTTTTTTCCTTTCCTTTTGGTGAAAATATACATAGTCATACATAATTTCAAAAATTTCTACATGTACAACTCGGTAACATTGGATACATCTTCCGTGTTCTGTAAATATCCCTGCCATTCTTCTCCAAATTGATCAGTCACCTTGCTGGACTAAAGTGTGTGATCTAATATGCTTCTCATCTAACCCTGTAAGTTACTGTTGTCAAATCTGATCTCACATAGAAGATTCTTTAAAAGAGCACAGTGTGCAAGGTAAACACACTTTACTCAATAAGATAAATTATTTCTACTATCAAGGAGTTCTGGTTGCCTAGTGGTAAGAAGTTGTGCTGCCAATCCAAAGGCAGGCAGTTCAAATCCACTAGCTGCTCTGTGGGAGAAAAGATGGGCAGTCCCTCCCTTACGATTTGCAACCACTGAAAATTCGCTGGGTAGTCTGCTATATGAGTCAGTTTCAACTCTATGGTATATAACAACAACAGCATTTCTAGTTTAACAAAGACCTTACAGGATAGTTTTAGACTAAGGCATAAAGTTTAAAGATTATTTTTGGGTAACAGTTTTGGGGTGTTCAGCAATCAGAAAGTCTGCGTTCCATTAAGAATATGATCATCTATCTGAAACGGTCTCGGAGGAGACAAGAAAAGCGGAGTGGACACATGGGGCAGACATCTAAAAGCGACAAAATAGCACCAGGTACTTCATAAATAAAACACTACAGATGAAGAACAAAACACAACCCTGCTTGCTGAAACTGAAGAGGACCTGAAGCACCTGCTGCAGAGGGTCAAGGACTGCAGCCTACAATATGGATTGAGGCTCAATGTCAAGAAGACAAAGATTCTCACCACTGGACCAATTGGCAGCATCAGGATGGATGGTGAAGAGATTGAGATTGTACGCAGCTTTAGTTTGCTTGGCTCCATTGTCAAGAGTCTTGGCACAAGCAGCCAGGAAATTAAAAGGCACATTGCCATGGGAAAGTCTGCTGTTAGGGACCTCTCCAAAGTATTGAAGAGCAACGGTGTCTCTCTGGAGACTAAGGTGTGTCTGATACAGGCCATGGTCTTCGCAATCACTTGTTATGCATCAGAGAGTTGGACAATGACCAAGGAGGATAGAAGGAGAATTGATGCCTTTGAGCTGTGGTGCTGGAGAAGAGTATTGAGAATACCATGCTAGGAAAACAAACAGATTCATTCTGGAAAGGGTTAAACCGGGTGGCTCCTTGGAGGCAAGGATTCTGAGGCTCCGTCTAACATACTTTGGACATGTTGTGAGGAGAGACTGGTCCTTGGAGAGGGACATCATGCTTGGGAGGGTGGAGGGACAGCGCAGGAGAGGAAGGCCCTCTATGAGGTGGATTGATTCAGTGACTGGGATAATTGGGATGGGAGTGTCAGAGATAGTGCAATTGGCACAGGACAGAGCAGAGTTTAGGGCTGTTGTACATAGGGTCGCTATGAGTCGCAAACGACTCGACGGCACATAACAACAACAACAACAAACTGGTCTCTGTTCTATAAATCTCTAGGTTAGCAACAAGCTGATGCAGAAATTATTTTTTAAAACATGTATCTCTGTAACTCCAGTGCAGTTCTCATTTTTATTTTAGATTGGTTTTCTTACAAAGTTCATACACATTGCGTTTCACACTATTCTTCATTCATATTGTGTTTCCAAAAGTGTGTTTCTTGAATGAATAAAAGAAAGGTAATGCCAATCAATGAATAAATGATGGTGGTGGTGGTGGTGGTGGTTGTTATGTGCCACCAAGTCACTTGGAATAAATGGTAATGTTGTGAAAAGGAAGCAATACATTAATGATGGATGGAGGGGCCTTGAGAAGGGTCTTCCTTTGTCTTCTGATCCAGGGAGAGCAGCCAGCAGCGGGGATGGAGTCTTTTGGGTACAAGTATCTCAGAGTTTGTACATCTCAGAGAGGACTTCACCCTACACTGCATTTCCCAGGGAGTGTGAACCATTTGCTTCCACGAAACCTTCCCTGGCTGTGGTCACTGCCAGTAACCTATTCCTTCTCTGAATCCCTACTCACATATTACATGCTTTTCTCATTTGACAATCAATACTGACTTGACTCTGGTGTTTCTTTCTCACTTCTTCCTCTTAATGATAATATAACCATTAAGCCTTGAGACTGTGTCATTCTCTTCTTTATGGGTCTTCTTTCAGCACATCTTAGAGGCAAGCATATGTGAAAGAATGACTCAGTTAATGAAGTTAATGAACACATGCCAAAGCTTAAAAAGGACACCAAGGGCTTGGTTTTATGACAAAAGGCAGCATCACTGTTCTGTGTTTCAGCCTCCAGACCAGAGCTCGGGTCCCCTTGCTCTGTGTCAGGCTCCCACAGTGATCCCCTGGCACCTGCAGCTCGTGCCTAAACCCTGCAGCTGGCACCCACCCTGCCTGCTCTCTATCCTTTGCGTGCCTGATTGTAATGACAAGTGCAACTCTCCATGCTGCACTGTGTCTTCCACCCCGGGGAGCGTTTCAAAGACACCCAAACCCAGCACATCTTCCCAAGCTCCAAGCTGCGGAGGATAGGCTGAAAACAGACAATGGCACAAACAATGTCAAACAAGGTCAACGTGGGGCAACATGGATGGAGAGTTGAGACTGTGGGATCCAGAACCAACCTCCACCACAAGGATCTTATGTAGGAATCTGTGGGGAATGCAGTTGAAAAACATCCGCCAAGTCTTCTCCTGCTCTGCCCTTCTCTGCCCAACAGGATGTTAAAGATGTCAGCGTGAAGTGTGGAGCTCTGTGTCTGCCCCAGTAAGCATAGTTCACAGGACTCGCTTTGGCTGTTGGCAACACTGCCCAGCACGCCAACTTTTAATGATTTGCACTTGTATAAGTCTGGAAATTAGATTTGTGAGAAAGTCAATAGAGGGCATCTCTCCAGAGAGGAAAGTGTCTTCTCTGGCTCCAGGAGCTCGTCCCATGATTATTCTAGCAGAGATCAAGAGGGTATTGACCCTCGTTTCTAACTAGGAATCCAGGAACATCCGTAATTGTGTTGTTTGTGTGACTGTCCTTGCTCTTATTTCACAATTCCAGACTTCAGACCCAATATGAAAACAATGCAAGGGTGTAGCAAGTGGCCGCTAGATGGCAGCAGATGGTAAGAAAAGCGAGTTGCAGGCTTGGCTGGGGCGCTTTAGGCTTGCAACCCCTCCATTTTGCTTTACATCTTTAATGAGATATGTGAAGAAAATTAGTCCCTTATATACCAGACACAGATGCCATAGCATATGGCGAGATGCCGCACAGCAATATTTCTCTGGTTATTAAACAGGAGGCACCTAACCAGTCACTCACGGCATCATCCCACCGAGTTGTCCTTTGTGTCTCCGGATACTGCTGTTGACAAGTTAATAAACAGGAGAAAGCAGTGAGAAGATTGATGGTGCGGCTGTGGGCCTCTGGGCTCGCACCACTTCGTGATGCTGGGGTGCTGGGCACAGTGCCAGGACATGAGGAGCGCCGGCAGAGGAGGTGGGGGAGACCACTTACGAGGGGACACTGGGCTTCTGCTATTAGACTCAGCCCAGAGACAGTGTCTGCTGCTCTCTGGTCCCTTTGGCAGCCTGAGACTTCATTTATGCATAACCTCACTACCACTGAGCGGCTTTGTAATCTGACCTTTCACCACAAACCTCACATGGGAAAGGGAGCATTGCACATTCCAAAGAACAAATCATGCTTGCTTTTCTGGAAGACCTGAGGAGATAACTGAGGGGAAATGAAAATGTGTTCAAATGCACATTATGTCCACGCTGCTCCAGCCAAAGGCAGTCTCACTTATTGCAGGGGGGTAATTTCCGTTCGGTGGGCATGGGTTTTTCTTGGGAGACTGTTACCAGGACAGGGAACAGGCAGGTATTGCTGTATTTCACTACTGCATTCCACATGCCTTCTTGCTCCCCACAGTTTGCCCTATCTTCATCCACCTGGCCTGGTATTCCTTAGTGAATTTCCCGGTTCTTCCAAATGCAGAGGCTTCTGGGACCTTTGGCAATTGAGGAACTAGAAACAAATAACTCTGCCCTAATCCCAACATACTTCTTGAACCCAGGAAGAAATGGTCTCAACCCCAAAGCTCAAAGTTCTCAAGACCTCTCAGAGGTCTTCTGAAGCCCCTCAAAAATTCCTGAGATAGGCCAGAATAATACAGCCAGTTTTTATAGAAAGAAACTTGAGTTGCAAAACCAAGATACAACTTCATCTTTCCTGGTCTTGTCCCTTTCTTCTAGATTTGCGCCTTAAAACAATCCTCCAATGGAAACAACACAGCAAGATAAACCCGCCACTATTTTCCTTCCCTTTTTAGAAAATCATTTCATCTACTTGAAATTCTCACTTATCTGTGTGACCTTAGACAAGTCTGTGCCTCCTTTCCTCATCTAGGATTTGAGGGACTAGAATTGGATGCTGACTAAAGCTCCTTCCAGCTCTATAATCCAGCTGCTTTAACTTCACAAGGCTGTACCAGCCCTCAAAGAGTGTCACACATGATGCTTAGGCCAACAATAGCCGTGCTCAACGGGAGTGAGCAGAATTTCCTTCTCCAGTTGAGAAGAAATGTGGTCATGGTTGGAGTCTTGTTGATGTCCTTTGTCCTGAGAGTGAGGAAACAGCGAGGCTTCAGATGTTATTGACACTCCCAGCAGGGCCAAGAGGTAGTCACACTCTTGTGGAAGGACCACGCAGTGTTGTCCCTGTGGGTGGTGGAGAGACATATCCAAGACTGGAGGATGTTTTAATAACTATTTCTCAGTAAAACAACCTATTTTATTCTGCACAGGGATCTGGGGGCAAATCCAGGTCTCCCAGGAGGAATCTACTCTTGCCAATAATGGGGGATTGGTTCAGCTCAGCTGCTCTTACAAAGAGCTGAATACAGCATGCGGTGGCGCAGGCAGCTCCCCGCAGCTCCATGCGAAAATGACTCACAGCGGTTATGAATATCAAGCCTCCTTTGATGTGTTCTCAGACATGAGGAACAGTCCTGAGGGGAGGAGATGGACTCTGGATACTTACTCTGTGGGGTGGAGCGCAGAGGGCCTGGACACATCTGGCACCCTCCCGAAGCTCCAGGAAAAATCCAGGCTGGGTAATTACCCAAGGACTTCCTAGGATAAGAGAGGTCTCTTTTATCCATTGCTCTCCCCTTGCACTCTCTCTCTCATACACACACACACACTCTCTCTCTTTCTGTCTCCAGCTACAGAGGAATTAGATTCTCCAAGAAATTACAACCTGTTTTTATACCTTCACCTTTCCCAAGGGGATAACAATTCATGTCCCTGAATAAAAGTGGTTCCGCTGTGCACGGGATGAATGCACCCCCCTCACAGGCATCTGTGCCAATTGCTTTAAAGCTATAGACCTGGCCCCAGTCAGCCAAGCGGAAGGATTTTCCTTTGTAATGGCCATTTCTAGACTCTCAAACTTTCAAGAGGCTTCATGATACCTTGTTCTCCTAAATAGCCTCTCAGTGGTGATTGACTATAAAGTCTCCAAGTCTCTCTTGTGTTGGCAACTCCCCAGATTGGGTCAATCAAGAGCACCCAGGGTAGAAGACACAACGGTACTGCCATGCAGTGAGCATCCAGGCTTGGCACAGAAGGCAAAGTCAACCGCTGGCTTCTAGTACTGGGTTAAACTTGATGTTTATTTAAGCCAAGGATTATATAATGCCTTCCATTCTAGACAGGGTTCAACAGCAGATATCTAGGCAAAGTCCTTTCCAATTTAGAAATAAATAAGAGAGAATCTATTTGAGCCTATGCCAACTTGTTTTCTGAAATAAGGCTGATTTTATTTCATAGTTAGGTTGAGCTTTGCTTGAAAAAAACCTCCCATGCACCCACAGAGTTCTGCACGTGTGCACATGAAAATAATATAAAAATCTGCTATTTATGGAGCACAGGCTACACGCCCAGCACAATTCCCAGTACTTTCTATGCATCATATCCTCAAATGCCCACAAATATCTTAGGTATGGGGTAGGTGAGGATTAGGATTGTAACTCTGTTTTACAGACGAGGAACCCACAGACAGCTCTGAAAGGCTAAAGAACTTTCAGAAACTGG
>NW_006399776.1:22017951-22024272 GCF_000299155.1 Elephantulus edwardii
AGATTTGTCCTGGAAAGGGTTAAACCGGGTGGCTGCTTGGAGGCAAGGATTCTGAGGATCCTTCTAACATTCTTTGGATATGTTGTGAGGAGAGACCGGTCCTTGGAGAAGGACATCATGCTTGGGAGGGAGGAGAGACAGTGCAGGAGGGGAAGGCCCTCTATGAGGTGGATTGATTCAGTGACTGGGATAATCGGAATGGGAGTGTCAGAGACAGTGCAATTGGCACAGGACAGAGCAGAGTTTAGGGCTGTTGTGCATAGGGTCGCTATGAGTCGCAAGCGATTCGAGGGCACATAACAATAACAACAATAAAATCCAAATTGTCTGGGAGGGAAATGTGGGCTTTGTTTTAAACCCTTTTCGCACAGACAAACCAAGCTTAATCTTCAGTTTAATTTCTCAGCCATGGCTCTGAATTCTTGTTTTCTCAGCCTTCATCTGAGAAAGCATTTCTGAGATCCCCTCATTAATCTGTGGACACCCATCAAGAACCTTATTCTAGGCATATGGGACGCTGCCCTCATTCCTGCTTTTGACCACTGGAGGGCAATGCCGGACTGGCCAAATCTCTCTAGGTGCTCAGTTCTGGCTTTATTTTCACGCCTGTTTGCCCTATCATTTCAGGATGCAGCCTCTGGTAGGAAGCCAAATCCAGGGACCATCAGAGCACCCCCAGGTCAGCAACACAGCCGTGTTTGTTCCAATGGCTCCCTATGCACCTGTAGTTATAAGATTAAAAGGCAGTTCACTGAAAACACGTTTGACTCCATGGATGGCATAAACCTTTGGGAAAGAGTCTGACAGGAGAATCTGTCCCCTTATGTCATTAAGCAATAATACTGTCTCCCTGATTGGAGTATCTGAATCTAACCTGTCTCTACCCACTCAGATGTGAGCTTTGTGAGGGTCATGTCTTGGTCATCTCTATTCCTGGGAATAAGCAACAGCACTTGGCAATAAATTCTGAATGAATGAATGAATGAATGAATGAAATGGAATGACTATATATCAATTGGAATGGGCTGTCTTCAGACTCATTTCTCATTTCTAGCTCTTACACCACCTAATGTTTAAGCTATCAATCAGTTGCTAAGCATTCTTAGTCTTGACGTCAGCTTAGGATGTTAATTAAACCAGTAGTTGTCATTGTAAAATGTTATTTCAAGCACCACTTTGAAAGCTCTAATTGTCTTACTTTAAAAAGTCTTTCATTATATCATCGAGGTGTCCTCAGACCTCACTAGCATGTGGATTACAAAACACAGACAGTTTCACTAATATCTTGCCGCTCCTACAATGGGGATTATGGAGCATTCATTCTGTCTCCAGGTGATTTGAGGGTATTTCATATTCCTTAGTGGGTCCCCATGAGGCTTGACAACTCTCCTGAAGTGAGTCTTGCTACAGCTCTCCTTGAGGCCACATTTGCGTCATCTGGTGAGACTCTTTCCATGTCCCCACCCCAGCAGATCCTATGTCAGCATGAGCATAGTCTGCATTTCTCAATCTTTCTCATATAAATAATAGTTCTCACATTCCCTGTACTTCTCAAAACACAGCTCAGCGCTGGAAAAGTGGGGGGAAGTGCATGTGCACATGGCAAGCCCCCAAACCCAGCAGGAATGACTCTCTCCCTGCCTCCCAGAGGTCTCCATGTAGCAGGAGCAATGCTGCCAATAAAAATCTGCACGTCCTCAAGTGCAGAGAGCAGAGGAGAGCTTCTTCCCGTTCTAAAGCTGGCACCTCTGTTGTCCAGGGATGATTGATGGTAGGAGAAATCATTTCCTCCCGGAAGCTCTCCACTCACCCTTCCCCCAGTCAGGACAGGGAGGGGGTGGCAAACAAGACAAACACGATGTTCAGCCATGTTATTAGCTCTTATAAAACCACGTGTGGAACTCCAATAGCCCCGACTGAACTCCTATTTGGGGAAAATATGTCTCTAATTCTCAGTTAAAAGACACCAGTTTCTTTTCCTTAACGTCGTAGTATACAATATCTGTATGCACTTTTATGGTGACTTCTTAATCTCTCGAGCAATGAACTGTTTTCAGGTTCTTATCCCAATTTTCCTCAAACAAAGGACGGGTATTCTAAAGCTAATCGAGAGTCTATACTTTGCCAGAGGAACTCAACCCCATCGGTCTCTCAAAGGAGCCGTTTTCTTACTAAAGTATGGAAAGAAAGAAGGCAAAGGGGAGGGAAGGTGGGAGGAAGAGAAGAGGAAAGGACCAAGAGGGGAGGCTTTTCTAAGATATCCCAACAATTATTATTTCTAAATCTCTCCCTACAGTTCACACCTGGGTGCTCAGAGCACATTGCCCCCATCCTTTCTACGAAAGTGCTGTGAATCAAAGGACACCTCTCCTGAAAGCAAACAGAGATTGAAAATATGGCATTCTGGAGTCGCATTTGTCTCTCTCTCCTCATGGGAGTTGAGATGATCATCTGTTAAGCATGGCCTATGCTATGTTCTTCCTCAAGGTTCCTTCGGTGTGATGAAAGGGAAGGGCTCTAGGGCACTCTTCCTGTTCTATAAGTGGGAAAGACAATGAACATAAATTTCATAAGAGAGGAGATTGGCAGGCAAGACGTAAGACTCGAGAGGCAAGGAAATTCTCCAGGGTTAGCTTACTGCTTTCAAACACAGACCTGCCTCAGGGCTCTAGTTTCCAGGGCCAGACCTCCAGTGGACAGGTAATGCCTGAGGCCTTGACATCAGGTTTGATGTCCAGTTTTGACATTGAGGGCAGGCCTCAGAACCTCCTGCCTTGTGATTTTGAGAAACTTAGAGTTTTCTCAAGTTTTTAGCCTATTGACACTCTCTTTGGCCCAGTTAAGAGACACCTGAAATCACTTCCCTTAAAACGATGCTTCTTTCTTGTAACTTCAAAACCAAAAAGCCCTTGTCATTAACCATCATACTTGATTTTTCATGCTACTATGGTAGTGTAGGTAATTTTGGTCAACCTCTCCAAACTGAATGTGTTACATTACTTCCCTAGGAAGATAGTGGTGATATGCCAGTTTGTTAAATATCAATTGCCCCAAAAGAGTCTTTGTTGTTTGTTGTTAGGTGCTGTCAAGTCACTTGTAACTCATAGCGACCCTATGTACAATAGCCCTAAACTTTGCTCTATCCTGTGCTAATCTTACTGTTTCTGACACACCTACCCCCATTTCCCCAGTCACTGAATCAATCCATCTCATCAAGGGTCTTCCTCTCCTGCACTGTCCCTCCACCCTCCCAAACATGATGTCCCTCTCCAAGAACTAGTCTCTCCTTGTAATATGTCCAAAGTATGTCAGACGAAGCTTTAGAATCCTTCTCATCAAAGAGCGGCCCAGTTTCACTCTTTCTAAGACAAACCTGTTTGCTTTCCTGGCAGTCCATGGTATATTCAATATTCTTCTCCAGCACCACAGCTCAAAGGCATCAATTCCCTTTCTATCATCCCTAGTTGTTGTCCAGCTCTCTGACACATAGCAAACAATTGCAAAAATCAGGTGCACCTTAGTCTCCAGCCTGATGTTGTTGCTCTTCAGTACTGTGGAGAGGTCCCTGACAGGTGACTTTCCCAATGCAATTTATCTCTTGATTTCCTGGCTGCTGGTACCAAGAGTGTTGAATGTAGAGTCAAGTAAACTAAGACTATTAACAATCTCAATCTCTTCGTCCTCCATAACAATGCTGCCAATTGGCCCAATGGTAAGAACCTTTATTTTCTTGATGTTGAACTTCAATCCATATTGAAGGCTGCAGTCCTTGACCTTCTGCAGCAGGTGCTTC
This sequence comes from Elephantulus edwardii, assembly GCF_000299155.1. Lineage (NCBI taxonomy): Eukaryota > Metazoa > Chordata > Mammalia > Macroscelidea > Macroscelididae > Elephantulus > Elephantulus edwardii. Next base: position 22,021,745 of record NW_006399776.1, read on the forward strand.
AGGTCCTCCTCAGTTTCAGCAAGCAGGGTTGTATCATCTGCATAACACAGGTTGTTGATGAATCTTCCTCCAGTCCTGATGCCATATTCATCCTCATACAGCCCAGCCTCCCAGATGATGTGTTCTGTATATAGATCAAAAAGGTATGGAGACAGAATACATCCCTGGCATACACCCTTCCCGATTTTGAACCATGTAGTGTCTCCTTCCTCCATTCTGACAACTGCCTCTTGGTTCAATCAAGTAAGATTTTGTATAAGCACAATAAAATGTTCTGGGATTCCCATTCTTCTCAGAGTCACCCACAGTTTGTTATAATCCACACAGTCAAAAGCCTTTGCATACTCAGTGAAACACAGACATTCTTCTGGTACTCTCTGCTTTCAGCCAAGATCCATCTAACGTTAGCTATAATATCGCTACTACCAAGGACTCTTCTAAACCCAGCCTGCACATCTGGCAGTTCTCTGTTGATGTGTTGCTCCAGTAGTTTCTTTTAATAATTTTCAGTAGAATCTTGCTTGCATGTGATATGAATTATATTGCTTAATAATTTCCACACTCTGTCAGGTCACTTTTCTTTGGAATGGGAACAAATATAGATCTCTTGCAGTTAGTTGGCCAGGTGGCTGTCCTCCAGATTTCTTGGCACAACTTGGTGAGCACATCCAGGGAAGCATCTGTTTGTTGAAATATGCCAGTTGGTATATCGTCAATTTCTGGAGGCTCGTTTTTTGCCAATTCTTTCAGAGCAGCTTGAACTTCTTCCTTCATCACCACAGGCTCTTACTCATACATTGTTTTATTAAATTCTTCTGTGTTCGCCAGTTCCTTCTGATACAGTGACTCTGTATACTCCTTCCATCTTCCATTAATGCTTCTTGGATCGTTTAACATTCTGCCCAAAGCATCCTTAAGTATTGCTAGTCGTGGCTTGAATTTGCTCTTTAATTCCTTAAGCTTAAGAAATGTTGAGCGATTTCAGCCCTTTTGATTTTCTGACTCCAGCTCTTTGTACATTTCATTTTAACACCTTGCTTTGTCTTCCCGAGCTGCCCTTTGAAATTTTCTGTTCAGCTTCTTAATTTCTTGATTTCTTCCTTTAGCTTTGGCATCTCGGCGCTCTAATGCAATATTCAGAGTCTCATCTGACATTCCCAAGTATTCCCAGTGTGGGTACCAGGGTTTTTTTAATACGTGCAACAGAATGCTGCAACCAGATGTTTTCTTTCCAAATCTGTTCAGAGTTCAGGAGTTTCCTGACTGGAGTTCAGTTGAGACAACCTCTTGTTAGGTATATTTTGGGTGGGAAGCTTGGCAATGACAATCAATTCCCCATACCCTTCCTCAACCAGTGAGGGAATGGAAAAGGCATGTGTATTCCAAGGGAAACATATACAGACCCACATATCACTAGTCATATTGTGATAAACATTGTTCGGAGCACAGTGCACAGTTCCCTAAAGGAAGGAGAGTTTGGTCCAGGAGGATTGGAAAAGGCTCACCAGACTTGACTTAAAGGATGAAGGATTTTGACCAATTTAGGGAGAAGAGATGCACATGGCACGTGGAGAAAAAACAGCTTGAGCAAAGTCAGGGAGGTAGGTATTTAGAACTTTATGTACAGAACTATGTTTACTTTGTGATGTGGAACCAACATTAATTGGGCCAGAAAAGTAGAAAGAGTGGTAGACAGTAGCTAGACTGAAAAAAAGGTCTTATTTACCATATTCATTTCCTCAGACTAATAGAACAAAGAACCATAGTCTAGGTGTCTTAAAAGAACAGAAATATATTCTTACAATTCTAGAAGGCAAAAGTCTGAAATCAAGTGATGGCAGGACCGTGGTCCCCAGACCTCAAAGAAGGATATTTTATGCTTGTTCCACCTTCTGGCAAACACAAGCATTCTTTGACTTGTAGTAGTTTAACTCCAATTTCTATATCTTCAGTAGACTGTCTTCCTTCTGTATTTGTCTCTGTGTCTCTTCTCTTTCTTTCATAAGGACATTGGTTTTATTGGATAAAGTATCCACCCTACTCCAGAATGACCTCATATTAACTTGATTTCATCTACAAAGATCATGTTCACAAAGTCACATCCACAGGTACCAGGGACTAGGAATAAAGAAGATTGAAGGAGAATCAATGCCTTTAAACTGTGCTGTTGACTTTGCCATGGAATCCCAAATGAACAAACTCTGCCTTGGACTAAATATAGACAGAGTGTTCCTTAGAGACAAAGACAGAGAAACTTGGTCTAACATATTTTAAGAATATTATTAGGAAAGGACAAAGTCCCTGGAGAATAACTTCATGCTTGGAAAAGTAGCAGGTCTGTTAAGGAGAGGAAGATCATCCATGAAATAGGTTAACAAGGTGACTGCAGCAATGGACATAAGCCCAGCAAAGATTATGAGGGCAGTGTGCAGGATCAGATATTGTTTCCTTCAGTTGTGCATGGAGTTACTCTGTGGCCACCTAGAGGCCACCTAACAACAAATGGAACTGGGACTTCTTATATATTT
>NW_006399776.1:22024372-22052316 GCF_000299155.1 Elephantulus edwardii
TAAACAGGATTTCATATCTTTGAATTTTTCCTTTCTTCTCCTGTTACATCTTTCATCACCAGTTAGAATTTATCAGAGCTTTATACTCTGCTATATATATTCACAGGCATAATTGAATCCACAGAAAACTAGCAAATTTGGAATCTCTTCTGTGGAACAGGGCAGAAATCAGAAGTACATGAGAGGATACATGCTTACAAAGTGTTTTAGATAGCTCACTCTGAATGGAAAGATTTGCCCTGAGACTGAAACAGTGAGATAAGATAAAAAGTTAATATGAAATTGAAGTTAATAATAAGAAAGATCAGAAACAAGGCTCTAGAAAGAGGCAACAGATTCACAAGACACCTCGGAAGTTGATGAGTGGTATTTTAAGACAAAAAGGGGAGAGATAGCTTCCTTCCTGACATTTTGATTCTGTGCTAGATATTCTAGGTTCCATATCCCAGATCATTGCCTTTGGAGATGAACCTCTACTCATTTTTTGGTACATTAAAACTGACAATGTTTATTATCCCATGAGAGAATTGATGCCTTTGAGCTGTGGTGTTGGAGAAGAGTACTGAATATGCCATAGACTGCTGAAAGAATGAACACATTTGTCCTGGAGAGGGTTAAACCAGGCTGCTCCTTGGAGGCAAAGATTCTGAAGCTTTATATGACATACTTTGGGCTTGTTGTAAAGAAGGACCAGACCTTGGAGAAGGACGTCATGCTTGGGAAGGTGAAGGGACAGTGCAAGAGAAGAAGACCCTTGATGAGATTAATAGACTCAGTGACTGGGGTAAAGGGAGTAGGCATGTCAGAGATGATAAGATTGGCACACGTCAGAACAGGGTTGAGGATTCTTGAGTCACAGGTGACTCAACAGCACATAACAACAACAAAAAATCCAAAAGATTTATCTCCAGTGAGAGAATTTAAGGCACTACAATGAACCAATAGAGGAGACTTCAGAGCCAGGCCTCTGAATCTTAAGTCCTTAAAATTAATTACATAGTTGATTATCCACACCACTCATTTCTAAAATCCGTGTGCAAATAAGCACCAACTACCATGTCTGTAGCCATTTGGTAACTGTTCGCATATGAAATCGAAACTGAACTCTTCTGTATTCTTTTTCTTCATTTTCCTTTATCTTTTCTCTTCAGAATGGGACAAAGAGAGCCAGATCCAGAGGACATCAACTATAATTTCATGAGCTTCCCATTCAATTAGCACCTTTCCCCAGTAAAGTGACTTTGGATGGTGACATTCCCCACTTTCCTAAGGAGTCTTCTGTGGGCTGCTCAGGGCTAAGGCCAGCATACAGTGTATGTATATCTTTCCAACTGGCTCAATTGTCATAAACTACACTCATACCGCTGTTGCCACATCTCTGGAGAACTCTTGGCCACTCATCAACCACCAGCCACCAGAAAGGCCCACTCACCTGGACAGATCAGTGTGTGCACCTCTATGTAGTCTTATCTGTGCCCAGTTCTCTCTTCTGTTGGAACCTTAAGTCCAAGAAAACTGGAATAAGTGTCTTTTTACTTCTTTGTCCATTATCCTATTATTCCTTGAAAGTTATGAGGTAAGACAGAAACAGAGATGAGAATGTAAAAAGCTTCGAGAAAAAATCCTTGACCTCTATCAGCCTCAACTCCTAAAATAAAATTGGCCTAAAGATGGCTTATTATTTATCCCAAATTAAAATTCCCTGGTGCTGCACTTACTGTGTACACAATGAAAATGAAGTTACCACACAAAAGAAACCGTTATCTGCACAGTGAGAAAGATCACAGCCAAGCTGATTCTGTTCCAAGATTAGAATAACAGTGCTACATTAGAAACTCCAAAACTTTTGGTTGTCAATAGGAAAAATGTGTGGACGAAGAAAGAAGGATAGACAGAAAAGGAAGCATCTGACTTCCAGTTGACTCTGAGTTGCGGGGCAAAATCCAGTTTGGGTTCCTCTGCAATGCCCTTGAAAACTCTGGTGGTCTAGTGGTAAGAAACTGCATTGTCAGCCCAAAGGCATGCAGTTCGAATCTATCTGCTATTCTGCAGGAGAAAAATGGGCAATCTCCTCTATGTGATTCATAGCCTCTGAAAACCTGCTGGAGGGTTAGCTATGAGTCAGTTCTGTCTCAGTGGCTAATAACAGTTACAATAACATGGCAAACTCCTAACCATCAACTTACACACAGAAAAGCCAGGTTGGATATGCACAAACCCCTTCACTCAGTCCCTGCCCAGTTTCATGAATTTATTTCTGATGTGCTGTACCTCTTTGTCTTGTCTGAAGTTAAACAACCATCAGTAGAATTTTAACTCCATGGTAACAGAAATCTTGACTGGTTTGTGCTTCTTTTATATCCTAAGCATTCAGCTAAAACTTAGTACATTGTCAGTGCTTAATACAGAAGGATTTGTTAAATAGATCACTCACTCATTTATCCACTAATTAAAAATGAACAAATTGCTTCCTTCCGTTCCATCTAGCTTCTAAAGAGTAAGTTCCAGAACAAGAATCAACAACAAAAGTCTGGTAAATTCAGAACAATTATTGTTATACTTTTCCTCACTCTTCTGTGCACCTTACCCATAGACTGGTTCCCTCCAAACTTTTCACAATGCATTGCAGCCCTGTGTGCACTGGAGCAGAACTGCACTATATAGGGGTTTTGATGGTTGATTTTTCAGAAGTCAATGACCCATCCTTTCTTCCAAGTTGCCTATAGGTGGGCTTAAACCTCCAACCTTTGATTGCCAGATACTCCATTCATTCTGTTAGCGGTAAGCTCAAAACACATCTGCACCACCCAGGGACTCTCCTGTGCACCTACCTTACTTAGATTCCTGAAATTCAAAAACAAAAACCCTAGAGATTATGACTCACAAAATGTCTTTTTAACAAAAGACTATCTCCCTGGTTGTTTCCTTTCAGAAAATAAGCCTCTTGGGGCTGATAAGGGAACAGAACCACATGCTGAAAACACAGACCTGGAGCGGCAGAGGGGTACAGAGCCTCCTCTAAAGGGGCCTGTTGGATTGCTGCCTTTGAACAAATCAGAGTGTGTCTTTCGATAGCACAAGCACCAACCACCCCCAAGGACCTCTTTTCTTTATTGCGGCAGCAATGAAGCAACCACATGGCTGCTGTAGATAAGGGGGCCTGAGTGTATTGTGCATGCAAAGTACGCCGTGTGGTGAACAGCGTTGAGAAGAACAGAGGCGCCATGTACCCGCTTCTGTGCATTCTGCTGCCCATCCTCTGTAAGTGGTCCCCAGGCAAATAGGTGGGAGTTCCCACCACTTCTCCTTTCTCACTTCCTATGTATTTTCCTTCCCCAGATGGCTCCGGCAGGACTGAAATCACACAACCATCCAACATGGCTGCCACAATTGGGACAGATGCAACTCTCGAATGTCAGTATAACGTTCCTGATGGGAATTACGACTCTGTGTACTGGTATCTGCAGAGGGCTAACCAAAGGCTCACTTACGTCTATCACACCTTTCAAGGCGTTGTAGAATCGGACCGTTATCAGTTGTCTGTAAATAGAAAGTTGTCCGCCACTAACTTAACCATTAAACACGTGCAGCCAAAAGACAAAGCCACTTATTACTGTGCAGTGAGAGCACTGCGGTGCGTGCCGGATCTGGGCTGAGCAAAAACTACCAGCCTCACTCAACGCAGAAAAGTCAGAAGGTAAGCCAAGAAGATGCAGGGTGCTAAACATCATCTGGAACTTCTCCTATTCATTCATTCATTCATTCAGGGTTCAGGGGATCTCACAATTTTCAAAGTGAAATATTAAATGCTGGGGGAAAGGGATACAAAAATATGGAACAAGCACTTTTTAAATAATAAAGTATATTCCTCAGATGGCACCCCATCCTCACTTTTATCTTATTAAACCATAAGAAGTGAAAATTGCATTCTGTCGAGTGACTTAAATCTTCCACCAGACAAGCAAAAGAGTAGTCTCGAAGCCCAAAGTGACAAATGAACTGGACACTCATACAAAGCCAAGGTCAGCAATTAACATTTTCATTGCAGCCCCTTGAAAACTTACCAGCATTACTAACAGCCTAGAAAACAAGTTAGATAAATGCGTGTGTGTGTGTGTGTGTGTGTCAAATTTTAGATATTGATAATTCTAAAAATCCCAAGATAAACAGACGCAGCTAACGGTGGGAGTTTAAACCCACCTCACAGCACTTCAGCAGACCAACACCACAATCAGCTTCTCAAAGGTCACAGCCTTGAAAACCCTGTGGAGTAATTCCACCCTGCACATATGGGGTCACCATGGATTGAAATTAACTTATATAACTTATATAACATATATAGTGTGTACTGTGTATATAGATACCAATGATAACATATATATACTGTATACTGTGTATATAGACACCAACTATAACTTATATACCGTATACTGTGTATATATACTATGTGTATATACACTGTATATATAAATATACACTATATATAAATATATACTTGATATATTATACACTGGCAATCCCTGATTTATGAACATCCAACTTATCCATAATTACAAATTAATTTATAAAGACTAATTTATTAAAAATTTGAGGTACAGAAAATGGTCAATAATAACAAATAAGGAGTACTTTGCAACATGAATCAAAGCATTATTATTGATATATTATCATGTTAAAAATGTATATCTGAAAGTATTTCTTTAAAACATTTATGTATGTTGTTGTTTGTTACTATGTGTCGTCAAGTCACTTGTGACTCATAGCGACCCTACAAGAGACCCTAAACCCTGCTCTATCCTGTGCCAACCTCACCTGAGATAATTAGAACTGAGACACAAATGGATATTTGTACACCAATGTTCATAGCAGCATTATTCACCATCACAAGAATATGGAAACAGCCCAAATGTCCAACCACAATTGAATGGATTGAGAAATCATGGTACATTCACACAATGGAATACTATGCAGGAACAATGATTTTGAAACTCACTACTTAACTTGGGAGGGACTGGAGAGCATTATGCTAAATGAACTAACTCAGTCTCATAAGGACAAATACTGCATAAGACCATTATTGTAGAAATAGAAAAATAACTGGTAAAACATGTATGAGAATGTAAAGGAGGGGGAAGAGGGGAGCAGGGAGGTGAGTATGAAGGGGCGGTTCTCATAGGGTCACACAATTTGATGGATAGAGGGAAGAGTGGGGAAAGAAAATGGGAAAGATCTGGTGTGAAAAACAATGTATATCAACTTTGTAAGTAAACTAGTATAAAATAAAAATTTTATTTTAAAAAAATTCCTGTATGGAATAGAAAAGTATACCCTATCTACTAAAACAAATATTTAACTAGCCAACTTTAACTAAGAACTGCCTAATTTACATACAAATTTGACTTAAATATAGACTTAGGGATGGACTTTATTTATAATCCAAGGACTGCTTATATTGTTGGAGAAGATGAAAGGCAAGAGGCATATACACAGAGAGAGAAACAACGTAGATTGATGGATAGAGGATAGATAGATGCAGATTGGATAATATAATACAGTAATTGAGTTCAAATGTAGACTTCGAAGCTATAATCTAGGCCATGTGTTTTGAAACCTAGATATTTTTTTTTATAAACTGATTCACTAGCAATAACCTAGCAAGTTATTCTGTCCCTTATTTTTCCCATCTCATAAAACAATGATAATAGCTCCTTCATAGGATTGCTGCAAGAACTGTGGCATAGGCCTCAGCATGTTGCACTGCTAACCAAAAGGCCCTGTGTCTCCAGAGGTTAGAATTCACCAGTCACTCCATGGGAGAAAGATGAAGAGCCTCCTCCCAGTAAGACTAACAGATTTGAAAACTCAGTGGAAGTCTGCTATGAGTCAGAAGCGATTCAATATTAGTGAGATTTTGAGTTTTATATATAACACATTATGAGCAATGTCTGGCATATAGGAAGCCGTGAATCAGCATTAGCCACTCTTGTTGTTGTTTGTTAAGATAATAATAACAACAACATGTTTCACATCCCCACTAGTAGGCTGGGATAAGAAGTTCCATTTACTGGGAAATTAAACATTCATTTCTAAATTAGCATCAATATAGTAGGAACTAGACAGCAGAAATTCAGATAAATACAATTCAGGAGACCTTCAGGACCCTTTCTACTGTTGGCTGATAAATTATTAAGTATTTCCTACATAGAGAAAAACAAGGAAAGTAATTTCTGCTTGACCCTCATGAAACAAGCAAATATAAACTTTGTGAAATATTAAAACACAACAGTAGCCACCCACTCCCCTTAAGTGGCTAGAATAGTGGAAATATTTAAAAATGTAAAACTAGAAATATAATTAGGATTGTTTATGAACATAATTGTAAATAAGGAGTTAGTTCTATCAACATAACAGGCAAACTATATGATGGAGGGTGGGGAGATCAACTCCAAGGAGATACCAGATTAAATCTAAGTATGCAGTATGCTTGACCTATGTTATCCTGAGAAAGTATCAAGTGAGGGCCCATCCAAGATTCTGTAACTGCATTGAATCTACAAAGAACATTCATATCAGCATCTGCTTTTTCAAGGAGTGTATGGAAACCTCCCCAGTGGAGACTGCTGAAAATTTTGTCCTCTGAAGATGCAGGATCTCTTGCTGTTCCAGATCCCTGCCTTATTTGTCAGCGACTCCTCATTTCTTGTTAGTTTGGATTCTGTTATGAAATGTTTTTGAGTACTTGGAGTGGTTTTCTTGGTGGTTGTTTTGGTTTGGTTTTGGATTTTTCACATTTATAGACAACTATACCCACTGCACTGGAGTCAATCCTCTATTGGGCTTCTTAGGCAGTACATCTCAATGAAAAGAGATTGTCTAGCTTTACCCTAAAAGCAGCTGATGGACTCAAACCACTGTCCTTTAGGTTCACACCTCATCATATAATGCACTATACCACCAGAGTTCCCTACAGCCAAATGTATATTTATACCATATGTGTGGCATAAATGATGCTTGGCTTAAACCAAAAGGTTGAAAATTCAAGTCAAGTCTATGCAGGGCATTTTGGGACCAAAAAACCCTAGCAATCTACTTTTGAAAAATCAGCTATTGCAATCTCTGTGAAATGCAGTTCTCTGACACACATTAGGCTGACTCCTAGGAACTGGGTTAGGGGTGTTCTTTTGTATGGGCTCATAAGCACTTGTGTCCACCTAGAGCAGTTCTTGAATGGCATCACTCACTCACTCATTGTCTTCAAATCAGAACTGACTCATTGCTGACCCTCCAGCAGGTTTTGGGAGGCTATAAATCTCACAGGAAGAGATATCTTTCTCCCAAATATTTGACAAATTTGAGCTGCCTATATTTGGGTTGGCAGCACAACTCCTTATCCATTAAAGCACCGGACCTCTCTTTGAAAGGCATGTTGTTGTTGTTGAGTATAATCAAGTCAGAACTGACCCATAGCTGACCCTTCAGTGGGTGTTCAGAGGCAGTAAATCACATGGGAAGAGATTGTCCATCCTTTTTCCACAGAGCAGCTGGTAGATTCAAACTGAGTCCTTCAGGATTGCAGCACAGGTTCTTACCACTAGGCCACCAGAGCTCCCTATTTGAATGACATGAAATAACATAAAACTAGAGGCCTTCCCTGTAGATTTAAATCCACCAGCTGTTCCACTGGAGAAAGACCAACATTCTCTTCCTGTGCAATTTACAGCCACTGAAAACCTACTAGAGGGTCAGATATGAGTTGGTCCTGAGTTTGAGAGCTTTATGTTACCTTGCTCTTCACTTCTGCCATTTATTCCTCTATGTGAGTAATCATGGTGTTGTAGAAAGTAATTTTTTAACAAATAAAAGAAAGCTTGTTGGGCAAGCAAACTTCCTAGGGAGATACACATTGACTGAAGAACACTAACCAAAAGCCAATTTCTTGGTAGTGACTTATATTGTAATTGGAAGTCATTTGATGTTCCAGAGAGATTCCTCTTGGCAGTCAGAGAAGAGCAGAGCAGGAAGGTTAAACTAGTTCCCAATTGGTCATCAAGTCATCCATGAGACTCAGAAAATAGAATCGGCAGCAACATATGCTGAATGATAGACACCATTCCCATGCTGTAAGTCCAGAAAAACAAGACTAGTGATACTACATCTTTGTTATTCAGGAACTTATACACTAGTTGGACTTAAAACCTGGTCAGCTAGTTGCTATAAAGTTGCCTCCTAGTCATGGTAACAACCTAATCAAAATTTTCAAAAAGAACATTATCATCAAGTCAGTTCCAATTGATAGCAGCCTTCCATCAAGTTTCTGAGGCTGTACAAAAAATTTGTTTTCATCTTTACAGGGAGAGACTATCCATGTTCCTCCAGTGAAGCATTTGGTGGATTCAAACTGTTGGCCTTTCAGTTAGAACCACAACATATAATACACTAAGCCACCAGAGCTCCAATAGCTTAACAGAGGAGCCATATCAGATGCATGAGTAAAAGAAACTCTTGTTCATTATGGAAATGTTCTAGGAGCAGAATATAGTTGAGATTAGGATTTTTAGATCTGTGGGTGAGTAGAGTGACGGAAACCAGGAAAACATACTAAAGGAATTAAACCCTGAGCTCAGATTAAATATGGAAAAGTTTCTTTATTTACATCCCAAGGTCCCACATCAGTAACTGAAGCAGAATTACAACTCAGAAATATTCCCAGTTGGCTCTATGCTGTTTTGCTCAGCAGCTGCCTTGTTTGGAGACACACAGCTGGGTAAGTGAGTTACAGATGGAATATTGGCAGCCGAAACTTTTTTAGAGACAAATGACACTGTGATTATTTTTTTCCTCAATATCTGTTAAAAGTCCTCTCTAATTTCCAAAAATATCTCATGTTTGCTTTAAAACAACCAGTGGGGCCCAGATCAATAAAACAGAGAGTAATCTTAGTCATCCAGAAATCAAATCTGTCATACGGAGGGGTCACTATCTGACTTACTGCAGGCCGTCCTGGGACAGCCAGCAGCCAAGATCCTGGCTCACAATGTCCAAGCCCAAGAGGAAATAAAGATGCAGTTTGCTTTTTATTCTTTCACCACAGTCACTGATCCAACCAATCTGAGCCAGTATAGAGGAACCAGAGAGTAAAAATGATGACAAGACAAATTAGAAACAGTGCAAACAGCTGAAACTGCCATGCTCAAATAGAGATGAATCATGGACACACATGAGAGGCTGATTTCACTGTGACAAAAGCTCTATGTGAGAAGTTGGAAGGCAATGAGTAAGAGATAAAGTAAGGAAACTGTTCTTTAAATTACCCCCCCCCCACCCTTCCTCTAAAGCTTTCAAAAGGGATGAATAGGCCCTGAAGTTTCCAACTAGGGACAATCAGAATTTTGGGTATTCTCTCCATTGAGATTCCAACAATCCTATAGATAAATGTTTGAATACAAAGTCGCAGAGTGGCAAGGCCATCAGAGAGAATACAGGAGACTGGGTGCATCGAAGCTAGTATGAGTTGACTTGGTTTGATTTTAGATTCTTTTTGCTTCTAAAGTCTTTTTATTCTTTCTTAAATGAAAAGGACAAAACCAGCAAGACCTCTGGTTTGTGCCTGTCTCCACCCTTTTCTGTCATCCATCCTTTTCTCTCAGACAGTCTTTTGCCTGAGGGCATAGAACTTCTCAATACAGCCCAGTTAGGTGCCATTCACTTCATTCAGGAACACTAAACTGCCCAGAGGCTTCTTCACTCAGAGGACTGCTCTGGGCCAGGCTCGAAATTACAAACTCTGCATATCCCTTAATGGTTGTGGTTCAAGTAAAGAGCTGTAACAAAGTCACTCACTTCTCCATGACAATGCAGAAAGGCAACGCAAACAAATCAGTGCTGTGAGCAGGCCTGTGGTGTGGCTTGCTTGTTATACTCTCCTTTCAGCATCAAAAAGTTCCTCACCAGATAAATGGTATTGTTGTTGTAGTTGTTAGGTGCTATTGAATTGGCTCTGACTCATAGTAACTAACCCTTTGCACAACAGAACAAAATTCTGCATGATCCCTTACAGTTCTCACAATCTCCACTGTGCTTAAGCCCATTATTGCTCTAGTTGGCTCAATTCATCTGTTGAGGGTCTTCCTCTCTTTCACTGGTCCTCTACTTTTCCACGCCTGATGTCCTTTTCTGGGCTCTGGCCCCTCCTGGTAACATGCCCAAAGCATGTGAGACAAAGTCTCACCCTCTTTGCTTCTAGGGAGCATTCTGACTGCTCATGATTCAAAACAGATCTGTTAGTTCTTTTGGCAGAATAGTCTATATTCTTTGCCAACAGTACAATTCCAAGGCATCAATTCTGCTTTAGTCTTCTTTATTAATTGTCCAACTTTCACATGCAAATGAAGGAATTGAAAAAAAAATTACCCATGATTAGGGTCAGGCACAACCTAGTCTTTAAAATAGCATCCTTGCTCTTTAGCATTTCTAAAAAGTCTTTGGCAGCATATTTGTGTCCAATGAAAGAACATTGGTTGATTTCTGGACTGCAACTTTATTAAATGTTGATTGTGGATGCAAAGAAAATGAAATCCAAGATCACCAAACTACTCTATTGGCTGTTGAGGAACTCAAGACTCAGTCAGAGGTACAACATTTTGGTAGACTGTAAACTGCAGGACAAAGATTATTGAACCTGCAAAGCCAGTGTTTCTTTTGCATATAAAGGATATGGGCAGTGATAGCCCCTAGGCACCAATGGGATGTCAGCAAGTTCGCCATAAATTATTATAAGCAAATTCTACCCAGGCAAGAGCTACCCTAATGCTTCTGATCACCTCTTCTTGCAGTCAGAACACTGAATAACCTTGGGTTCACCTTGAGTTGCTGAAAATCTTCCTAATACTAGCCTTTATTAAAGGAACAACCATCAGTCCTTAAGAATCAAGGGGTTGCAGTAAACTGAGAAAAACTGGATAAATTATGTATACTGCATTGAAACAGATGAGGGAGAGAACAGTTTAAAAGCAATATATGATAGGGTATTGTGGTTATCACAGGAATCCAGAATTAAGGTTGCATAGTGGAGTGTATTCGGGGTGGGATGGGGGGGGGGACCGGGCCAGGGGCGGGGGATTGTATATCAGTGAAGGAGTTTATCTTTTGCTTTTCGAAGAGAGGAGTGAAAGGGCAGGTAGAGAGAAAAGTGCAACAATGAATGACTGGAAATCCAAAAATCTCTGTAAATGTTCATTAAAATTAATAAAATAATTTTTAAAAAAACAAAACATATATAATAAAAATTAATAATAATAAAATAAAAGATTAAAGGTGTTAACTTGGGAGGGACTGGGGAGCATTATGGTGCATGAAATAACTCAGTCCCATAAGGAGAAATGCAATATAAAGCCATTATTGTAGAATGAGTATAAGGATACAAGGAGAAGGGAGAGGGTGGAAGCAGAGGGATGAAGAGGGGCTGGGGCATTTATTCATAGAACTGCACAATTTGATGGGGTGGTAAAGGAAATGGGAAAGATCTGATGTGAAAAACAATGTATTCAAACTTTATATATAAATCAGTATAATAAAAACAAAAATTTGAAAAAATAAAATATACATTTAATTTAAAAATATAAAAAGAATCAAGGGTCTCGGACAGAAATCCTTCTTGAACTAGAAAATATCTGCTAAGCTCCTGACAGGAACAAGGTTTATGCCAGGGACAGGGAATATAAAGAGAAATAAGAAGCAGTCTCTGTTGTAAAGGATTTTATAGTGCAATGCAGGAATTAAGTCAATTATCAGTCATTTATAATAGAGACATGAAGTGCTTGTTTAAAAAGAAAATAAATAAAGATGTGCTTATGACTCAACATTGTCAGGGAGCCCACGAGGATGCCTCCCTCAAGCAGTGTAAGGAGGGGCATAGAAGGAAAGTATGGTGTTCCTAAGGAGAGGCAGTGCAGAATTCAGGGAAGTTAGCACATCTTCCACCCTACAAGTATATTTGTGGACTGAAGTTTTGAGCATAAGCGGAGAAGTAGTTAAAAGTGAGACTTGGAGAAGGAAGCAAAACAGGAGATGATGTGGCCAGCATTCAGGATCTGTACACTCCACTGAAGGACTAGGGGGCCCCATCATGGAGTTTCAGTAGAAGTGTGTCCTGATACCCTGTATCTGAAAAAAAGAAGGGGAAAAAAACAAACAAACATGATGATAACTGCCTGGAGAATGAAAGAGAAGTCTTGAAGGAGGAAACCCTCTTGGAGCAGTATAGCAATAGTCAGCCCACAGTTGAGCAATGCTAAGTCCAGGGCAGGGATGAGCAGTGGGGAAAGGAGAGGGCAGGCACATGACATATTTAGAGATGAAATGGCCATAACTGGCAGACTGGTTTTCCTCTTCAATGCAGGTATCTCTCCTGGAACTGCCTTCCCCATGTGCAGGCCAATAGAGTCCTCCTACTAAAGTTTCAGGGTTCAGCTTGGGGCTCCCTCTTCTGAGTATCCCAAGCAGGGGCAGCACTTTCCTCCAGACTCCTGTGTCCAGTGGTCTTAGATAGCATTTAAATGCTCCATTGCAATTACTGTGTGCATTTTCTCCCTAATAAATTGAGTGCCTTGAAGGCAGGAATCACTATTTGTTCACTGGATGTTTCCAAGTAGTAACTACCCAGTTATAATTAGTGATCATGGGTTTGCTGAGTAAACAGTCAAAACTAACATCCTGTAGGCCTGGCACGCCTATCTGTGAGGAAGTGACTAACACCAAACCACCTGTTTAACTGACAAGTCATCTCGTGGGTAGAGAATGACTGTTCTGGGCCTAGACAGCCAGCAGAGTTCCAGGACGGTACAGTCACCCACAAGGCAACCATGCTATGGGCCTGTCCCCTACTCTACCTCACTGTCTTCTGGACAGGTAAGGAAAGGCCTCTAGCCTTTCACTCTTAGACAAATGTGTCCAAGGAAGAATTCTTGGGGGCATGGGAAAAAAAGCCATTGAAGCAGCTCTGGCTACGAGATTCTATCTGTTGAGTCCTTCACAGCCTCTCTGACTCTAAGGTTGTCCTTTCAGGGGTCTCACTGGATATAACTTTGGAAACAGACGACAAAACCCTATCCGTTCTAGCTGGGGAGTCTGTCACCTTTCGCTGCAGTCTAACAGGAGGGGATTTGAAGAACTATCAAGTGAGCTGGTATAAGAAGAATGAAGATAATTCCCTAGTTTTAGTATATAAGTCAAGTAATAGTTCCAATGATGACTTTAAGAGTCATTTCAAAGGAAAAATCTTTGCCTTAAAAGGTCAATTTGTCCTTGAAATTAAAAAAGCAACAGCCAAAGACGTTGGGACTTACTACTGCGGGACCGATATCCACAGTACTGTCGATCTGTTTCTGGCCGCTTCAGAAACCCCAGGGTCAGAGTGAGGTGCAGACGTGATGAAAAAGTTAAAACATGCACCACACCAGTAATGAGACCACCTGATAACTTCAGTAGGAGCATCTGACAAAAGAGGCCAGGAATGGAGGAGGTTTGGGGCCTTATCTTTGCAGTTGTCTTTGAGGGGACTTCTTTATCAACTAAAAAGACCAGAAGAGGTTGCTAGAGTTGGTGTAAAGAGACCAAGAAGGCCCTGCACCTGTCTCCCACAAAGCCCAGAAGACAGGTTGGAAGGAAAAGAAGCAATCTTGAATACTGAGAAGGCCTGCTCATTGTGGAGACAGGCTGAGATGAACAGCATTTCTACTCTCACGAGGGTTGTAGTTCATTCCAAATGCTTTATTGTGAAAGCATTCATGTGCATAAACTAGATAAAGCAAGGAAGGTTTTCCATTACCACCCTAATCAAAATTTCCAAAGCTATTAGAGATAGCTTTAACTCTTCCTTGCTGTGAGGAAGAATGAATAGAGTCATTTTCTGAAATGCTTCTATAACTGTCTCAGGTATTGAATGCCTTACATTCTTTCCTTGCTATGGAGGAAACCTGGGGATCCACAAGGTAGACAGGAGCGGTAAGGCACAGGCTGCCATGGACAGAGAGACACTGGAGGTCACTACTTGTGGCAATGTGGGATTTCTGAAGTAGTCATGAATAAAGAGAATATTTTAAAATAGATTCTCAAGTCCTAGGTTGACTCAGTAGAGAGCAACGCACAAAGAAATGCACAGAGAGTGAGCAGGACAGCAGGAATTTGAGTGAGAATTATTATTAAAATAATTAGTTTGTGAGCCACAGAAGCAACAAGCTGTGGACCCCAACAGGAGCCACCGGCCAAGCCTCAGCAGGAACCTCCAGCTGAGCCACTGTGGGACCCACCCACCAGGAACAAGCAGGAGAGCAGGAATTTGAGTAAGGACCCTGTGTGAGCCCACAAGGACAGTTGGAAACAGAGTGAGGTCTGCCGTGTGTGCCCACCCTGTCCCCATGCCTGCCCAGCACCTGTACTGCCCCTCACTCAAGCCTCCATGTCCAGTCAACTAACTTCCTTTTAATCCAGAGCACCTTGATCTGACTTAGCTGCAACAAGAGACTTCTCTCACAGGCTCTGAATCAAACCTCCCCTTCAGTCAGAAGTTCAGAGAGAAACACAGACAAAATAGCTGCCTGCCCTCTTCTCCAGCAGTGATTTCAGATCAAGGACCTATTGCCTCAGACATGGAAAAACTCTACACAGAAATGTCACATAAAAAGCAGGCTATCACACCCTACAAAAGCACAAAGTAAGATGTCACCCAAAAAGGTGACATGGTATTAATGGATTTCTTAAAACCAGAAAGTCTAATGGAACTTTTGGACACAGAACTTAAAAGAACAATGATTAAATATTTTCAATGGTTGAAAAACAAACTTGAAGAATTATAGGACAGTGCAAGAAAAAAAATCAGGAGGAGCTTAAAAACAATCCAAAGCAATGAAGATAAAATAAATGAGGCATTAGAGGCTCTGGAAAAAACAAGAAACCATGATCCAGAATATGAGGTCCAATGTTTCAGATGCTGTCAACATGATGGAGGGACACATGAACAGAGTTGAAGAGATGGAACACAGAACCTGTGAAATAGAAGATAGAATTGTCACCACTGACCTGCTAGAGCAGAAAGAAGACTCAAAAAGGTAGGAAAAAGAAGAAAACCTAAGAATAATGTAGACACCATCAAGAGAAATAACATGTGTATCATTGGAATCCTAGAACAGGAAGAAGCAAGTAAAGGCACTGAAAAAGTTATGGAAGAATTGCTAGAATAAAACTTCCCAGGCATAATGAAGAATGAGAGAATATATATTCAAGAAGCTGAGCAAACACCATATAGAATAGACCCCAAAAGAAAACCACCAAGGCATATCATCGTCAAATTTGCCAGAACCAAAGATAAGGAAAGAATTCTGAAAGCAGAGAGGGAGAAATAAAGAGTAACCTATAAGGGAGAGCAGGTAAGATTAAGTGCCATTTTCTCAGCAGAAACCATGCAAGCAAGAAGACAGTGGAAGGACATACATCAAACACTCAAAGAACACAACTGTCCCACATCTGTATGATTTGGTATTATTGTCATGACAGGAGTCCAGAATGAAGACTGCAGAGGAGAGTGGACTTGGGGGCAGGGGTTGCATAAAAATGAAAGTTTTACTTTTCAAGGAGAAGAGTGAATTGGGGGGGCAGGGGGGAAAGTGCAACAATGAATGATTGGAAACCCTCTCTATAAACTTTCATTAAAATTAAAATTAAAAAAGAACGGAGAGAACTGTTTCAAAGGAATATGCTGTTTTTGTTAAGTGCTGTCAAGTCATAGACGACCAATAGTGACCCTATGAACAAGTCTTGAAAACAAAACTTTTATCTTTTCTCCATGTTCATAGAGTTTCTGGAGGCAAGCTTATTTTGGAATTGAATACCATGCCTGCTTCCAAGCCTGTTTTATTCAGGAGATCCACAAAACGTAGACCTGAGGCCCCCAAAGCATTTTTCAATATGAGGCCAAATCCAGTCAGCTCATGCCCTGTTGTGAACAAAAGCCACACTCTAGGTTCAACTCTAAACCAGAAAAAACACCATATATGATTAAGTGTTACTGGCATTATAAGAGTCCAGAATGAAAGCTGCAGGGGAGTGGACTGGGAAGGAGGTGCATTGTATAACAGTGAAAGAATTTTTTTTTTACTTTTCAAAGAGAACTAGGGGGCAGGGGTGGGCAGGAAGGAAAGTGGGCAACAATGAGTGAATGACAATCCCAAGTCTCTGTAAACTTTCATTAAAATTAATTAAAAATAAACATATATATATATATATATATATATATGAATATACATAAATAAAGTCTTTGAGTTCAACTCTAAGAACATGGGCATAGGTATGCCTCTTCCACCAGGCTTGAAGAGGAGGAGGCCTTAGGCATTCTGGGTGACTAGAAACAAGGAAGCTGATCACCCAGAGGTTATGAGAATGAAGCACTCCATCTCCAGGAATAGTGCTTTCATCTGGTTTCATTTACAAGTAGGTCATCCAACACCATGAAGCCATGTCATAGGAAGGGAAATAGAAGAAATGATGGGAATCTGAAATCATGTGATTATACCTGTGCCTCTGCATTAGAAGAGGAGGCACTGGGAGTCACAGGAAAGAAGGCTATTTAAATCATACACACTTTTAATTTTCTCAATGTCTTAACCTTGAATAAGTTATTCTTTCAGAAAGTGCCCAAGGAATATATAGGTAGGATCCAAATAAAGAAATTAACTCAAAGAAATTCAAATTGCAACCTTCATTCTAAACAATTAAGATTTTTAACAGACAATTAGAATCATTGTATTTGAAAGCCGGAAGGAATCTTAAAGGTCATGCAGGAGTCCCTCCATTCAATTTATACATTCATTAAATATTGATTGAATAAATGATCATTCCCTCTCAATTCTCAAATTTCAATGCTGGTTCTTAGTTTTGAAAAATAGTTTCCTACACAAATTTGAAATCTCCCCATAACATTTTGTTTTAGTATTTATTGTGCCTTCTGGAACAACATAGATTAAGATCTTCTTTTAGAAAAAAAAAGAAAAAAAAAAGATCTTCTTTTACCTATTCAAATACTTGAAGATAACTAACATAACCACCCTTCCAAGCTCTCATTCTCTATACCTAATGCTGTCAACCACTCCTTGTGACAGCTTGTTAAAATTTGAACTCTGAGAAAAGGATCCAAGGCCAATGAATTTTTTTCTGTCCCACATGACTTGTGATGCAGTAACAAGTATGTGGTGTATAAATGTGTGTTGGATATGTGGATTCATGTCTATGTATCCACCTGCTTAGTCAACATATCCATTTAAATGTCTTGAATGTTATTTCATTTCAGACCCTCCCCAAAATGACCCTTGTTTTTATAATTTGTTCAGCTAAGATTAGTAATAGATCAGTTATAAGAAGTGTCAATATTGTCCCAAATACTTGACCTGCTATTATTCCCTAGCTCTTCTATGTCTCTTGGATTTGGTGGGTCACTGGACGGTCTCCCGGAGACTCAGGCCCTTCAGGGGAATGACTCATGTGATCATATATGTATGCAGGCTGGTTTTGCAGAAACTGGTGAGCCAGGGCAGAATCCTGTAGACTCTCAGTTGTGGCAAAGCTGGATGGTCACTGTGGGTGATGCAGGACAGTTTTACAGAGTCTGATGAGTGATGGACCAGGATCCTACAGACTGCTAGTTGTGGTGCAGCTGGATGTTGTGTCCCAGAGGATTGTTATATGTGTATGTGTTGTGTATTATAGAGTAGGAACTGACCCATCGCTGACCCTCCAGTGGGTTTTCAGGGGTAGTTAATCACACAGGAAAAGATCGTCCATCCTTCTTCCATAGAGCAGCTGGTGGATTCTAACCACATGCCTTCAGGATTGAAGCACAGCTTCTTGAACTGAGCACATCACAGAGGAGTAAGAGTTCCAAAAGAGTGACCTACCACTGAGGTCCTGTGATCTTATCTATGCCTGTATTAGGGTGGGGCTCGTATCCCATCGTCCTAATCCTCTTCCCTTAAGACAATAAATCCTTCAGCACAAAATAGAGAGTTAATGACTGGCTAGGAAAAGACATCTGGAAGGATAAACCTTAGACAATGAGAATCCTTTTCTATAATTTCCTGTCTCAGTGGATAAACACAATCATATTAAGTCCATGCATTTCTACCGTCCATTACCACCACTTTAACCAAAACTACCAGTTTCTTCTTTAAATTATATTATGAACCTTTTGAATGAGCTATCTTTTCTCTGATACTTTTCAATCTGTCTTCATGACAGCAACCAGAGTTCTTTTTTTTTTTTTTCCCAAACACAAATCTGATCAGGTCATATGTTTTGTTGTTGTTGTTGTTGCTATGTGTTATTGAGTCGCTTGTGACTCATAGCAACCCTATGTACAACAGCCCTAAACTCTGCTCTGCCCTGTGCCAATCACACTGTCTCCGACACACCCATCGCGATTACCCCAGTCACTGAATCAATTCACCTCCTAGAGAGCCTTCCCCACCTGTGCTGTCCCTCCACCCTACCAGGCATGATGTCCCTCTCCAAGGACCCGTCCCTCCTTACAACATGTCCAAAGTATGTTAGGCGGAGCCTCAGAATCCTTGTCTCCAGGGAGCCGCCAGGTTTCATCCTTTCCAGGATGAATCTGTTCGTTTTTGTAGCAGTCCATGGTACCCTCAATACTCTTCTCCAGCACCAAAGCTCAAAGGCATCAATTCTCCTTCCATTCTCCTTAGTCACTGTCCAACTCTCTGATGCATAACAAGTGATAGCAAAGACCATGGCCTGCATTAGACACACCTTAGTCTCCAGAGAGACACCATTGCTCTTCAGTACTTTGGAGAGGTCCCTAATAGCAGACTTTCCCATGGTAATAAATTTCCTGGCTGCTGGTGCCAAGAGTGTTGACTATGGAGCCAAGCAAACTAAAGCTGTGAACAATCTCAATCTCTTAACCATTCATCCTGATGCTGCCAATTGGTCCAGTGGTGAGAATCTTTGTCTTCTTGACATTGAGCCTCAATCCATATTGGAGGCTGCAGTCCTTGACCCTCTGCAGCAAGCACTTCAGGTCCTCCTCAGTTTCAGCAAGCAGGGTTGTGTCATCTGCATAACACAGACTGCTGATGAATCTTCCACCAATCCTGACACCACACTTCTCCTCATAGAGCCCAGCCTCCTGAATAACCTGTTCTGCACACAGGTTGAAAAGGTATGGTGACAGGACACATCCCTGGCATACGCCTTTCCCAGTTTTGAACTATGCAGTGTTTCCTTGCTCTGTTCTGATGACTGCCTCTTTGTCCAACTATAGGTTTCGCATTAGCATGATCAAATGTTCTGGAATTCCCATTCTTCTCAGAGTCAGCCACAGTTTGTTAGGATCCACGCAGTCAAACACCTTTGCATGATCAATGAAACACAGATATATATTCCTCTGGTATTCCCTGCTTTCAGCTAAGATCCATCTAACATTAGCTACAATAGCCCTAGTGCCAAGACCCCTTCTAAACCCAGCCTGGACTTCTGGTAGTTCTCTGTTGATGTGCTGTTCTAATCATTTTTGGATGATCTTCAGCAGAATCTTGCTTGCATGTGAAATCAATGACACTGTTCTGTAGTTTCCACAGTTGGGTCACCTTTCTTTGGAATGGGAACAAATATAGATCTCTTCCAGTCAGTTGGCCAAGTGGTTGTTCTCCAGATTTCTTGGCACAACTTGGCTAGCAGATCCAGGACAGCATCTGTTAGCTGAAATATGTCAATTGGTATACCATCTATTCCTGGGGCCTTATTTTTTGCTATTTCCTTCAAAGCAGCCTGAACTTCTTCCTTCATCACCATAGGCTCTTGCTCATATCTTGTTTCATGAAAAGCTCTGGTTGCTTAGTGACAGGGAGCTCAACTGCAATCCCAGAGGCAAGTGGTTAAAATTCACCAGATGCTCTGCTAGAAAAGGAGGGGACCTCCTCCTGTCCCAGTCAGATCTGATTGGATGGTGCAAAAAAAAAATCAGGTCATATACACAGTTTAAAATCCTTTAATTGCTTACCATCATTTAGAGGCAAAATACTGCAATTAGTTAAAATGGCCTGTAATACCCTAAGAGAAAATCTGCTGTCAAAGCTCTTTCCAGAACAAACTGGGGAGGAAGGTGGAGAAAACAGTGCAACAATGAATGAATGGAAACCCAAAATCTCTGTAAATGTTCATTAAAAGTAATAAAAGTTAATTTTTTTTTTAAAAAAAGCTCTTTCCAGACTGTTAAAGAGCAACAGTGTCAGTCGAGAGACAAAGGTGTGTTTGATCCAGGCCATGGTCATGCTATGCATCTGAGAGCTGGACAATGAATAAAAATGACAGAAGAAGAATTGATGTCTTTGAGTTGTGGTGCTGGATAAGAGTATTAAACATACCATGGACTGTCACAAGAACAGTCTGTCCTGGAGAGGATAAAACCAGTTTGCTCTTTGGAAGCAAGGATTTTGAAGCTACATTTCACGTACTTTGGGCATTTTGCTAGGAGAGACCAGTTTTAGAGAAAGATATCATGTTTGGGAGGCTAGAGTGTCAGCACAGAAGAGGAAGACCTAGGATGAGTTGGGTTGGCACAGTAACTGTGGCAATGTCAGAAATGATAAGGTTGGCTCAGGATAGGTCAGGTTCCGAGCCACTGTTCATAGGGTGGCTCTGGATCACAGCCAACTTGATGGTATATAACAAAAACAACACCACAACAGAACCCTACACAATCTGGCTCTTACTTAACCTCTGTTGCCATTATCTCTCTCTCTTCTCTCATTCATGTCCCAATCTGTCAAACAGGGAAGAAATCCTTACTTATGGTGCAGTGGATTGAGTACTGGTCTGCCACTCCAAAGACTCTTCTGCAGGAGGAAGATGAGGCAGTCTGCTTCCACAGAATTTGGAAATCCTTTGAGGCAGTTGTGGGCTTTGCTATAGGGTTGCTATGAGTCTGAACTGACTCAAAATGAGTTTGGGTTTGATTTGTCAGATATACCTACTTCCAGCTGAATGCACTAGATGTTCTGCCACCCCAGGATGGTTGCTCATACTTGTCCATCTCTGTTGAACATGTTTCCCATCTACTCCTCACCTCATGGATTCTTACTCATTGTTTAAATCGACGTTTTTACTTTAATTCATCAAGGAAGTCCGGATCTTCTAAGGCAGCTTTTTGTTGTTTGTTTTTTTTTATACTTTAATATATAAGCTTATTACTGTGTTGTATGTATTGTTTTGTGTCCTGTTGTGTTGGAACTGGCCCATAGTTGACCCTCCAGAATGTTTGTAGAAGCAGTTAATCACGCAATTGTGTGTGTGTGTGTGTGTGTGTGTGTGTGTGTGTACCATCAAATCAGATCTGACCGGTACAGAAGGAGATTGCCCATCCTCTCACTAAGCAGCTGGTGGACTCAAACTGTGAGCCTTTGGGATTGCAGTGCAGCTTATTGCCACTAGGCTACCAGAGCTTGTAACTGTATTTTATGAATATAATTACTTGATTAAGTCCATTTTCTTACTAGTTCACAAACTCTTGAAGAGTAATGACTATATCTGATATTGAACCCAACAAATAATATAAAAAATCAAAGTAGCTGTTATCAAGTCGATGCAGTGTAGAATTGTGTCCCATAGAGTTTTTAGTGGCTGATTTTTCTGGGAAAGAGATTGCTGGGCTTTTCCTCTGAGGTTCCTCTAAATAAACTTCAACTTCTAATACGGAGTTGTGCTGCCAGCCCAAAGGCATTTGGTTTGAACCCACTAGTTGCTCCATTAGAGAATAGTGGACAATATCCCCCTCTGCAATTAAATATTGACGTTAGGGGGCTCTGGTGGCCCAGTGGCAAGAATCTGCATTGCAATTCCAGAAGTGCATGGTTCGAATCCACCAGATGCTTTACTGGAGAAGGAGGGACAATCTCACAATCACACAAAAAATAATAATAATAAATTTTAAAATATTAACATTATAATAATTAGCATTCAGTAAACCTATCTGTATAAATAAATATGCCTCTGAAAACCCAGTGGAGGGGTCAACTATAAGTCAATTGGGATTCAATGGTACATAACAACAACTACCACCTTTATATTAGCCAGCAAGTGTGTTAGCCATTTGCATCAACTAGATATTTTGGACAAATAATTGACATTCAGTAAGCCTATTTGTATGAATAAATGATAAATGAATTTGCTTTCCAGATCTCTTACCTAGTCTGGTTCTTCCTATCTGGAAAGCTTTCGATTGTCAATAGCTTTCTTAAGATTGATGCCATGACAGAAGACTCCTGTCCATCAGAACATTGTGGAGCTGCTACCACATTAATTTAAGCACTATTTCTTATCATTTGTCTAAAATTTAATTTGCTTACTACCCTGTATAAACATATCATCAGCTGAAAACCCCAGACATCTATCACACAGGAAACTATAAAGGCAAGCCTACAAGTATATAGTAGAGTTTTTATACCATTTACATGCTTTTGTTGCTATGAATGTTCATTTAGTGGGAATTAATGCTCCAGAGTAAATTTTTGAATCATGAGTCTATTATCCAATGAAGAGGTATCTTCTGCACTCTGTGTTGTTCACAATACTGATAAGATTGCCTTCTATTTTTCCATCCCAGCTTTTATAAATGTTAAAAAGCAGAGAATCCTGCCTTTATCTGTCTTCAGGATGATTGATCCATTAATCAGCTTACTTTCTATATAGCTGTTCAACTAGTTATGAATTCACCTCTCTTCTCAGCCTCATTTCTCCACCGTCTCACAGTGATATCATGAAAGGTCTGTCAGGTGCATGGTTGAAATCAATATGTGCTATGTCTATGGTACTTTCTCATAAAGGTTCAAGCAACCCAGTTGTTTATTGCAGAAATTACTTCTCTCTGGACTGAATTTCTTAAGGTAACACTGTAGTCCCCCAAACCACTGAGGTGTCTCAGAACTTGGTAATCATCACTGACTCTGACTACAGTAGAATCCCAAATCTTGCTACTTTCTTACTTTTGGCCGGTCTTGGAGGCCTCAATATCAACATGAACTAGAAGGCAAGAATTCTTAGAAGCTGATGATTTCCACTCATTCTCTAGACACTTAGACTACCCTCAAGCCCATCTCAAGCACACAGGAGAACTGAGCAGGTTCAGAGGGTCCTCCACAGAGTCCACTTAGGAACCCTGAGACAGAGAAGTAAAATGTGCCTAGTTATTAGCAAATTAGAGAGGTCAGTGTGATTATTCATTTCTCCATGGCCCCTGACTTGGCTTGTGATGAAGTTTTAAATATCATGTGAACATTTTCATTTAGACATGTTTTTTAAATATGCAGGTCTATAATCATAAGGATTCACCTCCTCGTATAATATTCCTAATGCTGTGTCACAGGCTAAATTACAAATCAACCAAATTTCAATTGTGTCCTCGAGGTTCTCCTTCTAGAAGGAGAGAGAGACAAAGATAGAGACCTTTAAGCAGAAGAAAGAGCTGTGAGAACAGAGAAGAAAGGAATGGCCTAGAGCTGGGGGAAAGCTTCTCACAGAAGATGATATGAGCTCATAATAAAGAAAACACCTGTTTCCCTGAGGTAAAAAATATACTTCAGATTTTATTGGGATGAACTAGGAAGAAATGTGAGCATTCTCAACAGCCCCCCCCCAACACGTGTGCACATGTATGTCGTTTCATCTATGAAGTTTGCAGTAAAAAAAAAAAAAGTAAGTAAAATAAAAACCATAAACATCCACAGGAAAAAAAAATAAATTCTAGAGTAAACCATCTCTTTTTTGTGGAGAAACTAGTATCTATCAGAGCTTCTGCAGGGCCTTATTAACCACCTATCTACCTCAGCCCAATCGATTCCAACACATAGTGCCCCTCCACCGAGTTTATGAGATTATTAATCTTATTGGAGGAAACTGTCCATATTTTTCACAGACTGACTGGTGGATTCAAACATCTGCTCTTTTAGTAGTGCTGCTGCATGTAACACACTATGTAACTAGGAATCCTTTCCTTGGCCACAGGACCTGGGAAATTCCCTTGTCAATGCTTAGAGAGATTTCTAAAATGCTGTTATTGTACATGCAACAAAACAGAACCAGTAAAATTGTAATGATATGGGTTTAAAGAATAAAGCATTCAGAAAAGATAAGTAAAGTGGAGGAGGGGAAAGAACATAATTTATTGACTAATGATCACTCTCTTTCATGTTTTGTTCTTATTAAAGAGCTTTCTTAAACCTCCAGAATGTCCTGGAATTTGGTACTCCTGCCCTCCTCCATCCTCATCCTGCTAATGAGAATGGTAAAGCAATCCAAAGAGGCTATTAAGAAAGTAATGTGCTCCATAGGGAGGCAAATAATTCCAGGGTGACTGACCATGAACTTCACTTCTCTGTGTTCTTTGGTTTTGTTCCAGCTTTAATTATTGAGATTTCTTCTCAGACTTTCCAGTCCCATATAACTCATACTAAGTCTATAAATTTTTATCTAGGGGGGGGGGAAGGAATCATCAGCTTCACATAGAAAAGCAAGTGATCCTGTCTAAGCAAACAAAGCATTACTGAAGAAGGGGGAAAGTAGGAAGCCTTATACTTTTTGATCTCAAAAATGGAGCCAAAGCCCATATTTGAAAAAAGAAAAATTCTAGAAATGTAATCACAAGCAATTTCAGATTCCAATACCTTTTGTTGTTGCTAATTTGAAATAGATAATTCATATCTAACATTAGTCAAGTGTTTGTCTTAGTCTTGTATATAATATACCTATCTGTGCATTAAAAAACACTAAAGAAACACTTCCAGGTAGACTAAAATAACTTAAACATAATAATCTACTAATAAAAATAATGTTGTTGTTGATTGCCTTTGAGTTGAGCACGACTCATAGTGACCCTATGAACAAAAGGCCTGACCCCTCTACAACTATCGACATTTATCAAAGTTCATAGAGTTTCTGGAGGCATGTTATTTAGGAAGTGGATGCCACTCCTTCTTGCAAAAAATTAATGTGTTGACAATAAAAGACCTAAATAAATAGAAAAATATTTCCTGTTCGTGGATAAGAAAATTCAATTTTGTGAAAATGACAATCCTACCAAAAACAATCTACATGTTCAATGTAACATCAATACAGATACCAAATTCATTTTTCAAGGAGATCAAAAGATAAATTGTAAAGTTTATTTAGAGAGGCAAAAGACCCCAAATAAGCAAAACACTTCTGAAAACAAAAGTGAACTGGGAGTCATTGCACTTCCTGACCATAAAACCTACTACACAGTGGTAGTAAACAAAACAGCATGGTACTGGAACAATGACAGACACATAGACCAACAGAACAGAATTGAGAACCCAGAAATGGACCCAGATATCTATGGTCAACTGATGTTCAACAAGGAAATCAAACCTATCAAATGGGGAAATGACAACCACTCTAACAAATGGTGCTGGCAAAATGGAACTGCTACCTGCAGAAAGCTGAAACAATATCCACATCTCACACTATACACAAAAATCAATGAAGGTGGATCAGAGACCTGGGAATAAACCCCAAAATCATAAAGTTCATCAGAGACAAACTGAGTTCAAGTCTAGATGGGCTAGTCTATGGTATGAAGAGATTGCCAAATACAGCCCAGAAATGCACAATCTGAAGAGGATAAAACTGATGAATGGGAGCTTCTAAAGGTTAAATCCTTGTGTGTATAAAAAACTTTTTCCAACAGAGTGAAAAGAAAACTCTGATTGAAAAAAAAATTTGGCAATATTAGGAATATTGTAGCTAATGTTAGATGGATCTTAGCTGACAGTAGGGAGTACCAGAAGAATGTCTGTCTCTGTTTCATTGATTATGCAAAGGTGTTTGACTGTGTGGATCTGTGGCTGACTCTGAGAAGAATGGGAATCCCAGAACACTTGATTGTGCTAATCCAAAACCTATACTTGGACCAGGAGGCAGTCTTCAGAACAGAGCAAGGAAACACTGCATGGTCCAAAATTGAGAAGGGTGTATGTCAGAGTTGTGTCCTATCTCCATACCTTTTCAACCTGTATGCAGAACAGATTATCCAGGAGGCTGGGCTCTATGAGGAGAAGTGTGGTGTCAGGATTGGTGGAAGATCTATCAACAATCTCTGTTATGCAGATGATGCAACCCTGCTTGCTGAAACTGAGAAGGACCTGAAGCACTTGCTGCAGAAGGTCAAGGACTGCAGTCTTCAATATGGATTGAGGCTCAATATAAAAAAGACAAAGATTCTCACCACAGGGCCAATAGGCAGCATCAGTATGGATGGTAAAGAGATTGAGATTGTTCACAGCCTTAGTTTGCTTGGCTCCACAGTCCACACTCTTGGCACCAGCAGCCAGGAAATTAAAAGATGTATTGTAATGGGAAAGTCTGGTGTTAGGGACCTCTCCAAAGTGCTGAAGACCAATGGTGTCACTCTGGAGACTAAGGTGTGCCTGAAAAAGTCCATGGTCTTTGTAATCACTTGTTATGCTTCAGAGAGCTGGACAATGACCAGGGAGGATAGAAGGAGAAATGATGCTTTTGAGCTGGAGAAGAGTATTGAGGGTACCATGGACTGCTAAGAAAAAAAAAGGTTCATCCTGGAGAGGGTTAAACCGGCCTGCTCCTTGGAGGCAAGGATTCCAAGGCTTCTTCTGACATACTTTGGACATGTTGCAAGGAAGGGCCTGTCCTTGGAGAAGGACATCATGCTTGGAAGGGTGGAGGGACAGCCCAGGAGGGGAAGACCCTTTATGAGGTGAATTGAGTCAGTGACTGGAGTAATTGGGGTGGGGATGTTGGAGACAGTGAGATTGGCACAGGACAGAGCAGAGGTTAGGGCTGTTGTACATAGGGTCGCTATGAGTCACAAGCAACTTGACAGCACATAACAACAACAATACCATTTCAGACAGGGGTCTCATATCAAAAGTTTACAGACTACTACTCATAACACAATTTAAAAATGGGTAAAAGATATGGAAAGAATTGTCACAGAGGAAGATGCTTGGATGGTCAATAGACACATGAAGAAATGCTCAAAATCACAGGCAATAAGAAAGATGCAAATCAAAACCACAACGAGATACCATCTCACTTCATTAGCAGTGGCAAA
This sequence comes from Elephantulus edwardii, assembly GCF_000299155.1. NCBI lineage: Eukaryota > Metazoa > Chordata > Mammalia > Macroscelidea > Macroscelididae > Elephantulus > Elephantulus edwardii. The sequence continues at coordinate 22,051,536 of NW_006399776.1, forward strand.
ATTTAAAAGGACAGCAAGTAAATGTTGGAGAGGTTGTGGTGAGATAGGCACTCTTATACACTGTTGCTGGGTACAACCACTCTGGAAGGCCATTCGGCATTTCCTCACAAAAGTGAACATAGAAATTCCATATGACTTAGCTATTTCACTGCTTTGAATATAACCTAAGAAAATGAAAACTGAGGCACAAATGGAGACTTGTACACCAATGATCATAGCAGCATTACTCACCATAGCAAGAACATGGAAACAGCCCAAATGTCCAACCACAGTTGAATGGATTGAGAAATTATGGTACATTCACAAAATGGAATACTGCACAGCACTCAGGAGAAATGATTTTGTGAATCAGTACTTAACTCGGGAGGGACTGGAGCTCATTATGCTAAGTGAACTAACTAACTCAGTCCCATAAGGACAAATACTGTATAAGACTATTATTGTAGACACAGCTCACTAGTAAAATGTTTATGAAGATCTAAGGGATGAGGGGATGTTTATTAAGATCTAAGGGTTGAGGACGGGGGTCAGTAATCATTGGGTTGCACAATTTGATGGTTAGAGGGAGGGATGGGTTAAGGAAATGGGAAAGATCCAGTGTGAAAAACAATGTATATTAATTTTGTAAGTGAACCAGTATAAAAGAAAAAATTTATGTTAAAAAATTTGGGGTACTCAATCGAATACTACACTGCATTGAAAAACAAAGAACTCATGCAGTATTATTCAAAATGGGTCACCCTGGAGGACATTATGCTCAGTGAAATATCTCAGTCACAAA
>NW_006399776.1:22052701-22054459 GCF_000299155.1 Elephantulus edwardii
AATTGGTGTATTGTTGAATGTTGGGGGGAAAAATGACTGCACAGCAACAGTATTCAAAACAACTTGGAATGAGCACAGCTACAGGTACACAGACTAAAGGAATATAACTGAGAATCCAGAAATAATCCATCCACCTTTGGACAACTGATCGTTGACACAGAGATGAAATTCATTCAGTGGGGAAAAATTTTCCTCTTTAACAAATAATACTTGGCAAAACTGAGTATCTGTAGAATATTGAACTAAGACTCATACCTCATACCATCAACAGAAACTAACCTAGGACGGATCAAGCACCTAAGCATGAAACTCAAAACTGTAAGGATCATCCAAGAAAAAATTGAGGCAAATATAGGAGCACTAATCTAGGGCTTCAACTGACCATCAAAATAACTGAAAATGTACAATCGATAGTGGGTAGACTAGATGACTGGGACCTCCTAAAAATTAAAATCTTATACCCTTCAAAAGACTTTTCAAAAAGAGTAGAAACAATTAAGAGATTGGAGAAAATGTTTGGCAATGACATCTGACAAAGGACTCATTTCTACGACTTATAGAGAACTCCAACATCTCAACAAAAAGACAATCCAATTATAAAATGGACAGAGGACATGAAAAGATGTGTCACCATCACCACAGAAGATACCCATATGGCAAATAAATACATGAAGAGATCATCATTAGTAACTGTACTCTTGTTGTGTCATTGTTAGGTGCCACTGAATCTAGTATTCCTCATACCAACCCTACGGACCCAGTCCTGTCCATCCTCACAATCACTGATCCACTCAAACCATTGCTGCACTGTGTCAATCCACCTGGTTGAGGACCTTCCTCTCTTTCAACATCCCTCCACCTTCCCAAGTATCATGTTTCTCTCCAGGAAATATGTGAGATGAAGTTTTATCATCTTTTATAAAGAGCACTCTGGCTGCACCTTCTCCAAGACATATCTGTTTGCTCTTTTAACAGCACTCTTCAACTCCACAGTTCAAAGGAATTGATTCTTCTCTCATCCTTGTCGATTCTTCTCTCATCCTTATTCATTGTTCAGCTCTTAGCAGCATAGCAATTAACTAAAAGACTATAGCCTGGAACAGACATACCTTAGTCCTCAAACTCGTCATTATTCCTCAATAACTTGGAGAGGTCCCTGTCTGTAGACTTGCCCAGTGCAATATATCTCCTGATCTCCTGACTGCTGGTGCCAAGTGTATTAATTGTGAATCCAAGTAAGATGATGTTATTGGCACGGTTTTAATCTTTTCTCCATCTATCATTTTGCCTATTGACACTGAGATATAATCCATGTTGAAGGCTCCACCATGGGGAGTTTCTTCCACAAGTCCTCATAAAACGCTGGGGCAACATCTGCCAAGATGCTCTTCAGAAGGTTACACTGTTCTACATGGTGCTAACAATTGCTGGCCAACTATAAAAGGATTCCATGCTCAAGTAAGTTTGGAAACTAACGAATATTGTTTTTGTTGTGTATAACTGAGTTGAAGCCAATTCACAGTGGGCCCTCCAGGATCAGAGTCCATATATCTCAGGGGAAGACATTGCCCAACTTTCTCCCTCAGAGAAGCTAGTAGATGCAGCCAGTGTGCCTTCACGTTCTAGTACAGTTCCTTACCACTAGGCTGTATTCCAGACTCTTATTACTGTATTAAATATGTAATGATACGCAAAGTTCTTATTAACATAGAAAATACTCAGAATTTTTGCTATAAAGATATCTACTTAATCCAGGAC
>NW_006399776.1:22056054-22064313 GCF_000299155.1 Elephantulus edwardii
AATGTTAGAACTTTTAATATTTTGTGATATTCTAGTTGCCAGCACTGACTGAAAGTATTAGGAGATTCACCCAAATGTAATTTTTGCTGATTAAAGGTCACCTAATGATGTTGTGAGATGGAAAGCAAGAGGTCAAAAGGTCAATATAAGCCTCCAGAAAGACTCTTCTATTTTTTACACCACCAAACTGCATATCAGGAATCTGAAATTGCTCGTCAGACTCTACTCTTTGCCTACTAAGTGTAAGCCCTTCAAACTGACTTTTATTCCTTCCTTCATTTATGCAGCAAATATCTTTTGAGTCCTAGTCATTCTCAAGTCCCATGCTGTCATTAAACATAGAGTGTGAGCAAAATAAACATAGACCTTGTCCATGAGGTTATAACAGTTTAAGATCAGAGGAGATAGAGGACAAATATGCAAACAAAGTCCATGCCTGGCCATTCATTCTTTCTTGAAATGTTTTCCTTACCTAGTTTCTGAGATGTTTCACTTTACTGATTTACTTTTACGTCACTAGGGTCTCCTGTTAAGTCCCTTTGCTGTTGCTTTTCTTCATACCTAACATCCAGGATTAGCCTGGACACCCATTCTCCTCTCTTCCCTTAAGTGATTTTATTCATACACCTGGCATTAGATTACACATTTGTGCTGAAAACTCCCAGGTTTGTATTTCTAATGTGAAACTCTCCTCTGAGGATATGCTCTCCCCTCAGTAGAATCACCTTAGGAATCACCTCTGTTGGTCATCTGTATGTTCCCCTTTGTCCTTGATTGTATGGATATCCCCCTTATCCTCCTACTGGTTCCTAAACCCCCCCCCAAGGGGAGAGAGCCTTGATCTCTTTCATCTTTGGTTTCTGCAGTGCATTGCATAGTGAGTGTTTAATATATGATTATTGAGGTTTAATGTTTGAACTGAATTTCTGCTTTAGGGAACACTGAGACACAGATGTAATGAAAGGGAATATTTTATTTAAAGAAATAATGCCTCATCCTCTGTACTTACAAATGAACAACCTCAAATGAAAAAAAACACAGCTACCTACATAGTGAAGGAGACTATTTAAATTTAAAAATGCTAAACCAAGCCAGTACCATCCCTTGTGGTCATAGATGCTATCACAGGGGGGTTTTAAGTTGGCTATGTTCATGTGATAAAAAGTGATTATCACATGAACATAGCCAACTTAAAAAACAAACAAACCCTGTGATAGCATCTATGACCAGGGAGGATAGAAGGAGAATTGATGTTTTTGAGCTTTGGTGTTGGAGAAGAGTGTTGAGGGTACCATGGACTGCTAAGAAAACAAACAGATTCATCCTGGAGAGGGTTAAACCGGACTGCTTCTTGGAGGCAAGGATTCTGAGGCTTTATCTGACATATTTTGGTCATGTTGTAAGGAGAGACCAGTCCTTGGAGAAGGACATCATGCTTGGGAGGGTGGAGGGACAGCACAGGAGGGGAAAGCCGGTGACTGGGGCAACTGGGATGGGTGTGTTGGAGACAATGAGATTGGCACAGGACAGAGCAGAGGTTAGGGCTGTTGTACATAGGGTCGCTATGAGTCGCAAGTGACACGACAACACATAACAACAACAACATGTTCATGTAGCCCATCTGGCAATGCTGACATGTTAAAGACATGAATGACTTACTCTCCATAATAGTTTCTACTTGTTTTAAAATGGAAAAAGTGGCAAGGGGCATGCCTAAAACACACCCAGCCAGCTACAGCAGCAACTCAACCATTCACTTCTCATAACACAGACTCCTTGATTTGGATTCAGGACCAACTAGGAGGTCAAAAGAGGAAGAATCTCCAGATTACTGAAAGATGTTTCACCAGCGGCTCTAATAATAGCAGGTGACACCTGTACCTCTGCCCTTTGTCAGAATTTTTATCATCTTCTTTTTCAAGCCTCTCCCAAGGCCTTCTTACCAATCAAAATCAGAGAGGCTTCGCATGCCTTGGCAACAAAGATGAGTGATGGAACCTGAGAATTGTCTAGAGGAAAGCTAAGGGCCCTTCGTTATTTGATGATTTGTCTGAGTGAACAGAGTCGCTGATGACCACACAGTGAGGCTGTGATTATTATGTGGACACTGTCCCCTTTCACAGCTCCAGTGGAGCTTTCTCATCTCACTTGCCCTAAAGAAAAAGGGAAAAAAAGTTTGTCTTTCACTTCACTATACGTGCTGCTTTATCTATCAAAGCAAGAGGGAAAACTATTTCTTTCACAAAACATTTTTCAACATCATAGCATTTTAAATGTTTTTGTTTTTTCTTTTACTGCTAGTATGTACCTTCCCTCCCACTCATCCCTGGATAAACATATAGTCGACACTGTGTTATATTATACACTGTATGCATTATACTATAGGATATAATATTCTCTTATGTTATATATTACAGGAGCTCTGGTAATGTTGCACATTACATGTTGTTGTTGTTGTTGTTGTTGTTATGTGCCATCAAGTCGCTTGCAACTCATAGCGACCCTATATACAAGGGCCCGAAACGCCGTTCTATCTTGTGCCAACCTAGCCATCTCAAACACACTCATTCCCACCACTCCAGTCACAGAATCGATCCATCTCATCGAAGGTCTTCCTCTCCTGTGCCTCCCCTCCACTCTGCCAAACACGATGTCCCTCTCCAACCTGCCCAAAGTATGTCAGATGAAGCTTCAGAATCCTTGACTCCAAGAAGCATTCCAGCTTCACTTTCTCCAGGACAAACCTGTTTGTTCTCCTAGTTAGGGTCCTAAATTTTGGTGGTTTGAATCCACTAGCCACTCTGTGAGAGAAAGACAGTTTCTTCCCATAACAATTTATAGCCTCAGAAACCAGATGGATGTCCATGAGTCAGAGCCCACAGCAGTTTAGGGTTTTATAACCTTTATTAACATGGGCTCCTCTGGTCAGTGGTGCCGTTAGGAATTCTACAAAGCATTTAGTATGCTGTCTAGCTGAGTCCCCAACCACTCAGTGAGTGAATGCAGACACAGCAAATCTGTGAGTCAAGGCACAGTTCTCTTCCTAGCATCCTGTCACTGTGACCCTTGGCTCAGCCTCCGGGAAACCAATCCCAAACACAAGCTGGCGTTTTAAAAAATAAAGTGTTCTAGCAGAGGGAGATCACTGCCAGTCATCCTTCCACATGATCCTCTCTCCTTGGCCTCTTCTAGTCCATCTTCTTGGCATGTGCCAGTCCAGATGCATCTTCTATATGTGACATCCCTGATTTTTCACCACCACTTGGATGCTGCTGTCAGTTTAGATTGATACCTCATGGCTTGCCGGGTAGTGTGATTTCACTCAGAATGTTATTTCCATTTGATCGATGCTGAGGTCATTCATCACGCAGGGGCTGTCTGGCTCCACATAGTATTTCCTTTGCCCTCCACTGGCAACCTTCAACATTCCCAGTCTCTATTCAATCATGCACGTGTACTAACTCTCAAACAACTTTGCAATTAGAGCCCTGTCAAGTGGGTAGCTTGTATTTCTAGTCAATAATCTTTTCATTCACTCATACTAAGTGTTCATTATACAGCTCACTGTTAAGAGGCCTCTACTCATACACATGATGTTTATAACAGCACTTACATGCTAAACAAAACTTTAATAGAACAAAAGCCATGGAGTTGCCCATTGCCATGGAGTTGATGGATGCTTGCTCATGGAGATCACAAATGTATCACAATACAACTGCACTCCAGAGGGTTTTCAAAGACTGGTTTTTCAAAATCAACACTGAAAGAGCCTTGTTTCATAGTAGAGTTCTTGTTTTCTGTATAGGAGACTCGGGTGAAATTCCTGAACAATGCTCCTCATGCATAGCCACCATCCATCTGTCAGTGGAAGTTTGTACATTGGTGTGATGCCAAACATCTCATCAGAGCTCTCAGGCTAAGATAGAAAGAAAGGCCTGGTGATCTACTTCCCAAATAAATCCCCTCCCGAAAGCCCTCTGGATCACAAGTCCCATTCTATTATACCTGAGGTCACTGTGAGTTGAAGCCCAGCTCAATAGCAGCTAACAACAACATAAGCAGTGAAGGGTCCACATTGTAAATTTTTTTAAATCTTTCTCAAGCAAAGGAGAAAGAAAAAAAAGCATTTAAATTCTCCCTATCTCCCAGTTTTAAGCTCAACCAAGAATGCTGAACACTAGTCTTCCTTCCATTTCATATTAAAAAAGTAGGAAATGCTTTTTTATATGTGCAGAAATGTTACAAGAGAGAAAAGCTTTGCTCCAGGCCCTTTTAAATTAATTATCCATCTGTTCCCAGTCTGAGTTTTCCACCCTTTGCCTCTCTATTGGGATCTTCTTGGATAGAAGTATAAAAATACTGTTGTTTGTTGCTGTTGTCTTTGTTTTGGTTCTGAGTTATTTGGGCTTTTTGGTTTTTCAAAACCTAGGTTGCTGCCAACAAAGACCCAAGGCATTGTCAGCTTGGAAACCTCTGTGTTTTGACCTTTTTGAGTTCTCCTTGAGGACTGGAAGGCCCCCACAGGTCTCCCAGCAAGCAGGGCAAATCAGAAGGGTTTCTACATCCAGAGGAAAAGGTAAGCTTGTGTTCTGCCTACAGTTCTCTCTGTGGCAGCAAAACTTCACTGTGAAATCAGCAATTCCAGAAGAGGATGAAATCAGCAATTCCAGAAGAGGATCAGGAAACCCAAGCCCTCTAAAAACAGATGGGCTCAATAAGGAACTGGGCATATTTTAATTCTTAATAGCATGTCTCCTTTGATTACTACAGTCAGCTATGAGTCTGTGAATTATGGGGGGGGGGGCAGGAGTGGACAAAATAAGAAAGGAAGGAAGGGTGTGGGGAGTAGGGCACCAAATTAAAATATGGCAAGAATCCATTACTCTTATATTTGGTGTGCTGTAGGCTGCCTTCATCTTCCACACAGTGGGTGATGTATAGTCCAGGGAGAGGATTCACATCTGGCAGGCTCCCTCCAGCTGAATTCTGCCTCTCAGAAGGAGGCTAAATAGAACAGAATTTGAATCTAGAGGTCAAAGCTGGATTAGAATGAGAATCAAGAACCACAAGTTTAGGCCATTTCAATCCGCACAGAAAGACTCAGAAAGACAAGCAAGTACTGTTTGCTTAGCAAACAGCCTGAGCACCAAATGCCCAGCAGTGTTGTGTTGTTGCTATGTACTGTCGAGTCAGAACCAACCTATAGCTCACCCTCCAGCTGATTTTCAGAGGCAGTTAATCACAGGAGAGAAGATTGCCCATGCTCCTCCCACAGAGCAACAGTGGATTCAAACTGCACCTTCAAGATTGAAGCTCAGCTTCTTGCCACTAGGCGACCACTACACTTTTGTAGTGACAGGAAAAGGACTATTGCTGACCTAAGCATAACCTCACACCCTCTGAGTCATACAAGCAGTCATCAGAGAAGAGAGCTATTGAGAGACCACAGCTGCCACGCAGAAAGAACAAGGGCCAAAAGGTCCTGATCCTACAGCCGTCTTCACAGTCACCAATGACACTGGGTCACAGGTTTTGCCTCGTTCCCTGAGGATAACAATATAATGATCTTTTACTGCACCATAAATAAGGTTTTTTCTTTATTTTTACTAAATGATTCTGCTACATAGTGGTTTTCAACCCTGGCTGCACATCAAAATTATCTAGGGAGCTTTTCAAAACTAGTACTCAGATCCTACATAGACTAATTAAATCAGACTGTCTAGGAGTAGCACCCAGGCATCAGTAGTTTGTAAACCTCCCCAGGTGATCTCAACGTGTGACCAAGATTAAGCTACTGCAAGGAGGTAATTGTTCTAATTACCTCTCGCTTTTTGCTGCCTCCACAGTCCTCTTACCTAAGCAGTTATATTTCTTTTTTATATTTTGTTTTATATCATCCCTTCAGTAAATAATTCTATAATACTCCATTAAACCTGTTTTCATGCTTTAACTTTGCTTTTTCTCATTTAATTTTCATTGCTTGTTCTGCTTATTCCATCTTCTCATTATGTTTGCTTTGTTTTGCTTTGCTTTACTTTGCTTTGCTTTGCTTTGGGACCAGCATCAACCTTTTACAGGGTGTTTGATATGGGCAGAGTGCTATAGTAGATACAACTAAAAATTAAATCCATTGCAATAATATTTTCTGTTAAATTATGTGCTACAGTTATGGGCCATTGTCCTGTGAAAGACTGGCATTTTGACAAAGTCATAGCTCTCTACCTGGAAAGTTGTTTTCTTGGTGTATAAATAAAAACCCAACATAAATATATTACAAGAGGAAGATAAAAGAAGCATTCACAAATCACACAGAAGGAGCATTAGCAGCATTCTGGGGCTAAATATCAATGTTCCTCTGCCAAAAACTTGGCTTCTCTTGCTGCAATTTCCAACAGATTGTACACCTAGTGAGGCTATGCTCTCAGAACAAAATGTGCTGACTGGGACTCATTTCCTCACTGTCTGGAGCAAAGCCCATGAAGCCACGGGCAAGTCTCTGAGATCCTCTGCATTGAGATGCAGAAGTAGTGACCAGAAGGCAATCTCAGAAAGATAGCCCTTCAGTGGTCCAATGAAGCCATGCAGTGGGCATGCCCACTTTTCCTCCTGCTGTCCTGCTACCCAGAAAAGTGCGGCCTGAAGCCTCAGACCTGCAGGCTTTGCAGCTACCTGGTGAGCTCCCGAGCATCCAAACTATTATCACTCCCAACAGAGCCCAGCATAGCACAGAGGACACCACAGAATCCAGTGGACATTTGCTTACTAAATGAATGCTTCCCCAATGAGATTACCCTGGGACACTTCACGATAAGGCCAAGATGGAAAACGACTCTGTGATCCCACACCAGAACCTCGGTCCCTTGAGGTAGGGACTGAGCTTATACTGAATGCAGCCTCTCAGTTTCCCTTACTGTGATTTCCACCTGCTAGGTAAGAATCAAGCTTAGAATACCTTGGTGGAACTGGACAATTAAAACAGACATTCGGGGGGCGGGGGGGTGGAGAAGAACGAACTGGGGAGGAGGGTAGAGAAAACAGTGCAACAATGAATGAATGAAAATCCAAAATCTCTGTAAATGTCCACTAAAAGTAATAAAATTTAATAATAATTAAAAAAAAAAAGAATACCTTGCTGGAGCAAGAAGACCTAAAACTGTCATTTTTAGAAGGAAAATGTTGCAATGCCAAATTACAAAGAAGAAGATAAATAATTGCTTTATGTACTGGAATAAGGGGAAACATGCTCTAATAAGGCATATAATACCAGGAATATGTCAAGGAGAATTCTTTGGCCCTAGTCTCCAATATGTTTTTCTTGGGAAAGCTGAGAATTTAGCCAGAGCTAAGAATCTCCCTAGAGATTCTCAGAACTGTAGTGAGAGGAGGGGACTTATTATTGTGGTCCCTACTCGTAGCACTGCTTCTCTGCTTTCTAGGTAGGCCGCAGACTCAAAACTGTCCCTCCCTCCCACAGTCCACACTGGTCAGCTGACCTTCCTTGCCTCCAGGACATACTGAATTGTAATTCATAAGGTGCTCCCAAAAGTAGAATATTTCATGACTACCAACAAACAAGAAGGGAGCTGTGTTGGCCTAGTACATTGGAAGTTTCAGCACTAACCCAGAGGCCACACATACCTCTCTAGCAGTTAGAATTCACCAGTGGCTCCACAGAAGAAAGAAGAACCATCTTCTCTGATGCTATTTACACCCTCAAAAACTCTCTGGAAAATCAACTAAAAGTTAGTTCTGACTCAACAATAGTGAGTAAGTAAACAATCATTTTTTGTCCAGAAAACCAAAGTCAAAAAATTAAGTGCATTGCAAATAAGTGGTGGGTTCAGGATGCAGACAAACCTCAGTCAGGATGTGACGTACAAGACAGGACCAGAAGAGATTCTGACATCCAGAGATCCTTTTTCCTCACTGACCACTCTAGTTCTTAATAGGCAACTGCTGAAGTGAAGAAACCACTGAATTTCAACTTGGGAGATCTAGGCTTTCATCCTGATCCCACCACTTATTTGCAAGGTACTTAATTTCTTGACTTTGGCTATTTGCTCCTCAAAAGTTTATGTGTTCAGAAAACTTCAAAGTCTCAAAAAAAAAAAAAGACCCCCCAAAAAAACCAAAAAACCAAAACCCACAAACAAAAAAAAACAACCTGGTAGAACAAGTAGGCCAATTTAGTAGAGTTGTTTTGTTGTTGTTGTTATGTGCCGTCGAGTCGCCTGCGACTCATAGCAACCCTATGTACAA
>NW_006399776.1:22066143-22099096 GCF_000299155.1 Elephantulus edwardii
GGATTTGGTTTAATTTTCCTCAGCTTTAGCTTGAATTTGCATATGAGTAGTTGGTGGTCTGTTCCACAATCAGCTCCTGGCCTAGTTTTCACAGGATATAATATCAATATCCAAAAATCAGTGGGATTCCTCTACAGTGACAAAGAGAACTCAGAGAAGAAAAACAAAAAAGCAATACCATTTACAGTAGCCAACCACAAATTGACATACTTGGGAGTGAACCTAACTAGAGATTCAAAAGATTTATACAAAGAAAACTACAGAACATTTCTGCAAGACACAATAAAAGACCTAAAGAAAAGAAAAAATATGCCCTGTTCATGATAGGAAGACTCAATATCGTGAAAATGACAGTCCTACCAAAAACAATCTACATGTTTAATGAAATCCCAATACAGGTATCAAATTCATTTTTCAAGGAGATCAAAAGGGAAATTGTCAAGTTTATTTGGAAAAGCAAGAGACCCTGAATAAGCAAAACACTCCTGAGAAACAATAATGAAGTGGGAGGCGTAGTGCTTCCTGACCTCAAAACCTACTCCACAGTGGGAGTAAACATAACAGCATGGTACTGGCACGATGACAGGCACATAGACCCATGCAAAAAATTAAGAATACAGAAATGGACCCAGCTATCTATGGCCAACTGATCTTGACAAGGAAATCATTCCAATCAAACGGGGAAATGACAACCTCTTCAACAAATGGTACTTGAAAAACTGGACTGCTAACATCAGATAGCTGAAACAGGATCCACATCTCACACTGTACACAAAAATCAACTCAAAGTTGATCAGAGACCTGGGAGTAAAGCCCCAAACCATAAAGTTCCTAAGAGACAAATTAGGATCAACCTTAGAAGGCCTAATCTATGGTATAAAGAAATTGCCAAATACAGCCAGAAATAAACAATCTAAAGAAGATAAAAATTAATGAATGGGAGCTTCTCCCTGTGTGCATCAAAAACTTTTTCCAACAGGATGAAAAGAAAACCTATTGACTGAGAACAAACATTTGACAATACCATCTCAGACAAAACTTATAATAAAAGTTTATAGAATGCTCCTGGGCCTCCACAAGAAAAAGACTGATAACACAATTATGAAACATGCAAAGGACATGCAAAGAATTTTCACAAAGATATTTGAATGGCCAACAGACATAAAGAAATGCTCAGAATCACTGGCAATAAGAGTGATGCAAATCAAAACCACAATGAGATATCATCTCGCTCCAGTAAGAGTGGCAAAGTTTAACAGGACAGCAAGTAATAAATGTTGGAGAGGATGTGGCGAGATAGGAACTCTTATACTTTGTTGGTGGGATTATACATTGGTATAACCACTCTGGAAGGCAGTTTGATGCTTCCTCAAAAAGCTGAACATAGAAATTCCTATGATTCAAATATTCCATTGCAGCTCCCTACCACTTCATTTTCCCCAAGAAAATGAGAACTGAGGCTTAAATTAAGACTTTTACACAAATGTTTATAGCAGTGTTATTCACCATTGTAAGAACATGGAAACAGCCCAGATGTCCAACCACAAACAAATGGATTGAAAAGTTGTAGTACATTCATACAGTGGAATACTATGCAGCACGCAGGAACACTGACTTTGTGAATCACTAACTTCAGAGGGACCAGAGAGTATTTAGCTGAGTGCACTAACTCAGTCCCATCAGGATAAATACTGTATAAATCATTACTGTATAATGATTATGAGGATCCACGGGGTGGAGGGTGGAAGCAGAGGGGTGAGGATGGGCACAGGGATGGTGGGATGTTAATCGCAGGATTGCACAACTCAATAGGCAACGAAGGAAATGGGTAGGATCTTGTGTGAAAAACAATGTGTTCAAACTGTGTAAAAAAAATCAGTATAAAGCTTTTTTTAAAAGGGGGGAAAACTATTTTTAAAAAGAGTGTGTGTTGCTGCTGTTGTGCACTGTCGAGTCAGAACCAACTCATAGCTGACCCTCCAGCGGGTTTTTGGAGGCACTACATTACACGACAGGGGGAATGCCCTTCTCTCCTAAAGTGGCTGTTAGATTAGAACTGCAGCTCCTTACCACTTGACCACCAGACATTCAAAGAAATAAGCTATGAGTTCAAAGAACTCATTTGAAGAATTGAAAAAGCAACTATCGGCTAGAGATGAAAAGTAGAGTAGTAAAGCCAAAAATATGAATAAGAAGACTTGCTAAAGTCCCCTCTCCCTTAAATCTTGACTTTTCCCTTCTGTTTCCAATGAGGACAACAAGATCTTTCTCCGTAACTGTCTATTCTATTGACTGATTTATCTCGAATCCCAATTTCAAGTGAACATCTTGGTTCTGAAAACAGAACATTAATTATATCAACATTACAGTCATCTCTAATCATCTGACACTAATAGAAAACCCAGAAGCAAGTGAGGCATCAGTACCAGCCATACTCTCCTTAGCCCTCCTCTGTGACAAGGTAAGTCTGTAATATAAGGCTGAGTTGTTGTTATTGATTGTTGTTGAGTTAAAAGGACTCATAGCCACCTTATGAACAAAAGACCTGAAGCCTTTTGATAACTATCATTTCTCAAAGTTCATAGAGTTTCCAGAGGCATGTTGTTTATTTAGGAAGTGAATGGCAAGGCTGAGTAATGATTTTCTTTCTTATGGTCTTTTCAAACTGGGTTGGGTGGTTTTTTTTTTTGTTTTGTTTTGGGGTTCTGTTTTTTTTTCTTATTTTATACTGGTTTACTTACAAAGTTCATAAAGTTTGTATACATTGTTTTTCACACAGGATCTTTCCCCTTTCCTTTACCCATCCCTCCCTCCACTTGTCAAATTGTGTGACCCTATGATTAACCACCTCCCACTTGGATCCTCGTACTCGTTCTACGATAATGGTCCTATGCAGTATTTGTCTTTATGAGACTGAGTTAGTTCACTTAGCAAAATTCTCTGCAGTCCCTTCCATGTTAGATAGTAATTTACAAAATCATTGCTCCTGCATGCTACGTAGTATTCCATTGTGTGAATTTACTATAATTTCTCAATCCATTCCACAAATGGTGCTGCCAAAACTTGACTGCTAACTGCAGAAAGCTGAATGAGATCCACACTGCACATCAGACACAAAAATCAACTCAAGGTGGCTCAGAGACCTCAGAATAAAGCCCCAAACCATAAAGTTCATAAGAAACAATATAGGACCAAGCTTAGAAGATCTTGTTTATGGTATAAAGAGACTGCCAAATACAGACAGAAATGCATGAATAGGATAAAATTGAGTAAAGATATTCTTGTATCTGCCCATCTTGCAGGCCCAGGGCTCCTTCCTGTGCCTATGATCTTGGGAGTAAGCTCCTCTCTGGCCTTTTTTTTCTTCATCAGTTGTAAACAACTATCTGCTGGTCAGAACTCCTTATGAACACAAGAAAATATATTACATCATTCAGTGGTGACATAGTAAGGACGTGCGCTACAAACCTAAAGGCAGGCAGTTCAAATCCACCAGCTGTTCCACAGGAAAAAAGGATGAGCAATTGCCTCCCTTGCAATCTACAGCCTCTGAAAACCCACTGGAAGTTTCAGTTAGGAGTTGATTCCAACTTGATAGTACCTAACAACAACAAGTGCAGCCCGAAGGCTTATTAGAAGTGGAAGATGGTGAGATTCCTCTGGACCTTTGTACCTGTTATCAGGAGGAACCAGCCCCAGAAGAAGGACATCATACTTGGTAAAATTGAGAACCAGTGAAAAAGAAAATGACTCCCAATGAGATGGATTAACCTAGTGGCTGTGGTAATGGGTTCAAGCCCAGAAGCAATTGTGAGGATAGTGCAAGATCCAGCAGTGCTTCCTTCTACAAATAGAGTTGATTGCATCAGTACATAAAGACAGTACGAGTTGATTGCATCTTACAATAACAACAGCTTCAACAGATGGTTGGGAGTATCACACAGGAGATAAAGCAGACTAAATAATGAGTGCAAGGAAGGATTTTTATGTTATAAAGCATTAGACACAATGGCAGCTTCAGAGTGTCTGAAAATGAGGGGCTGAGCAGTGGCAATCTGGTTAGAAAATGCCTCAGGAGCTTACCTTGAAGCTATTTTACCGTGGCACCTAAGATTGGCAGCAATATCAAGGAATGAGAGGGTGAATAAAGCCCCATAAACCACTCTTGCCTCTCTTACTGACTGTTCAAATCTTAAGAATCATTATTTATAGGAGAAGGAAGTAACATTTATTAAGTCAAGCAATGAACCAAGTACTGGCAAATGTAGTTTCATTTATTCTCATAGAAACCTTATGACTTATCTTCCCTCAATTTACAGACTACAAACAAATTAGCTCACCCTGGAAATCACATGAAGCACTCTCCCAGGGCCTAGAAAGCCTATTGACTGGCTGTGACATAGAATGGCACACAAAACACAGGGACACACCCTGCAGAGAGCCTTGGAAATTTGAGATTCGAGAACAGAACTCCAACACATTTACCTGCCTTATTCCCTTAGCTGAAATTCCCACCCAATCGTGTGTAGGTCTTCCTGGAGCACGTAGAGGCAGGCATTCTTTTTGATCAAGTTCCATCTAGATTCAGCTGCAGGCCTGGGCCAAGCTGTCCACAGAAGAGGCTGACTCTTCCTGACCACATGGGGCACTTCTCCAATCCACATTCTGTCTACACATCTACTAAATCATTACCTGTTCCCTGTCTTACCTCCTCTACCTCGGCTTTGATGTATTGTCCATACTGGCTCTCTCCTAGTCAGACCTAAAGGAAGTTGGTTTTGCCTACTAACAATAATTCCCTAGAATTATCTCTAATTTATGGCAGATTACAGTCATGAACATAATTACAATCTTGGACTTTTTCAAAATGGCTTCCTGAATCTAGGAAAATGGGCTTATAAGTTGGAAACCATTTGATGGCAACAGGTATGATTTGATTTTTGGTTACTGCCCCTGGATGGTACAAATGCTAAGCTCTTGACTATTAATTTCAATGTCAGCACTTTAAATCCATCCAGAGACACATTAGAAGAAAAGCCCAATAATCTGCCTCCAAAAGCTCACACAGCCTTAAAAATCCTATTGGTTAAACCTACTCTACGCACATGGTGTCATCATGAGTTGAAATCAGCTTCTTGACAATTGCTTAACAAGCCTCTCAATAGGACTTTAAGCCTTTATTTTTTCCTGAGGCCTCAAAAAGGTTTTGTAATAAACCATTATTTTATATATATTTTTCCCCTCTACATGTCCATGTAAGACTCCCAACAGAAAACAAAGAGTTCTCACCAGGGAGTGATTATTGTTGTTTTTATATGCCATCCACTCATAGCAAACTATGAACAATGGATCTGAACCCTGACCTACTTTGTGACATTCTCACCATCTCTACACACTTGAGCCCATTTTTCCAGTCACTGTGTTAATCCATGTTGTTGAGTATCTCCCTCTCTTTTACTGACTCTCTACCTTTCCAAGAATAATGTCCTTCTCCAAAGGCTGGCCCTCCCTCATAAACTGGCCAAAGTATAAAGGTGAAGTTTCACAATTCTAGCCTCCAAGGAGAGTCTTGGTCTTGCTTTCTCCAAAACAGAGTGACATGAAAGAGTCATTGAAAATGTATGGGCAAGATTTAAAAAAGGGGGTGCAGGGAAGATATGGTGAAAACGTTGGAGACTGCCAACCATCAACCTGAAGCAGGGAGAGAAGCTATGCCAAACCTACAAATGTTGGGGATGAGTCGGAACATCCAGTGGAGAAAAGAATTCAGCCAATTGCCTGGCAGACAGAAATCTGGGGTACCAATACCCCACCCCACACTCTTCCTTTTCTCCAGTCTCCTCATAGAGCCCTTCCAATGATCAAACCAAATGGGATGTCAGAAACAGAACTCCATGGAGGCTGTCAGTTAAGATCACTTCCTAAAGTACAGAATAGATCTGGAAGGAAAAAATAGACAAATATAATGCACTGGAGGAACTTCTGCTTTTGAACATCACAGTCACCTCTTCCAGGAAGCCCTCTCTGACCTCCTGACCAGACTGTGGCTCCATCATGTGCTTACATAGGCCATCTGCCTCTCCTTCATAGCATTTGCCATGGCTGTAAGGGGAAGATTGCTGTTATGTGCCATCAAATCGGAATCAACCCATAGCTGACCTCCCCCCCAGTAGGTTTTCAGAGACACTTAATCACACGGGAAGAGATTGCCCATCCCTCTCCCACAGAGCAGCTGGTGGATTTGGACTGCATGTCTTCAGGATAGCAGCGCAGATCTTGTCACCAGGCCACGTCCTGATTAGCTTGCATGCTAGAGTATCACCTCCATTATCAAAAAAACAACTTGTAAAAAAGGAAAGAAAAAGATAACGTATAGATCGTCAGAGTCAGGCACATAGTAAGAAATATTAGATTCAATGAATGGTCCAAGAGCTGGCAACTTGATATGAAAAGACTGCTTGGCAACATTTAAAGAAATACAACAGATGGTCACCATTATATCCTATAGATGCAAACTGATAGTGCAATTTGCAATATCAAATTGAGGAATAGGAGTGATAGGGGATGTCATAGGACACACTGACAAAAGAGATTAATCAGAACTAGTTTTGACAAGCACTGTGGCAATGGAACAGTTAAAACAAACTTTCAAGAAAAAAAAGAATTAGTATGAAATAACAGCATAACTATTTTAATAAAAGTTATATTTCAACAAAACAAAATTGAGGAATAATACACTGGAAGGGCAGATGGGCAAAGTGAAAAGAGTTAGTGAAGAGGAGGAATCTACCACGTCTTCAAGTCAACTTGAACTTGCATCTAACTGGATTTCCTCAGGACAGCCTTATCTCAATCAAATTGGGAACATTAAGAAAGTTTAACTCGGTCTCCTCTCCATTAGAAAGAGTGATTTAGGTCCTGAACTCATTTTTAGAAATTGAATGCTACTTTCATTCTTGCTCCTTTTTCTATCAAGGATCTCAATTCCCAGTTTCTGCAGCACTCCTTATTTTCCATCACTCATTTACCATATTGATTTCAGAATTTCAAAAGCCTAGACCCTAGGAATTCAAACATTCCTCTTTTTAAAAGTATTTCTAAATTAAAGTTTATAAGCTGGACTATATCAGTAATTTCTGATTTTTTAAAACAATACTTTTATTTTGCATATTCAACAAAGGTGACTTAAAAGCCCTTCAGAAAACAAAATAGGTAAGCTCAATAAACACTAGAGAACTCTGGCTCAAAAATTAAAGCTGTTGTTTCATTTGCACACAGGTGAATCACTTTAATCCAAAGTTGCCTTGAGGGAGTTATCATTGAGCAAAATAATCGTTACACAATCCTCATAGTCTTGGCACACGTGTAATTGATCTCTTCACTTGATGGTTCTTCTGATTACATCTGTAAATGTCAATAACTCTTCCTCTTGGCACAGTTAATTAACATCGCTATACAGTGTTCGACACGTATATCTGACATGGAAATGGAACAATAGTATCAGACTTCACTTCTAGGGCAGAAAGCAGAAACCATGCCATCAATCAAATAAGCTGCCCCAACTTTATTCTTGTCCTTGAGTGGTGTAAAAGGCTACTACACTGAGATGTTAACTGAAGGTTTACAAGTTGGGATCTGCTCAGAGGTATCTCTGAAGAAAGGTCTGGTGATCTACTTCTTAAAAAAAAAAAGAAAGAAAGAAAATCAACCATCTTATGAAGCACAATTCTGCTCTGACACACACAGAGTTTCAATGAATCAGAATAAAACTCAGTAGCAACTGAAGTGCTTTATTTTCTTTGTATTGACCTTGTTTATCTGTCCCATTTTACTGGTATTGATGGGCACATGGCCAATCCTAACAGACAACTAAAAAAATCCATTGCTAGGGAATTGACTCTTACCCACAATCTTGCACAGCAAATCTTTCTTCTGTGGAGCAGGTAGCAAATTTGAATTGCCAAGCTTTTGGTTAGCAATTGAGTTATCTAACCACAGCTCCACCAAAGCGAGAGGCAAGAGGCACTGCAAACTCTCTGTGACTGACAATGGAAACAGCTGCTGATTGGCTTGGATTCCTCAGGCACAAGTACATCACTGAGAAAGTGTTGGCTCAGAACAGAGACCAGTCAAGGTCAAGTTGGAGGCAGAGCTGTCCTTAACAGGAGTCATGCGGAGTATCTTCGTCTTCCTTTATCTCACCCTTTTGTGGAAAGGTAAGGCACATCCCCAAGCAAGATTCAGCAGTAGATATTTCAAGACTTCCCGGCCTTCCTACTCAAGAAAAGTGATCCTTACTCAATGATCTTAGCCTCCTGTCCTCACTGAGCCCTTCTTTTGTCTTTTCTTTCAGGAGCCTTGTCAGCTGCTGTGTTGGTGCCTCTAACAGAAATAATGACTGTGTCTGTGGGAGAGTCTACCACTCTTACATGCACCATGGGAGGAGACAAGATCACTAACTACTACATAAGCTGGTACAGGCAGACCCAGGGTAACATACTGACATACATATACAGAGAAGGAAGTACCTATGGCCCGGGTTTCCAAGACAGATTCCGAGTTAAAATTGTTGCTCCAAGAAACCAGGTTCTACTTGAGATTCAGAAGGTATCAGTGAGTGATAAAGGATCTTACTACTGTGCCGGCGATATCACCCTGCTGCAGCTTTACATCTGAGCAACTCAAAAACTATCTAGATCTTTGTAAAACAGAAGATCCAATGAGAGCATGACTTTCTTCTGGATAAACTGTATAAGAAATAGGTGCCAGAGAAGGCCGATGTTCCTTTATGTTAGGCTTGAATATCTGAATGTGTCCATTTACTCCACATACTGCTCAGATAAGCCCCAGGGGTCTACAGTCCAGTGTGGGCAGGAGAGAGGAGAGACTGAACCAAAGTCAGGATTGACAGCATTCACTGTCTACTCAACAATTAGCTTTATGCTTTGCAAAAGATTTGGCTTCACACCCAAAGTACTAACCATATGGTATAGTCTGAAAAGATACTTTCCAAAATATAACCATGAATGGTATTTTGTGCCATCAACTCACCATGACACATAGTGACCCTATGTACAATATAATAGCTCTGAATCCTGCCCTGTTTGGAGCAAATCTCACTGTCTCTAATATACCTACTCCTAGGGTTAAACTAGGCTGCTCCTTGGAGGCAAGGATTCTGAAGCTTCGTCTGACGTACTTTGGACATGTTGGGATGGAGAGAGGGAGGGAGAGTTGGGAGGGAGGAGGAATAGCACAGGAGGGAAAGACCCTCAATGAGATGGATCGGTTCAGTGACTGGGATAACAGGGGTAAGTGTGTTGGAGACAGTGAGATTGGCACACGATAGAGCAGCATTTAGGGCTGTTGTACATAGGGTCACTATGAGTCGCAGGTGACTTGATGACACATAACAACAACAACAACAACATTACCCCAGTTATCGTATCAGTCCATCTCATCCAGGGTCTTCCTCTCCTGCGTTCTCTCTCCACCCTTCTGAGCATGATGTGCTTCTCCAAGGACTGGTCCTTTCTAGCAACATACCAAAATTATGTGAGATGGAGCTTCAAAACCCATGTCATCAAGGAGAAATTGGGCTTCACCTTCTCCAGGACAGACTTGTTCTCTTGGCAGTCTATGGTATGTTCAATACTCTTCTCCTGCACCACAGCTCAAAAGTATCAATTCTTCTGTTTCTCCCCAGTCAGACACACCATGAATCTAGCTATTCAAAAGGGGGGGGGGGGGGGGTAGAAAGATGAGGAGACTTTCATTCCTTCTTTAAGCCTCAGTAAGTGTGCATTGCCTGTCATTTTATTCAATATAAAGAGCAAGACTTTTCCAACATTTTTATTATTTGGTGACTATTACCCTCATAAGGTCTTTTCTACCTTCTCAATCTCTCTATCTTTACTTTCTTTTCTATATGAGCTTGAAACAAAACATTGACATGATTCTTCCCTTGACATTTCCTTATCCTTCTTTGGACAGCTCAATTAAATACTCTGCTTTTATCCTGAACAATGTACTTTACCAGACTTAAATGATTGACAGGCCTCTCTGTTTTGAAGTGGAACCTGCAGCATAATCAACCTTCCTTCTGACCTCTTCTTTGTAATCTACAATTCGACATATTAAACAGCCTCACTGGAAATGTGGAAATGTTGGTGGTGATGGGTTTGTTCATTAACTCGCTCACAGGGATGGTTTTGCAGGTATATCTGCATAACAAAACTCATCAGAATGTGCATTCTAAAGTATATGTCATTTATCAAGCATATCTCAAGCATATCATCAAGCATATCTCAATAGAGCTGTAAAATACTATTTTAAGTTTAAAGTAAGTTAAAAAAATTAAAAGCTTCATTGGACTACGTCAGGCAATGTCAAAGGAGAACTTTCTCCAAATAACCACTTTCCTCCCCACTGTTCCAACCAAAGGTCTTCCAGATTTCTCCTCTTGTGATACTGCCTGTTCATCACCTTTGACAAGGCTGTTAGCTCTCCCTTCCCTGAATTCTTTTGCCTTTGCTTCACGTGTAGATCAGATACAATAATGCATTGCTTTGTAATAATTCTCTGCATTTTAGCCATGAAACTTCTATCTAACCAGCTATCTTCCAGACCTTAAGGGAATGTCTCCTCCTTTCCATCCTAAGTCTAACCTTTTGCCCCATCTTCAGAGCCCAGCACTGGCCTCATACCTAGCTTCTACAACTCTGCTTCACATATGTGGGTGGGTTCTTTGGTTCTAGAGTCTGCAAGCTTCTAGATATCCACTCTATCCTTCAACAAAATCAGATTATCAGAAACATACCCCAACTGGACAGCATTAGCCCTCATTCTTGGAAAGGCATTTAACCTAATTTTACCTGGAGTATTCCATATTACCAGAGGACCTATCACACTCATCAAGTCTACTGACAGCTACTTGTATCCAGTTATTTTTATCTGAACAAATAATGGGCAGAAAGGGTTTAGTGCATCTTCAAGACTAAATGAATATAACTTTTATTTCAGTTTGAAATCTTGATTTAGTCAAAATTTTGGAACCATGGTACAAAGCCTACATAATGAATTCTTGGTGGGAAAACCAACAAGTCTTTATGACAGACCGTAAAGATTGTCTTTGAGAATGAGGAGGAGAAAGTATTGGACAAATTCACAAAACTGCATATTAGCTAATATCATGTGGAGGAAATCCATTAACCTTTATGGTAACTGCCAGTCCTTGGAGGAATACAACATGCTAGCAAAGGGACAGGTTCAGAGAAAGAAGGAAAGACCTTCAAAGAGATGGATGAATACAGTCACTATAACAATGGGCTGAAGCGCCCCAGAGTTTGTGAGGATAGTGCAGGATAGGGTAGAGTTCACATCTGGCGTTCTTAGGACTGCTAGACGTCATATTGGCTTAACGGCACCTAATAACAACAATAATGATACTAAATAGTGTTTGTTGCGTGCTTACTATAGTGAATTCATATTTAATTTCCACAAGGGCAAGCTGGCAAGAGAGAGGAAGACCCTCAGAGTGATGGCTCAGTGGGCTCAAGTATGTCAGAGACGATGAGGACGGCACAGGGCAGGACAGGGCTCAGGTCTGTGGTTCGTAGGGTTGCTACGAGTCATACTCGGCTGGACTGCACCTAACAACAACAACAATTATCTACCAAGGATTGTCACGAATAATCCCTCACTGAAAAAAGCAATTCCCAGCTCCTCCTTACCCTACCACTATCACTACAACCAAATGATTTGGGCATATTTCAAGAGTGCAAAAATCTCCTTTAGGGTCTTCTTTTTGTAGCAAATTACACTTTCACAAACACATAAATTTATGAGGTGGCTGTGAACAGTAGCAGCAAATACTGAAGTAATTCTCGGCAGATCGTAGATGCTCCAGGGTTCCCACGACAATGGTCAACCAACCGAGCGGCACATAATCCAACCAGCACGTTCATAGGAACAAAACCTGGTGGCCAGCAAAGTCATCGGGGCGAAACTGCCTGCATTCTTTTACCTAAGGACAAGTTCTCAAACTCTGGTTTTAAACACAAAATCTAGCAATCATAAATTTTTCGGTTTTTACCTGCATGTGTACAGAAAAGAGAGAAGATTAAATTATCCTCTTCTGCTTGAGGACAAACCCTCATGCATATGTATCATTTTCAGGGGGAAAAATAGTAGCATAAATATTATTACTAGAGAAACAAATTATCTTTGTAAACTTTCACTAAAATCACAATTAAAAAAACCCACAATCCAATGCCTTTTCTTATGGAGGTTAAGGCTGCTTTCAAAGAATAAAGTTGCCTTTGTTTATTTATTCTATCATAATGTATTAGATACCTACCCTGTACCAGATAGAGCTGGTGGCTTAGTGTTAAAGACTCCCACTGCCAGCCAAAAGGCCATCAGCTACTCCACAAGAAAATGGACAACCTCTTTCTGTGTGATTCACTGCCTCTGATTACTGGCTGGAGTGTCAGCTATGAGTAGGTTTCCAGTCAATGGTATGTAACAACAACCACAAGCACCAGTTAGGCACACTGGGAATAGAGCAATTAATAAAATAGAGGGAAACTCCCAGCTCTCACAAGCTAATGGTGCTTTTTTTATACAGGACAAAATAAATAAGTAAAATACATGCTAAACGATGACAAGTACCATGGATAAGAATAAAGTAAAGAGAGTGTATACCGTCAGGAGGATTTGAAAGATGACAATTTTAAATTAGGTGGTTGGGAAACGACAACGGAAAAATAACACTTCAGCAAAGATTTCAGTGGAAAATGTGAAGGTAGGATGGGTAGCCCAATCTTGGCGAATAGATGTTTGTAAGATTCTTTGCTAGAAATAACATTTTCAATGGAATCAAAAGTATCTGTTTTTCTGTAGCTTCGGGGATGTTGTTCTTGCATATCATCAAGGCTGAGTCAGCTCATAGCTGACACTCTGACAGACTTCAGAGACAATTAATTGCACAGGAGATTGTCCATCCTGCTCTCACAGAGAAGCTGGTGGATTAGAACTGCGTGCCTTTGGGATTGCAGCACAGCTTCTTGCCATTAGCCCACCAGAGCTCCCCCAGCTCAGGGGATTGGGAACAGGTTGTTTGTGTTGTTGGTTGTTTTTTTGTTTGTTTGTTTGTTTTTTCATTCATATGTTACTAAGAATTCTTTCACCTGAAGTTTGGAAGTCTTGCATTTTTCCAAGTAAGGAATTCCCTATCAGGAGAGAAGGGAGTAGCAAGCTAGAAAAAGTGAAAATGTACAATATGAAAATAAAGATGGCAAATGGAATTGGATTATTGGCAAATGGAATATGGAGCATGGGAGGTTGAGAACTTTGCTTTGATTCTGTCCCCGTTTATGGATCCACATCCTATGAATTGATGAGTGCTTATTCTCAACCATAAAAGTCCCCAATTGGGTGATACGTTCTTCCAGATGGTCACTAAAACAACTCAACTCCGAAGCCTCAGGAGAGACTGTAGCTTCACCTTCACTTGAAAATTAGAACTGGCTTGATAGAATTTAAAGTTGAAAATAAAACATATGTGTTCACCTCAGGAAGGTTCTTGGTTCTTCTGATAAACCTGAGGAATCTGGACTCGCTGTGAAGAAAATTAGATTATCTTTACAATCCATAGAAAAGCTTTAGGGAGTTCATCTCCAAAATGTGGTGTGTGTGCTGGGATTACAAAGTCCAGTGTAGACCCCCAAATTAGTTTTCTATCTTAATTTGCCACCTGAGGGGCATGAAAAGTATTATTCCGAGGCAGCAAAAAGGAGACATCGCTCAAGTGTGCATTCCCATAAGCTCCGTCACCTCAGAGTCCTCCGCATTCATAAGATACCTCAGCTGTGTCGGCAAAGCACGTGTGTTGTAATCACAAGTGGCTGATAAAGGATTAACTGCCTCAATCTTTTAAAGAGGTGGTGAAGGGTGTCATACTTCAAGTTTATAAAGAAGAATACAAAAACCCAGAAAGAAAAAAAAAACAAACAGTGCAACTGACATTGTAAGCTGAAAGCAGAGAAGTGGCATAGTAATAAAATCCTTGGCAGTAGGTTTGGTTTGGGAGTTGTGTAATAAGAATCAATATAAAAATCTTTGAGTTCACAGCTTGTCCCAAAAGCAAAACCATTACCGTCCTTTTAGGTGCAGGACATCCTTTTAGTTCCAGAGCCCTACCACCCTCTACCCCTACCCCAACCCCCACACACACAAATACATCCCCCCCACACATATCCCAACTGTTAGAACACTGAGAAACTTTAATTACCTGGTTCAACTTCTTCCGTTGAAAACGCAAAAGCTGAGTGATTAAAAATTTCTACAATTTCTTTATGATCATAAAACCAGTTAGCCACAAAATCAAAAGAGCCTTGGTCACCCAAGTTCTGGTCAAGAACTCCAACCCTGACAACTTAGTGCTACAAAGAAGTAGTCCAGTGTCCATGTATTTCCAGCCCACATCTATTGAATCTGTCTCCTCTCCCAGCCAGGAGGGGGCCATCATTAGAACTATATATTGGCAACTTAAGAGGTAGGAAATCTCACCTGTGCTCTGGGAATACAGATCCTACTAAGTATTCAAGGAAGCTTCGCTAAGGCCAGTCTTTTCTTTCCACCTCTTTCTAAAGAATATCCTTGAAGTCTCAAACTCCACACCCCAGCCCACCCCCGTCCCCATCCTGGATCCATTTTGCATCCATCTGGCTTTCTGGTATCATACTAAGCACGTGGCAGATGTTCAGGCCATTTCACGGGGTGAAAGAAGAAAAGTTAGCTGTTTCTCTCTCAATCCATAAAAAACCTCTTCACTAGGGACCCTGCGCCTCATTTCCTGGACCTTGTCCCCATAGCTATTCATCTAAGAACTTCTGTGCTGAGGAATTGGTGGATCAATGGCCTTCATTCTTAGCTCTACACCCAGAGAGTGTAGAAAGAGTGTACTCTTTCTCCTCCCTTCCATTAAGAGTTAAAACTTCCCGTCTTCTTTTTCAAAACAAGCAAAGGCTTATTTTTTGGAAAGGGGATAACGAGACATTTTCTTAGTGTTGTTAGTCACGATTGTGGCCCCCTGAGCCTGTGTGTGCAGAGTCAAACTGCACCGTAGGGTTTTCAACCCTGTGACCTTTCAGAAACATGCTAGGCCTTACTTCCAACACAGCCCTGTGTGTATTTGAGCTACTAACGCTTTGGTTGTTAAGTACCATCAAGTCAGAACCAACACATAGCAGAAGCAGGAAATCTTACCACTAAGCCCAGGAGCTCTGATAGCTTGGCGGTAAAGAACTGTACTAGCAACCCAAAAAACACATAATTCAAATCTACCAGCTGCTCCACAGGAGAAAAGTGACACTCTCCCATGAAATTTATTGCCTCTGAAAAACCCCCCTGGAGGGTCAGCTGTAGGTGGTTTCTGACTCGACAGTACTCAACAGCTCTTTAGTTAGTTAGTAGTCCTGCACTTCACCATTTGAACCAACCAAGGACTCCTACTGAAGAATTATCAAAATGACAGTGTTGTTATACTCAGCATAATCCGTTCCTTTCACAGGATTACAGAGCTGGCACTTTTCTGGATGTCCTAGAATGTGTCACAGAGCAATTAGACTGCATTAAACTGCTGCATGTGAAGAGTTATTACACAACTGTGAGGGGGTTGGGGGAGGGAAGAACAGCTGGATCCTGTGTTCCTAACTTTGTTTTATCCTGTGAGAACATCATCCTGTCGTTACTTCACCTCTCCAGTCTCACTTATAAGCTGAGGACCATTCCACTTCTCACCTTCCTATTGACAATTGTCCCTATTTACCATGAAATGGGGAAAATATAAAATATCCTGAAATTTCATTGTTGTTGTTATGTGCTGATGAGTCACCCGCAGCTCATAGTGACCCTATACACAATAGCTCTGAAGCCTGCTCTGCCCTGAGCCAGTCTCACTGTCTCTGACACACCTACCTACATTACACCAGTTGCTTTGCTATGTCAATCCATTCGGGTCTTCCTCTCCTGTGCTGTCCCTCCACCCTTACAGGCATGATATTCTTCCCCAAGGACTGGTCTCTCCTGGCCACATGCCCAAAGAATGTGAGATAGAGCTTCAAAATCCTCACCTCCAAAGAGAAACTTGGGTTCACCTTCTCCAAGACAGACCTATTTGTTCTCCTGGCACTTCATGGTATGTTCAATACTCTTCCTTGAAATGAGAGTCCTTATCAACTGCAGTTAGCAATAATAATTGGCAGCCCAACATCACAAAACACTTTTCTGTGTGCAAGATATTGCTCTGAGAAATTTGCATGCCTTATTTAATCCTCACAAGAACCCATTGCTATTATCACCCTCATTTTACAGCACTGCCCTGAGCTGTGCTGCTGATGAAAGTCTGAGCAGAAACACAAATCCAAGCGACCTGTCTCTGACGCACTGTGACACATGACTCAAGAGTCATTTTTCTGGAGTGAGTTAGAAAGTCGGTTTTCATCATGTGTTAGGGTACTTACTGTCCTCCCAGAGACCTCCCTGACCACAGTTGGCCCTAGTCTATAAAAGAAAGAGCAAGGAGAGCAGAGCTCTTTTTTCTGTAGGTTCTGTGATGCCACTCTTGCTGTTGTAAGATGATTGGTTGCCCTGTCGTGTATCCCCGACCATCCCTCACCCTCAGAGCCCACCACGTGGCTGGTGCTACCTGTTCTGACCCTCCTTGTGCTTTTTCTCTATGATGATGCAGGAGTCAAAGTTTCTGCAGTTTTGTGGTAGTCTTCTCTTATAATTTTCATCCATACTCCCTCTCTCAGTGGTCCAGTCATGGAATCAGCTGTTGGTCTCTGATGGAGAAGCTTCTCGTTGTTGTTGCTGTGTACAATCAAATAGGAATCAACCCATAGCTGACCTCCCACAGGGTTTCAGGGGCTCTAATCAAATGGGAGGAGATTGCCCATCCTTCTCCCACAGAGCAGTTGGTGGGTTTGAACCACATGCCTTCAGGATTGCAGTGTAGCTTCTTACCATTGGGACACTAGTGCTCCCAGTGGGTTCAAACCATGTGCCTTTGAGCTGGCAGAGCAACTCCTTACCACTAAGCCAGCAGAGCTCTCTGGCTTAGCAGTAAGGAATTGCATGAAAAAAAGGAACTGTGAAATCTCCCAGGGCCTCCCTGATGATCACCTGCAGCACTCCTGAATTTTAATTTCTAGAAAAACTGAGACTGCAAAATTCCAGAAAGTCCTTATTTCAAGCTTAGCTCTAGTAGCCTAGTG
The DNA here is from genome assembly GCF_000299155.1 of Elephantulus edwardii. NCBI lineage: Eukaryota > Metazoa > Chordata > Mammalia > Macroscelidea > Macroscelididae > Elephantulus > Elephantulus edwardii. The sequence goes on from NW_006399776.1 coordinate 22,083,426, forward strand.
GCAAGAAGCTGTGCTGCAATCCCAAAGGCACGTGGTTCGAGGACACAAGACGCTCTGTGGGAGACGTATGGGCCATTTCCTCCTGTGTGATTAACTGCCTCTGAAAACCCACTGGAGGGTCAGCTATGGGTCAGTTCCAACAACAACAACAGTCCTTTAAAATAATTTAAATAAGTATACCACATGTTTCAAAAAGAGCAGATTTGTCATCTCCAGGAGCAATATAACAAATCAGCTATACATACAAATCAACAGACTGAAATAGGACTCAACTATCATATCATTATGGGAAGCCCTGCTGGTATAGGATGTAGCATGTTGAGCTACTAACTGAAAGGCTCGTGATTTGGATCCATCTTCTCCAGCAGAAAGACAAACCTGTCTTCTCCTGTAAAGATTTACAGTCTTGGAAACCCAATTAAGGGCTGCCACTTCCACTGGAAGGTTGCCGTCAGTAGGAATCAACTCCACAATAGGGAGGGTTTGTCACCATAACTAATCATAAACTGGTAGAGTAAAATCTCTTTGGTAGGCAGAGCATAAAGAGAATGTGTGTGTGTATATATATATATATATATATATATATATATATATATATATATATATATATATACATATATATATATATATATATATATACATATATATATTCAGTGATTTTTCTCTAGCTGGATCTCCTCATCCAGATCTATACCTACATCTTGGTCTCACTTGGGATTCAACTCTTATTCTTCAGGGAAACATAACTTCTTCATTTTCCTCCTCTTAATTTTCCCAGTTTCTTCACCTTCTAACTTACTGAATCCAGAGTTAGTTGAACCAAAAGACAAGGAGAAATTAATCCTTGCATCATGGTAGTCCTGGAGACCAGTCTTGAGTCACCCTTCCAGAAGTTCTTTTGGTTAGATGAAATATCCTGAATGATTACCGGATAGTCAATAGGTTTAATCATACCTTCCTCTCATGTAAGACTGATCATCCATCATGGTTGCCTTTCTTGGTCCTTGACCTCTAAGAAATTGGACAAAAGCAACAAAACATATGATCATGCCAAAGTGAAAGAAAGGGAAGATTAGTGGTTTTATCTAAATTCCAGATAACCACCTCCTGCAATCCATCCCACATTTGCTGACCCACAAAAAGACACTTATTATATTAACAAATAGTTTTATACTACAATTAAAGTAAGTAACCTTTCTTTTCTTAAAGAGGTAAAAATATATTGTTTATAGGCAGAATAATACACAGATATAAATGTCTTTAGAATTCGCAAAAATAAAAGCAATTCTACCAGTAAAAAGGTAAACATGTCAAATGCTTAGTTACATATATATATATCTACCAGAATTGTTAAAATAATCTGTTTTAAACTCTATTTTAAGTGTGCAATTTGTCCCTAACTTTGGCAAGATCTTTTTCTATCTAAAAATGAGCACATTTTAAAATTGGAGCTTTAGTTGTATATATGTTTTTACTTGTCTGTGAATGTTTTTCATAGAAAAAGAACAAACTCAGGAGCCAGACAAAAAATGCAAGAGAATTTACTCCAGCCTCTAGTTCTGGGGATTGTTTAATTTCTCTAAACCTCTATTTTCTCATCCACAAAACTGACATTATACTGTCTGTTGCATAGAGAGTTATTACAAGGATTAAATTAAATAATTGCTAGAAGGCGTCTAGTACAACTGGGTGACTAGCACACCAAAGGTGCTCAATAATGCTACTATTATTTTCCTTGTAACACTTAATAGTCTGAAGAAGAGTGGTTTTTATCCAGAAATGACTAAAGGAGCTGGGATGTAAAGGAACACTGCCAAGGGCCACAAGCATTTTTCCAAACCAAGATGCAAATGTCCTACCAGCATTTTTTTTTCATTAAAGTACCTCATCAGGAGTCTTCTTTCCTTGCACTAATGAGAACAAAAGTCTGAAAGACAAATTCATCACTAAAATGCTCTCCTTCTGCAGTAATGTGCCGTATCTTCCCTGCCCTTTGCACCACATGAAAGTGGCCAGCCTTGGCTCAGTTTCATCGGAAGTATCAAGGAAAGTGAAGTTTTCCATGCTGAACCTTTTACCACCAGACTTGGTTCAGATTTGGGATACAAATTGGACAAAGCAATCTCAGTTCTCAGAAAGCTCCACCTATTCAGCTCTGAGGATGCTTTGCCTCAGGGCCCTTCTAGTTGTAAGGTATATTTTGTTAATTAGCCATTTTAGAAATAGAGGGAAATGTTCCTGTCCTTAAAAGGGAATCTGTAAACTATAGTTACTAACTTGTTGTTTTGTTTTGTTTTGTTTTATAGCTACTAACTTGTGAGAGGTGGCATTTGTCCACTCTCATGTTGCCCATGGGGTTCATTTTCACTAACGTACTTTGTCATGAAACCTAAAATCCCAGGGTATAAAGCCCTAATCCCAGTCCTCTGACTTCTACCATTAAAGAGTTCTATGTGCCTGGGGAAGAACAGTCAAAGAATCTGAAATACTCCCTGCAAAAAATGCTTGGTATCTGCACTAGATCTCATACTTGGACGGAGGTGAAAATCTGGGATCTCAGGAAACTTCCACCTGCTGAAAAGAATTGAGGGGTAGAAAAATCCATCTGGAAGTTGGAATTCTTACTCTGAACATCTTGTGTAAGTAACTTCAAGCAAGTCAGTTAACCTCTGAACCTCAGCTTCCTTAACCATATGAAGTGAAGTTTGGGTTATGTAATTTCTAAGATTCTTTCAGCACTAACATTCAATAGGTCTCTGGCCAGTGAGAAAGAGAAGGAAGCAAGTGTGGGGCAAAAATGGATCAAATTCGACAGGTTCTTGTGAAAAGCAAATTCCTGCCTAGCTGATTCCTTTATGTGACCCAATAAGGATGAAATCAAAAGAAGGAGCTAAATGAAATACACTTGTGATTAATCAAAGGGGATTGAAAGTCGTTGCTAACCTCACACCTACCTTGCTTTGCCGCCAGCTCACCTCCCCTGGGACGCTCCTCCTCCTCTTAATGCCTCATCTTGAGCTTCAAAAACTGTGATCACTCAAGGTTGAAGCTTTTAATCTCCCATGTATAAAAGGATATGCAAATAGAGTTCAGTTTCCTGTTGAGTTTCTGCCAAGGTCTTAGCCTGGCAGTTCTGGGAAAGAAGCCAAAGGCCTCATATTTCTTGGCTGTTAACATTCCCCCATCTGTGCTCAAGTCAGCAGCATGGGCTTCAGGCTGGGGCTTATCTTTAGTCTTCACTTTCCCAAAGTTTTTAAAAGGAATCCGTTAGATAGTTCCTACAAGGAAGGATGGTAACAGCTGGCTCCCGAGTACCAGACAAATGATTATCTAGTTACATTTTACTTCAGTATGAAAAAAGACCAATATCCAAACCAGATCCTTGCCATCCAGTGCATTCTGACTCACAGCAACCGTACAAAGTTGTCCTCAGGATTTCCAAAATGTTTCTAAACTGGAGTGGTTGATAGGTTTAAACTGCCAACCTTTTGGTCAAGTCAACTTCATTAACCACTGCACCACCAGAGTTTCCTGAAAAAGACCAAGAAGGCTATATTCCTACTTAGCCTCAGAATCCAATCTTATAATCTAGTTAAAATATTGAGTATGAATGAGGACCTTACGCAGAACTAGCAATGAGTCATCTGTGTCTTCAATATGTTATGTTCCATAAAACACATTCACAGGATGGGAAAGCCAAGGCTCCCAACTATAATAACAGCAATATATATATATATTAAAAAACAAATGATCCATGTAATACAACATCCAACATGTTTCCGAGTCACAGGCTAAACAGAATCAGGAATCAGCAAACTAACACTGACTGAACTATACAAAATAGAATCCGCTATTTACAGAAGCAAGACATTCAGCCCTCAAGTTCTCTGAAATGCTGTTAACAATCATCTAATGGAAAATTATATGTTCTGAGCTATTTTAAATTTCAATGATTAATTAAGCATAAAAATAATTCTCTGTTTGAATGCAGACTTTTTTCTTTTCCTCCCTCCTCAAGCTAATTCTTATATGGACTTTTCCTTTCCATTTTATATACCTTACCAGGCCAATATAAAATATCTTCAAAAAGCACTACAGAAAAATTTCCATTACTCTGTTGTCTCAGACAGCTATTGAGAACATAGAATTCAAGTCTGGATTACCCTGAGATAAAACATCAGTTACAAAAAAAAATTCTCAATATCATTGTTGCACACTCATTCACCAAGGAGCTTTGGTGGCATAGTCTATAGGAAATTATGCTGCTAAGCCAAAAGCCACACTTTTCAGGCAGTTTGAATCCACAGCAGCTTCCAAGTAGAAAGATGGGCGGTCTCTCCATTGCAATTTATAGTCTCAGAAACCAAGCAAAGACTTGGAGTTGATTCTGACTCAACCGCAATGAGTTTGAGTTTTGACCTCTTTGCATACTGTCTTCTGCAGTATTTATTTCTAAATACCTTTCTCTTTCCTTGATCATCGGGCTTCCACTTTGCAAAAAGAATTCTTTCTTCTTTGAAATTACCCAGAGTTGATACTCTACACACCTCCTACCTCTCAGTTCTCCCTCGCTTCCATCACCCTGTCTCCATCTACCAGTCATTCCCAGATCATCTGCATCTCAACAGGAAGTGATGTGTAGTAGTCCCTTTTCAATCCCACCTCATCTACGCTGTCTGAGAGTTAGCACCACCTTGTGCCATCTGTGGGCATTTTTCTTGAATGTTCACAGATTAACATTTTGGGACTAAGTCTGAATTTCATGGACCTTATGAACACGGATGATAGAAACCATTATTGTGTTAAGATAGTGATCAAAACCTGGAGCTTCCAGGCCATCAGGAGGCACCCAAGAAGTAAAATCTAGAGATTAATTCCAAAAATCCTAGTCCCTGCAAGGCGTAAGGAGCATAGTTCTATTCTGACACAGTTGGGGTCACCATGAGTAGAAATTGACTCAATAGCAACTTATCTGTTATGGTAGGACCTTTATAAATATTTTTAAGACCGTCAACAAGATGGGTTGACATTGTGACTGCAGCAATGAGCTCAAGTGTGTCAGAAACAATGAGAAAGGGGAAAAAAGGCTTGGTCTGGTTCCCAGGGGACCAAATAACAAGTTGTCAGAAGTCTAGGCCACCATGAATTATGGGCAAAGCAGTTTCCCTCATGCACCAACAATAACAGAATAAAAGGTTTGAATAGGAAATGTAAGAAAAAGAAAAGAAAGAAATAATGAGAATGGGACAGGATTCAGATCTGCTGTTCACAGGGTCATTATGAGTAGTACTCAACTCAACAGCACCTAATAACAACAACTCAGAATATCTTGGAAGTTTCTATAGAGTCCTGCTTAGTTAGGGTTCAGAGAGATATGGTGAAAATATACACCTCACCTGTGAGGAATTAATTGGGTAACTAATAAAAATATGCAAGCCAAAGAACTCCATTCTAGATTGCAAGAGTTTGTCCTATGCAAGCCAGGCCACGTTGTTGTGTACCATTGAGTAAGAGCTGACCCATAGCTGGCCTTTCAGCAGGTTTTCAGAGGCAAAACCTTCAGTAAGTCGCACTAGAGGAGATTGTCCCTACTTTTCCCAAGAAGCAGTTTGTGGATTCGAACTGCCTGCCTTTGGGTTGGCAGTGTAATTCTTTACCACTAAGCTACGAGAGCTCCCTTAAACTATATATTCTATTCCAAATGAAAGACAATTTTCCTCCCTGTTTTCTATCTTCAATTCCTCACAGGTTCAGCTAGAGTCATGATAGTACAATGTGAAATAGTAACAACATCATCTTGCCTTTACATAGCTTTATAAAGCTTTCACTACCATTATTTCATTTTCCTTTTCTTCAAAAAAATATTTAGAAGACCACATTAGAATATGCAGATTTCTTTTATAGCAAAGGAAGCTCTGATGGCAGCATAGTCTTTAGTGAGTAGTGCGGTTCATCCAGGTTTTCAGTGGTTCAAATCCACCAGTGGCTCCAAGGCATAAGATGAGTAATTTCCTGCCATTGTGATTTTACAGTCTCAGAAACCCAATGGAGGTTCACTGGGAGTCTGACCTGGTAGTAAGGGAGTGAGTTTTATAGAAAAGCTAAGTGGCCTGACCAGGTTTGCACAGTTAGCAGACAATAGAACATTAACTTAAAACCATTTCCAGTCACCATACCATTGTAATTGGAGAGATTTGGGCTAGCCACAAATCACTCCTGTAAAGGCTTAAAAATTAGTCGTAGATTCTTGAGGAAGTGGGGATCCTATGAAGAGCTTCAGGGAAAAGACTTAAATGCACCCATTCTTTGGACTGTCCAGTTCGTACACCATCAGTGGAAGGAATTTTCACTCTATGCATCTCCAGGGCTCATTTACTTTTGACTTTCCACCACTGCAAGTTATTCCACACACTGCCTATGGCATATTTAGTCTATGAGAAATAAGTAGCCCAGAGCAAGCCAACACAATCTGGTATAATTTTTGGGATCCAGAGCAAAGTGAGTGACATTGACCTCAGAGTAAAATCTTTACTTTTTCCAATGAAAAAGCCCAAGGACTTTTTGTAAAGCATGTTTCTAATCACCTTGCATTTCAACTTGGATATATTTCTCTCAACTGTTGTTTATTGGGTCTGTGTATGCAGTGATAAAAACTAAGACTCTATTATACACAGACTAATTATAATGTAGACTGATGGTGTAGAGGAGAGATTTTTGTACCTCCCTTTTCTAATACCTATTTTAGTGAGGAAAAACTTACTCTCCTTGTATTTATTTGAACTCTGGATAGATTGTTTACCAGAATGGGTTAAGGTGGCCCTGTTGTGGCTTCTTGGCTTCTATACTCAAGCCATCTGGTCTCTGTCAGATTTGGAGAATGGATCCTCTTGTTCAGTAGTGTTTACACCATCACACTGATACCAATAGTCAGTCCTGATACACATAATGGCTAACCAACCTGGAAAATCCCACATTCTAAGAGAGGTGAGACATGGCGGCACAGATGGGCCAAAACGCCATCCAATGCTGACTCAGCATTCTCACCATCTGCCTGTTACAACCAATCCACCTTTCTCGGAGGCACTAGAGATGCAGAACATACACATCCTGTGGTTCCTTGTACCCCTAAACTCCACAGTTGAGTTCCTTTCCAATTCGGAGAATGAAAGCCACTGGCTTTACGCCAATTCACAACAGATGTAAGTCACAACCGCCAACTACTCAGGAAGCATCCACCAGAGCAGGGCATGAGAATCAGGGTCTTAGAGATTCCCATGTATGTGACCCATCAGCCATCCAACACCTGCTCAAAGAGCGAGACCAGGAGTCTTGCTCCTGAGCTTGCCCAAAGATTTATCCATTTCTGAGGAGAACTGAGAAAGATGGGCAATCTCCTCCCATGTGATTAACTGCCTCTGAAAACTCACCAGAGTGCCAACCACGGGTTGGTTCCGACTCAATGGTACACAACAAACAGCGCAGACTTAATACTAAAGTTCATGAAGACTGAAACAGAGTTAATTTGTTAAAAAATGGAAAGTGGATACTAAAACTTTATAAGTACTTTGAGAAAATCTACAGGCTTATACACAGCTTTGGCATAATCCCTTTCTATGTCATTGTCCTTGTCCTGTCTCAATCTATAATTCCACATAGTGATTATATACTGGACAGGAATTGTAATTCATCAGCAATAGACACAAAGATAGTGGGGATAGAAATTCTGCTTATCAGAATAGCGTTGTTAGTTTGTGTCAAGTATATATCCTCCCATAACAACTATCTGTTATTAAAAAAACTGCACCCTAGGTGACCCTAAGTCTGTATACTTTTTACTATTTTCATACCCAAGGAAGTGATTTCTGTTGTGGGCTGGTTATTTAATCGAGTTGAGAATGATAGGAACATGTAAAGACAAACAAAGACATTAGTAATAAAAAAATAATAAGCTCTGAATATTTGCCATTTAAATTTATATTAAGCTGACCTACCCAGAAAAAAAACTAAGGTTAGTTATTGGGATTTTCTCAAGTCCCTGGCAGAAAATATGAGAAATCAGACACTGCTACTGCACCAAGTGTTTGGGAATCAGTACTGCAGAATCTACCAGGGGGAAAGAACCCAAACAAACCATAACTTAGCTGTGACTGGAGTAATTGAAAGCCTCAGCAATAGCCAAGGGAGCCTGCCAGCTGCCGGCCTTCTGAAAACTTAAAGTGGATCATCCATGGCTTCCCCATCTCATCATTGTGTTTCTTTCCTTGGATCCTCACAGCCCTCCAGTCCTCCAGTCTATTCCCTCAAAATACCATCTTGAGAAACAACCTGAAGTCAATGTACACACACTAAGGAATAAGTGATGGAAATGACAGTGTTAGCTTCTCCAGAAAAGGGTAGGAAACTCAAACTCACTGCCTTGGAGTCGGTTCTGACTCTCAGCAATCTTCCACTGGGTTTCTGAGGCTCTGACTCACAAGTGGAGGAGGCTTCCCATCTTTCTCCACTGGGCACTGATGGATTTGGGCCACTGAAATGTACAGCCTTTGGCATAAGACTGCAACTCTCTGTGGACTACACCATAAAGAGTTCCATGACACAAAAGGCATAGAGACACATTTTAATAATGTTCATAACCATAAATAAACTAAAAAGTGATGCAACTATGACAAGATTTCTAAAGCCTGGGAAACACAGTCCAAAATGAAAGTGTTTGTTCTTTCTCTCCTTGGTGGCTTCGTATGGATCAAACAAGGAGAAGTCAGAGCCTTTAGAGTGGGCACTTCTCTTACCCTGTCCAGGAATGTCCACCTGGAATGTGGACCGAAGGGAATGGAAGAGGCAGTTCTGCAGAGAGTAGAATTAGTTCCAAAGGAGAGCACTTTGGGACTCATTATACCTGGAAAGAGATTTCATTTCCACAGGAGGAACTGTTCTGTAGTAGTTGACAGCATTCCTCAGTAAGAGCCACCTTGTCAGAGTGAATGCCAGTGGATGGCTACCCTTGGAAAGCTGTCTACGTTGGCTGAGCACAAGAATTCAGTGACAGAGGACCTGTCCACCTCAACACTCTATACCCTATAATTGAGAATTCTATTTTGAAAGAAACTAGTTGCCCACTAAAAGCAAATACAGCTAACGTTTTGATATATTTCCTTCTGGGTTTTGTTTCCACTGTATATGGATGACACACTTTGTGTATGTAATCACACATGTTTTCATCCTTTATAATACTATGTAATCCATTTTCTATGGTACTGGACACTTCTCCTAATCAGTGTTTTCAATGGACTACACATTGATACTGTATTGAGGGGCTATCTGTGTACAGTTCACTTAATCAAGTCTCTTCTGGCTGACCATTTAGATAATTCCTGCATTTCCCCCATTTAAAAAAATTCCTGAAATTAATATAAGCATGACTCTTTCATTACTTTAAATGGTCTTCTTGATTCTGACTCACAGAGGCCCTTCCATCTGTTTCCCAGGCTGTACATCTTTACAGAAGATTGCCCACTTTTCCAGAAGAGCACCTGGTGGATTTGAAACCTGACTACACTCACTACACCGTGTCAATCCACCGAAGGTCGAAGGTGAAAGTCTTCCTCTCTTTCTACCTTTCCAAGCATCATATTCCTTTCCTAGCAACATGCCTAAAGTATGTGAGCTGCAGCCTCTTCATCTTTGCCTCCAAAGACACCCCAGCTGCACACTCTCAAAGACATTTATTTGTTCTTTTGGCCACCCATGGGATGTTCAGTGCTCTTCTCCAACACCACAACTTAAAGGCATCAATTGTTCTTCTGTCATCTTTATTCATTGTGTAGTTTTCAGAATCACAGCAAGTGATCAGAAAAACCATGGCCTCCATCAGACACACCTTAGCCTGCAAAGTGACATTGTTACTCCTCAATAATTTGGAGAAGTCCCTAACTGCAGACTTTCCTAACGCAAGATGTCTCCTGATTTCCTGACTGCTCGTACCAAGGGTATTATTTGTGGATCCAAGTAAGGTGAAGTTGTTGACAGTTTCAATCTTCTCTCCATCCATCACAATGTTACCTATCAGTCCAGTAGCAAGAATATTTTATTTTTTACATTGCAATGCAATCCATACTGAAAACTATATTCTCTGATCTTCTGCAACAAGTGTTTCAAGTCCTCAGTTGCAGCAAGCAAGGTTGTGTCATCTGCATGATGCAGGTTATTAATGAGTCTCCCTCAGATCCTGATGCCACATTTATCTTCATAGAGTCCAGCTTCTCAAATAATTTGCTCAACATACATATTAAATAGTTATGGAGAGAGAATACAACCCTGACACATTCCTTTCTTAATTTTAAAACTTGTTTTCCCTTGTACTGTTCATACAGCCTCAAAGGCTCCTAAAATGATAATACATATGTATAAATTACCATAAATATATATATATGTTTCTTTTCTGAAAATAATCATTGAATTTCATTCTCATCAATTAGAAAATTCAAAATAAAGGGTTTTGGTCAACATAACTGTATAAATGCTAAGCACTGAGGTGAAAGTTTACTTTAAAATTTTTAACATATGGTATTATACTGTTATCCACAAGACTGTCTCAAATCCACCACCAGTTCTAAGAAAGAATGATAGATAATGTCCTCTCATGCAATTTAGAGCCTGCAACAGGCAGGAGGGACAACTAGGAGTCATAACAGAAATGAATTGCCATTCTAGATCATATATATATATATATATATATATACATATACATATATATATAAAATTAAATGATGGATGTTTCCATCCTTGTGGTTCATAATTTTATTTAAATTCTTTACAAGCATCTCAAATCTAGTATTTGTCATCAGCAGAGACTTAAAAAAAAATCCTCAAGCATATTTTCCAGAGCATGTCAGATTCACTTTCAATCAAGTTGTTAAATTAAATTTGGCACCCTATGAATCTAAATATATATGTGAAGCTATCACTAAAATTATATTTAATCATAGTAACTAGTCACATAATGACAAGCTATTTTTCTATTTATCCTGAAAGTGAATGTTTATAATTTCCACAACAAAATAGTTACTTTTAAAGAATTGTTTAAATTCTGTTTAACACATGCAATCTTAAGGGCATACTTCTAAAATAAGTTATTAAATTTGAATTAAATTGCTTTATCATCTTTTTAATTAATTCCATATATTTCCATGCACAGTATTGATTGATATGATTTCATGTTAATGTGCCTTCACCAATCAAAATAAAATAAGTGATTATTTTAATATTAGAAATCTTTTATAAGAATTAAATATGAGACTGTGTCTTATGTTACCTTACATCTAAACAAACTTATTTATGTATAAACATACGTATCTAATATATTTTATATCTAATTCCCCAAAATGAAAATGTCTGCTCAAATTAGTATATTTTACACTCAGTGTTGACTGATTGGTTTTCAGTAAAAGGTGCAGAAATTTTTGGTCATTACCGCACACCTTGCCAATATTGGGAACAACATGTTTTTTATTAAAATGTTTAATTTAACTATCTGCCAAAAATAGTTTTTATTGCTTTATTTAGACTTCTATTACTTGAGGGCTGAAACGTTTTGCCAAGTTTCTTAACCAATAGCTGATTTTCGTCATGTGGAACTGGTCAGTTCACATCCTTTGCCCATTTGTTTTCTAGCTTCTTAGTATTTTCCTTGTGAAAATGTCTGATTGTAATAATTTTGTGCCTCTGAGTTTATAACACTTAACCACAAGAACAGCACTGATGAAAGGAGATTTCATGAGTAATTGTGCATAACAGGGGGGTGGAATTGGCAAAATGCCAAGGAAAGGGGAGCAGGAAGAAGAGTTTTTGTACTGCTACATTTCACTGTGTGGATATACGTACCACAAAGGTTGACGTACATTAAGCTTCTGATCATAAACTACCATCTGTGATCCACTAGGCATGCCTCAGCATTGAGAAGTTCTCTGTGTTCCATGAAAAAAAATAATACAAGGCATTATTTAACTGCTAATAATATTTCATTTCTTGGAAGCAGGAGTGGCATCCACTTCCTAAACAACTTGTCTCTGGAAATTCTATGAACTTTGATAAATGTTGATAGTTGTAGAGGGGCTTCAGGCCTTTTGTTCATAGGCCTATGAGTCGTGCTTGACTCAAAGGCAATCAACAACAACAATATATCATTTCAGTGTGTGACAAACATCAAAGTCATCAATAATCAATAATCTCATCTATAAATTTCAACAATATTTATTAAAGTATATCCAGGGAAATAAAAAAAGATGTCATAGGAGAAGAAAGGGAGTAAGACTAACAGTTACTGAGTGTCCATAGATGAGGCTACAGTACCTACCATCTGGCAGTTTACCCTCCTTTGGTGACTTCAATGTCACTATGAGGATGGAAGCTATGTCACTGGTGCCTTACTTACCAGCGGGGTCACCCTATGGTGGACAAGCTTCAGCAGAGCTTCCAGACTAAATCAACTGGCAAGAAAAGTCTAGGAGTCTGCTTCCAAAAGTCAGTCAATGAAAGTTCAAAATATTGCACAACCCAAATTATTGCCTATGTAATACTGGCAGATGAATCTCCTGGGTTGGCCTCACTGCCATCGAGTTATAATCAACTTTGTAGCTGACCTTGCACTGAATTTCCAAGACAGGGGTCACGCAGAAGGAGACTGCCATCTTTCCTTTGTGGAGTGGCTGGTGGAGTTGAACCTACAGAGAGGCAAACCTTCAGTGACAGTACAACTCCCTACAGACTACACCACCAGAGCTCCCCTAACCGGCTGTTGTGTTATGTGCCTTTGAGTAGGAGACAATTCATAACTGGACCCTCAAACAGGCTTCCAGAGGCTATAAATTACACAGGAGAAGAACTGCTTATCTTTCTCCCTTTGGAGTGACTGGTGGATTCAAATTGCCGGCTTTTTGGTGGCAGTGCAACTCCTTACCCACGAGGCTACCAGAGCTCCTTCCTAGACTGGTAAACACTTAAAATACACCATAATCTTGAAAATGGGCTTGAACAACCAACAATCATAAAGGTGGAATAGGACTGAGCAACATGTCATTCAGTCACATAGGGGGTGACGCTGAGCCAACTTAATGGTGACTTTCAATAGCATATTAGTTCTTACTCTTATGATGAATCAAAAGAGTTCAACCAAGTTCTGGTTAATTTACATAATTCCTTCCTTCAAAAAGCTTAACGTTTATATAAAGCAAATATTTTAAAAATTCTTTCTATTGATTGAATCCTGTATCATTGGAAAACTAGTTATGCTTGCAGGACCCCCAGCTTTCTTTAAAGAATGTATTTCTAAAGGCCTTGCCTTGAAGTAGATCTAAAAGGTGAGACTCTTACACTGGATCCTCAAATCAGCGGTTCATGTGCCTTGTTCTGTTCAGAAAACTGTCTAACAAGGGAATAACAGTGACAAGGTCATTATTAGGCAGTACCAGACAGAGGCCCAGTGAGGTAATGGAAAGTGCAGACTCTGCGTAAATAAAATCAAAGTTGTTAGAAAGTCACAAGTGAGTAAATAGATTGGGGGGGGGGGGGCAATATGTTGGCTAGAGTTAGCTGGAAAGAGAATTTGAGAAGAGGTCGGATTTTGAGCTGGTCTTTGAAGAAAGGTCTGACCATTAGAAACATCATTCCATTCAGTCTTCCTTTCTGACTCACTGCCATCAAGAAGGATCCTTCTTCCAGAGCAAAAATATAATTTCATTTCATCCACTTGAGCAATGTGGGTTTTTACATATTTTCTGGAAACTATGAAGTGTTTATGGAGCTCTGGTTGTTTAGTGTGTAAAGTCAATCCAGTGGAAGGCAGTTCAGAGCTATCATTTGTAAAAGACGGGAAATTTCCTTCTGTGCAATTTATTACCTCTGAAATCCCACTAAAGGATCAGTTATAAATCAGTTCCATCTCTACAACGAGTTTGTGGGGTTTTTCTTTTTTTTTTATCACTCTGATTTACAAAGTTTGAATACATGGTTTTTCACAAGAGACCCTTCTCATTTCCTTCACCCCACCCGCTCCTCGAATTGTGCAACCCTATGATTAACACCCGACGCCCCCATCTTCATCCCTCTATTTCCACCCTCCCCGAACCTTGGATCCTCATACTCATTCCACAATAATGGTCTTATACAGTATTTGTCTTTGTGGAACTGAGTTCGGTCACTCAGCATAATGCTTTCCAGTCAGTCCCTCCCAAGTTAGGTAGTAATTTACAAAATGATTGCTCCTGTGTGTTGTGTAGTATTCCATTGTATGAATGTATACAGCAATGAATTTTAAGAATTATTTTTCTAGAAGCAAGGTTGGTTTGTTTGTTTTTCTTTTTCTCTGGTTATGTACCATTGAGTTGGGTCAGTCTGGCACAGGAAGAGATTGCCCAGCCTTCTTCAGTGGAGCATCTGGTGGATTCGAACCTTGCGCCTTCGGGATTGCAATGAAGCTTCTTGCCATTAGGCCACCAAAGTTCCAATAGCAATATTTTTGTTCACTTCAGAGAATTCAGTCAATGTTAATACCACGGACCTAAAGAGCTTCCTTGGGCCTTCCACAGATCTTCCCTGGACCTTGTGTGTGTTTAATCCAAGGGCACTAAGATTGACATCTTCACCCTGAGAGCACCAATCACCAGCTAGCATACCAAGTACAATTGCTCATCTAAAGTCTAGGAAAGCTAAAGCAAACCAAATGGAGCATATTAAGCTCAGTTGATAGGACACAGTATGCAAAGAGAGTTCTACATCCCCCATTAGTGAGTAGAGAGCCCTGGTGACCTGGTGGTAAAAAGCTACACTGAAATCCCAAAGGTGCACAGTTTGAGTCCACGAGGTGCTCTGCAGAAGAATGGACAATTTCGTCCTGTGTGATATACTTCTTCTGAAAACCCTCTAGAGGGTCAGTTCTGACTTGACGGCATACAACCACCACCACCTTAGTGAGTAGTGACGAATTCTTAAAAACTTACAAGCAGATTCTCTCTTCATTCAGGACAATGAAGAATGAAGTAAACCAAAGGCTAGTAGTTCAAAGGATCAATGTGCCACATGAGCTTCTGTCTTCATCACCCCAAGACCAGAAGAAGAAGAGAATGCCCAACTACCACTGTTTCCTGCTGTGAAAGAGAAAACCAGAAAATCTCTGACGGAGTGGGAGAAAAACCATTTAAAAGATCAGGCTTACTGGTCTGACAGAGATTGGTAGAAATGACGTCCTTTAAGTCTAGAATTGAACACTGTCATTCAACTAGGGGTGAATAAGATAAGGCCTATCATTCATTTGTTACTATCAAGTTGGTTCCCTCCATTGAGTTTTCAAGACTGTAAATCCCACAGGAGATTTCTCATCTTTCTCTCACAAAGCCTGATAGATTAGAAGCAGCAGAGAGACATAACCTCAGAATCAGCAGCACAGCTCTCTACTGACTGTGCAACCAGAATCCCCAGACAGGCCAACCACTAAAAACACCAGTAAGAAACCTCTTCTTTAGTATAATCAACCATACAGTATTTTAAGCATTTGTCCAGGGATAAAACTCATAAGAAGGAAAAATGGAAATGGGAAACACCAAGGATGAGGTAGGAAGAGTTATAATGTGAGGATTGTAAGCAATATTATGAAATTCTCTCCTCTTCTCTTCTCTTCT
>NW_006399776.1:22099741-22100333 GCF_000299155.1 Elephantulus edwardii
CCCCATCAAATTATACAACCCCATGATGATTAAGTCCCCTTCCCTTTTTACATTTTTAACTCAATTAAAAAGATTTTTTTATAATAAATGCACTAAAATAATGCACAAAGGGGGGAAAGGTATACTTAGGTCACTTTCCTATGTTGTCTAAAACCACTGAGTTTTTTATAGCTTTAAAGGATGGAATACATCAGTGCAATAAAAGAACTCCTTTTCATGTAATATAAATAATCCACAAAGATAACATTCTTAATGAAATTTCACTTTTTTTAGTGGAGAAATGGAGCATAACATCCTTGGGTCACTTGTTTTCTGAAACAACAGACTATTTTAGATGTTTATTTTTAAATGTATAGTGAGGAGTTGATAAGATTTCTTTTTGGCATAGCAGACTGGAGGCTATCACGGCTGCAGAAAGAATTGCGACTAGCTTCCTGCTTCACACAGTGGAATCATGCAGGGGAGGAAAATTCCCAGCCAGAAAAAAAAGTTTTAAAAGACTTCAAAGTCTTGGGTTACTTAGTGATTATCAGCAAATACAGAGCTTTACAAAAGGCAGGTTTGATCACCACATCATCATATGCATACTGAC
>NW_006399776.1:22101265-22119260 GCF_000299155.1 Elephantulus edwardii
AAAGGTATGGAGATAGGACACATCCCTGGTGCACACCCTTCCCAAATTTGAACCATTCAGTGTTGCCCTGCTCTGTTCTGACGACTGCCTCTTGGTCCAAGTATAAACTAAATCTAAGCAAACCTTACAGCTCTCTCTTTCATTGCCATCAAGTTGAACCAACTCATAGCTGATCTCCCAGCAGGTTTCCAAGACGGAGATTGCCTGAATTTCTCCCTCTGAGTCACTAGACAATTCAAGCCAAAGGAGAGGTGAGGCCTTTGAGTTAGAGAGGCATGCCCTCTAAGTTCCCAGCACAGCTCTTTACTGACTACACCACCAGAACTGGCTTGTGCTCAGCCATTAACCTAAAAGTTGGCTTAGCAGTGTTATCTCAGAGGAAAGGCCTGACGATGTGTTTCTGTCAAGATGACAAGAGAACTCTGTAGAGTAATACATCAGGCTGCTATGAGTCTCAACCAACTCCATGACAATAAACAAACCGTTAGATATAACAGGAAATAAGAGAGCTAGAAGAATAAGTTAAAGAAGTCTGCAAAGAAACAAGCAGGCAAATCCAGAAGGTGAGACATTTGACAGGGCAACCGGCTCAGTCCTTTCAACAATAAATATTATTCTAACAAAATAAAACAAGCAAAAATCACTTTTCTGAGGAACAATTGAAGGGAAACTTCCACAGTTGTATGTTAGGTGCCGTTCAGTCAGCTCTGACTCACAGATCCCCTACACACAACAGAAAAAACCCCTACCTGACCCTGTACCACCGTCACAATCCTGCAATCTTAAACACGTTGTTGTGCTCATCCGCAGTCAAAAGCCACCAGCCCCACAGAAGAAAGATTGGCAGTCTCTTTCCATAAAGATTTGCAGCCTCAAAAACTCGGTAGAAGGTCCTACTGAGTTGAAACCAACTCATTGCAGTGATTTGGTTTTATTACATATGAAAGACACTTACCTCTCCACCCTGCAAGCTGTAGATGAGTGTCACTTCTTTTCCAGTAACATAATAATAGGACCTTCTGATCTTGTAGCAGTGAATAGGAATTTTAAGTGAGAACTCTGGTGGCCTTGTGGTAATACATAGTGATAGCTGTGCTGTTATCCTAAAGGATATGGTTCAAATCCAACTCCACGGGAGAAAGATGGCAATCTCTTTCTATGCCATTAGATTGCCTCTGAAAAGCCACTGGAGGGTCAGCTCTGAGTTAGTTTTGACTCAAGAGTGCACAGCAAAAACAAAGAGGCTTAAAGGAGCTTTGGTGGCCTAATTCTACTGCCAATCCAAAGGCATATGGTTCTAATCCACCAGCTGCTCTATAGGAGAAAGATGGACAATCCCCTCCAGTGCAATGTACAGCCTCTGAAAATCTTCTGAAGAGCCAGCTATGAATCAGCTCCAACTCAATAGTACGTAACAGCAACAGCAAAGAGGTTTAAAATAATTAACAACCAAATAAAATATGCGGTCTTCGCTTGCATCCTTGTTTGAGAAAAAATTGTAGGGAAGAATTGATTTGTCAACTGGGTGTTAAATCATTTTAGGGAATTACTATAAACTCTCTCAAGTGCGAAATAGTATTTTTTTATATAGGAAAATATTTTTTAAATGCATATTAAAGTATTTAGGAGTGAATTGTTATGATGTTTCTAATTTTTTTTAAAATAATTCAGCAAATACAGCAAAGATTAGTAATTGTTGAATCTAATTGATGGGTCTGTAGTTAGTAACTTTATTAATCTCTGTTCTTCAAATGTTTCAAAAAAATTTTTTTTAATAAAATTTTTATTTTATGCTAGTTTACTAACAAAGTTTGCATACACTGTTTTTCACACTGGATCTTTCCCATTTCCTTTACCCATTCCTCCCTCCACCCATTAAATCATGTGACCCTAGGATTAATCACTACTCCGCCTCACTCCCCCAACCTCACTTCTCTGCTCCTACCGTCTCCCTCTTGGATCCTCATACATGTTCTACAATAAAGGTCTTATATAGTATTTGTCCTTATGGGACTGAGTTAATTCAATTAGCGTAATGCTCTCCAGTCCCTTCCAAGTTAGGATGTAATTTACAAAATCATTGCTCCTGAGTGCTGCATAATATTCCATCATGTGAATGTACCATAATTTCTCAATTCATTTGATTATGTTTGGACATTTGGGTTGTTTCCATGTTCTTGTGATGGTGAATAACATTGCTATGAACCTTGGTGTACAAGTCTCCATTTTTTAAATGGGAAAATGTGCCCTATTAATGGACAGGAAAACTCAATATTGTGAAAATTACAATCATACCAAAAGCAATCTGAATGTTCAGTGCAATCCCAATCCAGACACCAAATTCCTTTTTCAAGGAAATCAAAAGGGAAATTGTCAAGTTAATTCGGGGAGGAAAAACCCCAAATAAGCAAAGCACTTCTGAAAAACAAAAACAACATGGAAGGCATAATAATGCCTGACCTCAAAACCTACTACACAGTAGTAGTAACCAAAACAGCATGTTACAGGTAAAATGATGGGCACATAGACCAATGAAACAGAATTGAGAAAAAAGATTTCTTTATTTATCAATTTATTTTCTTGTTGAATATCAGTTGACAAGGAAATAAAACCTATCGAATGGGAAAATTACAATCTCTTTAAAAAAAATGGTGCTGGCAAAACTGGACTGCTACTACAGAAAGCTGAAAAAGATCCCCATCTCACACCATACACAAAAAGCAACTCAAGGTAGGTTAGAGACCTGGGAGTAAAGCCCCAAACCATAAAGTTCATCAGAGACAAATTTTTTATAATAAAAAGTTCTTAAAGTTTTCATTTTTAACTAGCCAACAAAGTCAGTAGCAAGTTCAAATAATGAAAAGTAAAACGTTGTGTGTTTGTTGAAATTAGCATATTTTGAAAGAATATTGCTCTTCCCAAAAAATAACCCAAACTACATGAAATTATAATAAGTGAAAACTATATGTTCATTTGACATCTTTCTAATACTACATTGAATTCTGTCATTGACTCCACAGATAAAATACCTAAGACTACAGATAATGAAAGCACATTTTGGAGTTCTGTGATTCTCATTCAAGACATAGGCATTACTGAAGTATCTTAAATTCACTACCTTTTAGGAACTGAAGTAATTATAATAGCTCAAAATCAAGTCTTTTACTTCGGAGGTGGCAGTGGGGAGTTCCAAACGTTTATAGATGTACCAGTGAAATCAAATCAGTTGATTGTCACACTTATTCCTCCTTCAGGTTCATGAGCATTATAGCAAAGCCCTGAGAAGATTTTAAAGAACAAACCCAAAAAAACACAACAGTAAAAAAACAACTGAACTATAATCTCTTCAAAATTTAGTAATTATTGGGGTCTCCCAAATGACAGAAGCCTGAATGGGTTTACACAATTTGGGGACCTTATGTGATTCTCCATTCAAAAATCTGGAACTCCAGCCCAGCTACTAAGTATATTATTTGACCCATTAGCCTATCAGGCCATGCTGGTTCATTCTTTTTATAACCTTAAAATCAAATTACAGTCCCAACTACCTGTCACTTAAACAGTTAATACTATTTTTAATGGAAAGTCGGAAGTATTACAAAATAAAGTATAAGTACCAAAGGTAATATAGCCAGCTCTCAGGCCCCACTGAGCCTCCCTCTATCCTCAAAGCTTAATTATCAGGGATCCAGCATCTTATCTGCAGAGTCCACCATGAAGAAATCAAAGGCAGATGTCATACAAATCTGTGCTACCTGCTGTAGAGATTCCAACCAACACATCTTTGTGTGGATAGATGTTATCATTTCTACAGAACTAGAAGGTTGTCACTCAAAACAGATGATAATATTGATCTCATAAATACTAGCAAGCAGGTGGAGAGTAGTGAAGCAGTAGGAAAAGCCTGGGATTTGCTGCTACCATTGCAGCTTTACGAATGCAAACAACAAAGAATTAGGACACTGTTACTCAATGGATGGCCCCTGGACTCCTGGGGACCCTAAGACCTTCCAGAGATTCAATGAGGTCAGTATAATTTTCAGAATAATAACAAAATATTTTTGCCAGTTTCTGTTGTGCTGACATTTCCACTAATGCTACTAAAGCACTGGTGGGTAAAGCTGCGGGTGCCTTAGCATGAATCGTGACCCCGATATCAATCCTTCATAGTGTCATTGTCTTCTTCACTGCCATATGGAATGCCATATTTAGGCAGTCAGGGAAGAGTGCAGTGAAAACAGCTGAAACAAAGCAATAAAAATTGTTCATTTTATTAAATTTCAACCTTTGGATGGATATCTTTTTCATTTCTGTGTGACAGAAAGGGAAATACGGATTAAAAATACGTCTGCTGCATCCCAACTTAAAATTACCTGAAAAGAAAATGTGTTAGTAGTTTAGTTGCAAGCTTGACTAGTCACTATTTTTACTTTCTTATAAAAGAATGATTAGCAGACAAATTATGGTTATTCAGATTTGGATGCATATTTGTTAGTAGTAGTAGTTGTTGTTGTTGTTGTTGTTGTTGTTGTTGTTGTGTCAAGAGAGAACCGCCCCATAGCTGACCCTCCAGTAGGTTTTCTGAGGCAGCACATGGAAGGAAACTGTGTATCTTTCTCCCATGGAGCAGTTGGTGGATTCAAACCACATACCTTTGCTTTGGTAGTGCAATTCCTTGTGACTAAGCCACCAGAGTTCCCTGCCTATGTGCTAGTGTACCAAAAAGATCACTGGACTGGGAATTGTTGTTGTTATTTTTGCTGTTTACTATCAGGTTGAAACAGACTCAGAGCTGACCCTTCCTGCAGGTTTTCATACATAGTAAATCACACAGAAGAACATTGCCCATCTTTTCTCCAGGAGAGAAGCTAGTATTTCACACCACCTGCTTTTGGATTGGCAGCAGAGCTCCTTAACACTAAGCAGGCTGGTGATTTGAGGACCAAATTTCCTGTAACTTGCAAAACCTCTTTGGATACTTCTAGATTTTCACATCTAAAAGACCAGGAGATTGACTGCATAAGACTCAAAGTGCCCCCCAGCTGTGACCTTCTAGGCTTCCTCTCCAGAGGTGCAATTGACCCTTGATTATCCTTTTTAGTGGAAGAGAATACAATTAGAATAATCAATAAATATAGATAATATAAAACTAATTTTTATTTGGCATTAAAATATATTACACTGTATGGAGCAAATCACAATAAGTTTACCTTCTCAGTGGTGCTTAACTCAGGCTAATATTAAAAATCAATTCTTTTACAACTCACAGTGCTTTTCCATCAGTAAGCAAATGTAAGTAAGTGAGTTTTCCATAAGGCAGTCTGCCACCAGGAATAAAAGAACTAGGAGTGTGGGTTCATACTACAACTCTCCGACTTTACCCCTCCCCCCCACTGTGATTTCAGTGAAAGTTTGCAAAGCAGATTTTCATTCAACCATTCATTTTGTTTTATAACATTAAATAAAATACAATGTAATTGGTCTTTTTATCCCCCTGTAATTACACTCTTCTCACTTCTTCTCAAAGAGAGAGGTTAATAATCTCTTGCCTCCAGAAACTCTATGAACTTGGAGAAACAATGAAAGTTATACAAGTGTTCAGGTCTTTCGTTCATAGGGTCACTATGAGTTGTCTATGACTGACCACTTAACAACAAAAACAACAACTATGAAGATAGAAGTAGCATCAAGATTGGAGGAAGACTCATCCAGAGCCTGTGTTGTACAGATGGCACAACTTTGCTTGCAGAAAGTGAAAGAGGCTCAAAGCACCTACTAAAGAAGATCAAAGACTACAGCCTTCAATATGGATTACATTACATTACAACATTAAGAAAATAAAAATCTTCTCCACTGGATCAAGAAGCTTCATCACGTTAGATGGAGAGAAGCCTGGAGTTGTCAACAATTTCATTTTACTTGGATCTACAACCAACATCCATGGCTGCAACAGTCAAGAAATCAAGACATGAGTTGTATTGGAGAAATCTTCTGTCAAGGATTCTCCAAAGCTTGTTGCTTTGTTTTTTAGTTTTATTATTTTTTTGTGTGTCTATCAGGATCTGACTGATACAGGAGGAGTTTGCCCCTCCTTCTCCAGCAAAGCCTCTGGTGGATTCAAACTGCGTACCTTGGGATTGCAGTGCAGCTTCCTGCCACTAGGCCACAAAAGCTTGCCAACTTCTCCATAGTTTTAAACAGGAGTGATGTAAGTGGACTAAGTCAACTTAGTCAGACTAAGGTGCACTTGATCCAAGCCATGGTATTTTTCAACTGTTTCATAGTATGAATCTGAAATTTTTGACAGTGAATAAGAAAGATCAAAGAAGAATTGATGCTTCTGAATTGTGGTGTTGGAAAACAATATTGAATCATGGACTGTCAAAAGAACAAACAAATACGTCTTGCAAGAAGTGTAAACAGAGCACACCTTCATGGGAAGGGTGGTGAAATTTTGTCTCACTTCCTTTGGGCATATTTTCAGGAGGAATCAGTCCTTGGAGAGAAACATCATCTGGGAAATGTAGAGGGTCAGCAAAAGTGAGGAAGAAATTGACACAATGACAGGGATTGAACATGACAGGGATTATGAGGATAGTAAACAAGGTCAGATCCATGCGGTCACTAAGAGTGTAGTTGACTCAATGCAACAGAACAACAATATAGGCCTGTTCCTAGCCCATGGTATAAAGAGGCTAACAAACATAGCCAGAAATACACAACCAGAAAAGGATAAAATTAACGAACAGGCCCTTCAAAAATTAAATCCTTATGTACATCAAAACCTTTTTCCAAAAGGGAGAAAAGAAAACCTACTGACAGGGAAGAAAATTTTGCAATACCATCTCAGACAATGGTCTTATAAAAAAAGTTTACTGAATACCATAGGGCCTCCACAAGAAAAACAATGACAATCCAATTACAAAATGGCCAAAAGACATGAAAAGACTTTCACAGAGAAAGACATTCAGATGGCCAACAGACACATGAAGAAATTCTCAGTCACTAGCAATAACAGGGATACAATTAAAACCACAATGAGTTACTATCTCACCTCAAAAGTAGTGGCAAAGTTTAACAGAATAATAAGCCATAAATGTTGGAGGAGATGTGGAGAGATAGGAACTCTCATATACTGTTGGTCGAATTATAAAATGGTACAATCACTCTGGAAGACAGTTTGGCGGTTCCCCAAAAACCTGAATGTAGAAACCACATGACTTGCTATTCGACTGCTAGCACAAAAGAGAGCAAGCACGTTTCAGATCTACTTTCCATAAGGTCACATAGGTGACTGCAGTCCCAAAGGGCACGTGGTTCTAGTGCAGCTTCTTACCTCTAGGTCACCAGAACCTCCAACAGATTTGGGTATTACCCCCTCCCCAACTCCCTCTCGATAAGCAACAAAAAATCTCTCATCTGCTCTAATGGCTAGTGTTTAACAAAGTAATTTACAATAAATCCGTAAAGGGTTTTTTGTTTGTTTTCTCAGTGTTCAAATATCAAAGGCACACAAAAAAACCCAATGTCTTGAGATCCCAGAAGAAAGTTTTCAAGAAGAAATGATTGTCAAAAATCAGACAACGAAAAGAGGTCATTGAACTTGGCCAAGTCCCCTGCCTGCAGTTGCAGATTCTGCCCTACACTGAGCACTCAGGGGAAGAAATAAGTGGGGCTAAAATTTAGCTCATGCTCTACCCGTTCAGCCAAGACCCTGGTGTGGAATTGCATTTAACTGGAGAAAGGGCTGCCTTTTAAAAACCACACAAAGATACCATCTGTTTGCCAAGCTTGAACTCAAAGAGCTGTCTTTCTATTCTCCCAGCAGGGTCAGTTTTTCCAAAGTATACACAACACTATATGGGCTACTGGATCTGAATTTAGCAACAAGGGGGTCAATGGAGAGGATAAAATTTTTTATTTCTGGTCATAACACTGTTCAGGAACAACATGGGACAAGCAAGTTGATACAGAAGCTTTACAGGTGACGGGGGAAATTACATTGACCTCAAACATTTTCTGCCTAATATACAGCATGTAAAACCCACATGAGATATTCAGATTATCTGACAAATTCCTCAGTGGGAAGCCATCTGAAGGCAGGGTGGTGAGAAAGCGCAAATGGGAATGGATGTAGTGATTTCTCAAAGTTCATTCTAATTGCAAACCCCAGTGCAGGTTTGGCCAGCAGAGCAAAGGAGCTTCAGACTGAGGCACCTGAGTGAGCTGGCCCTGAACTTAACTGCCGAAGCCCTTTGATCTTTATCTTCTTGCCACTTAACTTGGGGACAGCATCTGGCCTCAGAGGTTCTCAGAGCCCATGTAGTATGAAACCAAGGGGAGGTTTTTGTAAAGCTCTGTAGCACTGTGATTGGGGGTATACTCACAGTGTTACAAAACCCATAGAGACCTGTACAAAAACTGCAGAGGGCAAGTGGCATTGCCCTGGGAAGTCCTCAGCCCAGAAACCATGTCCCAGGAGGTGAGCACAGCTCAAGACCTTCTCGTCTTCTCTGTGACCCAGAAGGGACACCCACAAGTTTGACTGGACCAGGAAAGATAATTCCCAAATGCTGCCCTTGAGTCACTACTGTTCTTTCTCCCTTGAGGGGTACTGGTGTTTCACCACTTTCTTACAGCCACATATGGGTAACATATTGCTTCTTTTAAACTGTCCTTGTCATTGTTTTATATTGGTTATGTTGTGAATGGGCTGTCTTAAGGAATTTGGAGATTCTGAGAGATCCTCCCAATTCTCCATTGCGAAGTTTGGAAGGATGAATTCATAGAGAGATTGTAGTCAGAGTTGCTCATTCTGAAATTGACTGTGCCCTAAATCACTGGTACTTGATATTCGAGCCACCATGTCATATCTTGTTGTGTCACATATTAGTCGTAGGGTATTGTCAAGGTAGACCTGACCCATAGCTGACCCTCCAGTGGGTTTTCAGAAGCAATGTCACAAGGGAAGAAATTGCCCATCTTTCTCCTGTGGAGCAGCTGGTCAATTCGGACCATGCTCTTTAGGTTGGCAGTGTAATTCCTGCCACTAAGCCACCAAAACTCCCTTTGTTGTGATGGTGGTGTACTGTTGAGTCAAAACCAACCCCTCGCTGACCCTCCAGCAGGTTTTCAGAGACAGTCAATCATATGGGAGGAGATTTCCCATCCTTCTCCCTCGGAGCAGCTAGTGGGCTCAAACTGTGCCTTCAGGATTGCAGCACAGCTTCTTACCACGAGGCCACCAGAGTTCCCTTTGTTATTGTTATGTGTTGTCTAGTGGCCTGCTTTACCTGCGCTTAAATCAGTCCTGGTAACTACAAAGGCTATGGTCTGGGATAATCGTGGGGCCAAAATCTGGGAACTGCTAGTTTTCTGAGACAGTTAAATGTGGCAAAGGAAAAAAAAAACAGATAAAAGAATAAAAATTTAAAAAATAGAAAGTAATCAGTCTGAGGACTTCATAGAGTTTTCTGTACTGGGAATGTTCAGCTTCAGAATGTGTACTCCTATCTACACCACAGATCAAAAACTTTCCCAAATCCAACCTACCCTATGTGACCTTAATTATGCCATCATGGATAAACAAGGCAGGTAAACAGGTTATCATCTTTCAAGGAATCAAGTCCTAAAGATCCTCCAGTCTTACATCTAACAGGAGGGAAGGAGGCGGAAACAATGCTGAGGTTTTTAGAAACCTCTTGAATGCTGTGATACAGATAAACTCATCTTTGGACAAGGAACCCGTCTAACCGTGGAACCAAGTAAGTAACCCATTTGTTCTTTGGGGTTAAAGTAGTCACTGAGGATTAGCAGGAAATGGAAAATAAGCCATAATTTAGTGTCAAGGAAGACCCTTGGGAAGAGGTGAACTAGAGGAAGACCCTTGGGAAGGGGTGAACTACAGTGAATTCTCTCTGCAGGACTGGGTAGAGGGTGTCAAGGTAACGAAAACTTTGGGGGAATGTGAAGGAACCTATAGAGATTTGGAGAAGTAGATGTTTCTGTTCAATCCATGAGATTTAGTTATGGCTGTAGAAATCAGGGTCATGGGCCTGAATTTCTGAGTAGAAATAGACTGGCCAGGGCCAAAACGGACCTAATCTAGGGGATTCTGTCAGGGTGGCTCCAGATATAAACAATTCTCACTTTCCTTATGGCAAATGCATGCCACTAGGAGAGCTCAGAAATGAATGAGCCATGAAGAATAGGGCCAAAGTAACTGGATGTTAGTGTTACTACACTTCTCTTCAGAAGAAATGAGCAAGATATAGGTGTCTGTTTTTAATTGTTTGAGCTGCAAGTGAATGTCAAGTTAGTAAGCAAGAAGATGGGACACTTTGTTCCCTGGTGAGTACAGATTCCAAGCAGAACAAAGTGATTATGTAATTCTTCCCACTAAGAAATCCTTTAAAGTCTATAGATCACAGCTGGGAGTGGTTCCCTGAGAGCTCCCAGTGTTAATCTTCCTCACAAAGAGGCTATGGTTCTGCTCACTAATTAACTGTTACAGGAATTGATGCTAAAATGGTTGAAGGATTTTATACTCCACAGAAAGCATCTCTTGGTGCCATTTAAGTGATATTTGAATACAACTGTCTTTGTTTTTAAAAAAACAAAGAGGTCTCCCTTTGGCAATGTAGCTTTCATTTAAATAGTGGCTGCTAGCTCTGGTGGCCTGATGGTAAGGAGCTGTGCTGCCAGTCCAAAGGCAGGCAGTTTGAATCCCCGAGCTACTCCTCAGGAAAAAGATGAGCAAGCTCCACCTGTGCCATTTACAGCTTCTGCAAATCCACGGGAGGGTCAGTTATAAATGGGTACCCACTCAACAGCAACAAGAAAGGAAAAGAGAATCGCAAGCCAAAAGAATATGATCAACCAAAGGACAAGTACAGCATCGCACCACTGTTATAAAGCAGGTCTGACATAGGGGGTTGGGGAGAGAAAGGATGAGAATAGATAGAGAATGACCATTGCATTGGAACAAACGAAGAGAAGAAGTGTTTAAAAGGAATAAATGATTGGGCATTACATATACAACAAGAGTCCAGAATAAGAGGTACATCACTGTAAAGAGGACTGGGAGGAGGGTGTGAGGTAGGTAATTGTGCAACAATAAATGAATATCTTTTTAAAAGTGAGCATGAAGAAGGATCAAAGGTGTTAAGGAAATTGGCAGTTGGGATCAGTGGTCCCAAACCATTCAAACTATTAAGGGACAGGACTCTCAACCTGAAAGCCTTGGCACTGACCTTGTGAGACAGGTAAAATGAAAGCCTGCTGGGGTGGGCTTATCCAAAAGAACAACTGGACAGAAATACAGTTCTGGGTGGATGAAGTTAATGAGGCTTAGACTTAAGGCAGAGGAAGGAACAGGGAAGGGCAGATACAGGCATTCCGTGACCTGCCACAATAGGGGGGAAAAGTAGGAGAAAGACTTTGCCTCCAGGAAGAAAAAAGAGTGGCTTGATTGCTGTGCTAGCAGAATCAAATCACAGAGTGTGATTTATTTTTTTTTTAAATCATAGTAGTATTTTGAAAATTCCCCTAATTCTGGCCTTTATATCTCCCACTCCAACAATAAATCCCCCATTCTCTCATCAAAGTCCAAGACAGATTCCCCTCACTCCATCTGTTTGCCCAGTTCTTCCTATAGAATTGTGGTTTCTGTTTATTGACTTCATCGTTCCACTGTCTTTCTAAGCGTGGAACATATATTGCATTATTTTGGATGTTACGTACTCTTTCTTTACATATTTTGTTTTATGTTTGAATGGATATCAGAATAATATAACTTGATCACTAATATGTGTGGTGATTGAGGTTTCTTTTTTATTGTATTTCAAGTGAAAAGTGAATAAATGTAAAGAAAATTATTAAGCAATTATAGGACAGATAGATATGACTTAAAATCCCCAAATGAGATATGATTAATTAAAGTTTGAGAAACCCTGGGCATTCTATCATCATTTGAAATGGTAAGATAAGAAACAGCTGGGTGGGGAGGAATATCTAGAGTATTTTTCTAATCATGCCCTCATTTTCAGCCAACTAGCTCTGGATTAAAGAAGTACCACTTCAAACTCAAGCCTTTATCTTCTCAAAAGTCTACTTCCTTTTGATGCTTTCTTTCTTTGAGAGCTTCTTTCAAGTTTTTACTTCTAGGGCTTCTGCACAGCACAAAGCTAACAGACCAGGTCTGCGTATTCCTACAGCCCTAGATTCCACCACCTTAAGTCATTTAAATAGATAAACCTGGTGGCACAGCTTCATAAACCAGAACCGGATGTAGAACAAAGCAGCACAGAATAAGTCCTCCTTGAAAAATGTCTTAACTTAGGAAAGGGCCAAGGTCAGAGGAAACAATTTAATGAAACTAGACAGTGAGGTAGACTTGGGAAAATATGTCTCATTCCATATCATTATTATATCAACCACAACCTTTTGAATTCCAACTATATGTTAACTAGACCAGACACTTAGTTCTCATTATGATCAAGTGGAATCAGATACTTTAATTTGTATTTTACAAAACAGGATATGAATCAAGAGGGATTTCCCGAGACCACAAGTTTGGAAGCAGAACAGTCAAGGTTGGAATTAGCTGATTCCAGATTCTGGGATCTTAAGAACTCTATTCTCCTATCAGGGCTGCACTTCTCCTAGGACACACGTGGAGTTTGATCTTACCTGGCTCAGCCTCCTCCACAAACCTCTAACGTGCTTCTGCCCAAGTTGTCTGCACAGGCAAAGGGAACAGTCATGCTGCTCCCCTTCCAGCTGCCACCTCCCACACCATCACCTCACCAACAAAGGGCTTCTGCACACCAGTTACCCAAAGAGGCATTTCCCTTCCCCTGGTTCAGACAGGTGAGACCTTACCCTCACAAACATTCCCAGAGCCTCCTAACTGTGTCTTAACTCAGTGCGGTCTAGT
Organism: Elephantulus edwardii; assembly: GCF_000299155.1. Taxonomy (NCBI): domain Eukaryota; kingdom Metazoa; phylum Chordata; class Mammalia; order Macroscelidea; family Macroscelididae; genus Elephantulus; species Elephantulus edwardii. Next base: position 22,114,203 of record NW_006399776.1, read on the forward strand.
TGACCAGAACATACCTCCTTCCTCCAAGGAAGAGAAGTCCACAAAATGCAGGGTTTCTTGTCATTCACCATGCTTCTCGATTCCGAGAGCTAATCTTCCCACTTCTCCCATCCCCCTGGACTTTCACTAGTGTTACTACTTGCACAAGATTAACCTCTCCCAGAATGGAGCTCTTGCACCTGTGGTTCTCTGTGTCTAGAAGCATTTTCTTCCAGCTTATTCTGTCATTTTCGTCCTCTCCTCCTTCAGGTATTTATTCAAATATCATTTCCAGTGAAGCTTTCACAATCATCTTTTATTGTTCTTCAGACCCCTTTTCCTGCCTTATTTTCCATGGCCCACCTGACACATTACATCATATGCTTATTTACTGTTTTGTCCCTTGTTCCCTTATGAGCAAGGACTTTGTGTGTTTCCTCACTGTATCCACAACCACACGAAATGCACTGTCTAGTAAATATTTGATGAATGAGTGGATGAATAAGAGAACAAGTCAGCTGTAGTGTCAGGTGAAAGGGAACGCATGTGGAAGTGAACTTGGATCCTACAGAGACTGAGTTCCAGTTCTGCAACCTTCTATGAGTTATTTTTCAGCTTCATCATCCTCATACTGACAGTGAAGATGACGATGCCCACTCTCAAAATATCCAGGGGCTTTCGAAAACATAACTCTCAATATGAATGTAAAACTTTATCGTTCCCTTGCAACATAGATACTTCTCATCGTGTCCCCACGGAGGTTGGAGGTGATTACTTTGATTGCTGGGAAAGAAAGTAAATTAAGATCTACCGCTTACCAAACATGATAGGAAGTGCTTTCACGGCTTAGCCTCACTTAGTCCTCACACCAAATGAGTACATATTGTTAGGAGCATTTTTCAATCAGGGCGCCAAGAATTATAAAGGTAAGTGGCTTGCCTTGGGTCACACAGCTAGAAAGTTTCAGAGGCAGAAATTGAGCTTAAGCCTCAAATGCCAAATTTAACATGTTTTTGTTGTTTCTTAGGCATACTTGTCTAAGGAACTACCTCTCCTAGGCGGCCTACTATAAGATCTGAAATTAGTGCACACGGGTTTGTCTTCAAATCTGTCTCTCCTAGACTTTCAGCTCTCCTTGTCTCTTCTCCCCAAACACTGCGTCCTCCTGCTGCCTCCTAACTTCTAGGAGCCCATTTACACTGTTCACTCAGCCTTCTCTTTCCCTATCTCATCTCCTGTAGTCAAATCCTGTGCTCACTACTGTAAATGCTCCCTTGTCATTGTACTAAAATATTAAAGATCGAAAAATCTGTATGCTACATATTCCAAAAGCATGTGAATTTGACCCGTTAAATTATAATGGTTAAAAAAATGCAATTGTTTCAACACTACATATGTAACATAAAATTAACCAATTTTTACATCTGTAATGGCAGAATGATAGGCTCCATAAAGGGAGAGAGGAGTGAAGTAATTACTCATAGGGAGCCCAGTGGTTCTCAAATATTCCATAAAGGCACCATCTTCTCCATTTTCTTTGAGAAGATATTTCAAACTCATACATAATCAAAGTTTTATTCACTGGCCTACTAGGTTTCCCTGCAGTTAGAAGGTAATTTTCTTGTTACAGATCTCACTTATGTAAAACTAAGAAGTCAATAAAAACCAGAAAGGTAAAATTCATTTATTCTTTCACTCACTCAACAAATATTTGCTCACTATATGCCAAGCACTATTACAGGTGCTGGAGAGTTAGCTACGAGTAAAACAAACAAATTCCTACTTTATTGGAACTTACATTCTAATGGTGAAAGACAAATAATGAATCTGTGTGTTGTATCATGTTAAGTTGGATAGTTTTTCGTCCAATGAAAAATAAAGTGGAGAACAAGGAGTGCCAGTGGGAGGGAGAAGCACTCCGTCAAAGAGTCACAGGAGGCCTCAGAGGAAAGGAGAAAATAGAGCAACTTGAAGTGGTGACAGAGGGAGTCCTGTAAATATCCAGCTAGAGGAAGAATAGTTCATGGAAAACGGAATACAAGTGTTGCCTGGGGTGTTTGAAGAATAGAAAGGAAGCCTATGTGGCTGGGGGAAAGTGAATGAGAGGGAGAGAATTTGAAAATGTGGTCAAGGTAAGGATTGGCTTGTAGGTCAAGGTGAGGAGTTTGTCTTTTGGATTTAAGAGCAGAAATTTGAGAATAAAATGAAAGTCACACATGAACTAGAGGAAAGAACAAGGAAGATAGAAACCTAACTTTCCTTTCTCAACCCTCACAAGTGGGCAACCATCCTCCTCTCAGAAAAACTAAAGTCACAGGATTCTTACCTCCCTCCACAACTTCTTCTTAACCATCCCTTACCAGGGAGTTATGTTGTTGACTGCCTTCGAGTAGAGTCTAGCATGAATCATAGTGACCCTATGAACAAAAGGCCCGAAGCCCCTCTACGACTATTGACATTTATCAAAGTTCATAGAGTTTCTGGAGGCATGTTATTTAGGAACTGGATGCCACTCCTGCTTCCAACAAGGGAGTTATAGCCCTAGAGAAATTACATTCCTCTTGGCTCAAGTAAACCTATTTTCTCTGAGTCTAACCACACCTAGGCTTTCTTGATTATAAAATTCTTTATATACACCCTCTCATTCCACCTCCTAACTTCCAAGTACAGATGATACTATCATTCTTTTATAAAAAAGGAAAATAAAAATTACACAATTTAGGATGGAGTCAAAACTAGATCTCAGGTCTCCTGAAGTCTTTCCATTTCATCATATCTGAGAACCAAATCTTTTAGTGAGTCTCCAAGGTTGATTGGTAGTCTTTTAGTGGACTGTGAACTGATCTGAAAATGCAAATTCTGTCCTTGGCTTTTATGAGTGAAATGAAGGCAATCTCATTGACTCTGACTTTTATACATGACAGAGGCTATTTAACTGTCACTTCTAAGTGTGAGTGTGTCAGTAAGGCTTACTAAAATTTGGTAGTCATGAATATGTTATTAAAATGGACTGAAGACTCTAATTCTATTTTCTATTAAGAAATCTGGCTGCTACACAATGATTGGCAATAATGCAAGGCTCCAACTGGATAAGAAATGGAATTCTGATAAAAAATAGAAATGAGTGAGGTCTTCGACCCACCTAAATTTAACCCAAAATTTGAGAACTGCTGCCCCCAAACTGACTTTCTTTGCTCCTGAGCAAATGGAAAAACTACATACCATTCTATTTATTCTCTCTCATTCAGACCACAGATTTTATCAGATTACTAATATGGGCAAAAATTTGAATATGACACATTGAGGCAATTCCCACTTCTTCCTGAAGCATAGTCCCAGGAACTGGGAGAAAAGAAGTTAAACTTGATAGGGCAGGGGGGAGGGGGAGAGTCATTAAAGGGAAAATACATGATTTATCAAATGATGCTAGGGTTGCCATAAAAAGAAGAGAAATTAGTTCCAGACTAGGTATATCAGCTGTACAAACTCCATTGATATTTGGCAAAGAAACCTGTCTGGAGATTGAACCAATTCAGTGACTGACTTTTCCTTCTTGTGACCACTGTGTTTGACCATTGTCTTTGTTAAACATTTTCCTAAGCTTAGGAAACACCTTTCTAACATGTGTTTGCAAAAGAAGGTTTGAATAACAGATTAAATCTCAGATAAAGTGTAGAATGAAGTTTGGGTTGTAGTATTCTCAAATTACCATTTTTTCTAGAGAATCTTTGTTGTCCTCCTTCGACCTACCTAACTCTAGAGAACCAGCTAACTCAAGGCCCATGCTTGCACTGTTTACAAATCCAGGTTGTGACCAGACCCACATTGCTGTTGTTATGAGTTGCCTTCAAGATAATTTTAACTTGTTGCTACGCTATATGTTCAGAGTAGAAGTGATAGCCATTGGTTTTTTAAGGTTATGTGTGATCTTTCAGAAACAGATGGACAAACAAGCTTGTCTTCCAACTTGTGCCCATGAAGGTATGAGCCACCAACATTTCAGCTAGCTTTGAGCACTTAGCGCAGGTACTCCTTGACCAGATTCATACTTAGTAAATCTAGGCTGTGGGCTTAAGGTATAATGAGGAACAAGACAAATCAAGAATTTAAAGTTCAAGTCTTCTAATGATCTGAGTAACTGAACTTCACTGAGCTCTAGTGAATTAAAACTGGATGATTTCTAAGGTACTTTCCATTGTTAACACAATATGCTCTTGATTGTTTAACAAGCTGTGGCCCTGAGCATCCTTAAGAACTACAGTTAGTTAAAGGGATTGAGTAAGAGAAGCAAAGAATTGTGAATAATAGTATGAAAATCTTGTGTTTTCATGAAATGGACTCAAAATCTCTCTATTCAGCCAATAATTACCTCTTGTGGTATCTAGTGACAAGTGAGAGATGAGATATTTCCCAGTTCTATCACCTACTTACGATTCAATAGATGGAAACTGAGTCCAGGGACCCAAGAGGGAATAAGAACAGCTCATTTATTCATTATGTGTGTGACTTTAACTAAATGACTTCACAATTCTTACCTTCAACAATATCTACTTTGTGGAGTTTGTTGCAAGTTTTCTTGAGATAATGCAAGCTTTGGCTGTTTGTAAGTTGTATTTTATAAAAGTGATGTTGTTGTTGTTAGCCATCATTGAGTCAAGTATGACTCAGCGACAGCAGATCTGAACCTTGCCCTTGTACCATCCTTATTATCTCTGCTACTCTTGAGCCTGTAGATTATACACATGGATTTCACCAGATGGTATGCATAGGAATCAGATCAATTACATCTGTGGAAAAAACCGCTGGAGAAGCTCAATATCAGCTGTGAAAACTAGGCCAGGAGCTGACTGTGGAACAGACCACCAACTATTCATATGCAAGTTCAAGCTGAAGCTGAGGAAAATTAAACCAAATCCACAGGAGCCAAAATATTACTTTAATTTCATACCACCTGAATTTCAGAATCATCTCAGCAACAGGTTTGAGGCCTTGAACACTAATGAGCAAAGACCAGATGAGTTGTGGGAGGATGTTAAATGTACCATCCAGGAAGAGTGCAGGCGGTCATTACAAAGACAG
>NW_006399776.1:22120730-22173413 GCF_000299155.1 Elephantulus edwardii
CAGGATGGGTGTGTCAGAGGTAATGAGATTGGCACAGGATAGAGCAGGGTTTAGGGCTGTTGTACATAGGGTCGCAATGAGTCGCAAACAACTCGACGGCGCATAACAACAACTCTTGAGCCCCATTGTTTGAATCTACCTTCTTGAAGGTCTTCCTCTCTTCCCTGACCCCGCACCTTTCTAAGCATGTGCTGTCATTTTCCAAGGGCTGGCCCATCCTAACAACAAACCAAAGTATTAGGACAAATCTCTATCTTCACCTGTCAGGAGAAACCTGGTTGTAATTTCCCCAAGACGTATTTGTTGTTCTTTTGGCAGACCATGCCAAAAGATACTCAGTATTTTCTTCCATAGTACAACTCAAAGGCATTCATTCTTCTTCTGTCATTCTTATTCATTGTCCAACTTTCAGATGCATAGTAAGTAATTGAAAAGACTATAGCTTGAATCAGGTGTCACTTGGTCTTCAAACTGACATCATTGCTCCTTAGCACTTTGGAAAGGTCTTTGACAGCATATTTTCCCAATGCAACATGTCTTCTTATTTCCTCACTGCTGGTACCAAGGGAGTTGATTGCAGCTCCACATAAGTTGAAATCGTTAGTAACCCCAATCTTTTTGCCATCTATCATGATGTTGCCTGTTGGGCCATGGGTGAAAATTTTTGTTTTCTTGATGTTGAGATATAATCCATACTGAAGGCTCTTGTTGTTGTTGTTGTTGTTGTTGTTGTTGTTGTTAGGTGACGTCGAGTCATGGATGACTGATAGTGACCCTATGAATGAAAGGCCTGAGCACTGTTCGTACATAGAGTTTCCGGAGGCAAGCCATTTCGGAAGTGGATGCCACTCCTGCTTGCAGTCTTGTTTTAGTTTAGCAAACACTGTCCACCATGGGTAACCATTATCATGTTTGGCACATCAGTGTCCCAGTGTTCAGCATCACAGCAACCACGAGTTACCTCTGTGCAGCAACGCACAGACCAGTGCTATACCACCTAGAAGAATGTTTGACAGGAAAACAATTTGAACCCAGCCTGAGGGCTGCAGATTAAAATCACCCACCTTCAGCTTGGTAGCATAATTTTCAAGTCCTCTTCATTTTCTGCATACAACCTTATATCAACTCCATATAACAGATTGTTGATGAGTCTTCCTCCAATCCTGATGCCACATTCCTCTTCCTAAAATCCAGCTTCTCCAGTGATTTTTTTTCAGCATAGATATTATACAGGTGTGGAGAAAGGATACAATCTTGACACACATCTTTCTTGTTTTTAAATCTTGCAGTGCCACCGTGCTCTGTTCACACAACATCTTCTTGGTCTGTTTAGGTTTTACATGAGTAAAATTATTCTGAGATTCCCATTATTCTCAATTTTAGCCACAATTTATTATTCACATAGTCAAATGTCTTTCCACAATAAATAAAACACAAATAGACGTTCTTCTGGTATTCTCTGCTCTCAGTTAAAATCCATCTGACATCAGCAATGATATCCCTGGTGCCATGGCCTCTTCTAAATACATCTTGAATTTCTGGCAAGTCTTTGTTGATAGACTGTTCTGGCTGTTTTTAATAACCTTCAGCAATATTTTGCTTGTTGTTGTTGTTATTATGTGCTGTCAAGTCACCTGCAACTCATAGTGACCCTATGTACAACAGCCCTAAACCCTGCTCTATCCTGTGACAATCTTACTGTCTCAGACACAGCTACCCCTATTGCCCCAGTCACTGATTCAATCCATCTCATTGAGGGTCTTCCTCTCTTGTGCTGTCCCTCCACCCTCCCAAGAATGACATCCCTTTCCAAGGACTGGTCCCGCCTTGCAACAGTCCAAAGTACGTCAGATGGAGCTTCAGAATCCTTGCCTCCAAGAAGCAGCCTGGCTTCACTCTCTCCAGGATGAACTTGTTTATTCTCTTAAGCACTCTATGGTATAGTCAATACTTTTCTCCAGCACCACAGCTCAAAGGTATCCATTCTCCTTCTATCATCCCTAGTCATTGTCCAGCTTTCTGATGCATAGCAAGTAATTGCAAAAAACATGGCCTATATCAGGCACACCTTAGTCTCCAGACTGACATCGTTGCTCTTCAGTGCTTGGAGAGGTCTCTGACAGCAGACTTTCTCAATGCAATTCATCTCTTAATTTCCTGGCTGCCAGTTGTTTACATGTTATATTAATTATATTGTTCTTAATTTTCACCTTCTGTTGGGTCACCTTTCTTGAGAATGGGAACAAATATGGATTTCTTCTGGTTATTTGGCCAGGTTGCCATCTTCCAAATTTTCTACCACAAGCTGATGAGCATGTCCAAAGATGGATCTGTTAGTTGAAAAATGTCAAATATTATCTCATAAATTCCTGGGGACTTTTTTGCTAATACTTTCACTGCAACTAGATTTCTTCCTTTCTTCCTTACCATTGGTTCTTGGCCATATGCTACCTCATGAAATGGATTTTGAGAGTTTTGGTGGCCTGGTGGTAAGGGGCTGCCCTCTTAACCCAAAGGCATGCTGCTCTGTGGGAGTAAGTAAGATAGTAAAATAGGCAATCTCTTCCCATAAGGTTTATAGCCTCCGGAAACCCTCTGGAGGGTCAGCTCTTAGTTGGTTCTGACTCAATGGCAAATAACAACAACATAAGTGATAGCTATCTATTATTATTATCAGCCTTGGATAGACCCCAAATCTTTCACTTCAAGGCCCTTCATCCCAACTTTCATGTCCTTCCACCTCTAGCTGAGGTGTAGTCTTGTTGAAATTTATTTACTTCAGCCTTGTAGTTTGTTTCTGCTGACAACTGTCATTTAGCTTTTTCTCAGCAAAAGCCAAGAATTAAAAAAAAAAAAATAGTCAAGGATCCCTTTCTCCCTATGAAAATATGACCCTAGTGAAAAGTCTGAGGGTAAGAGATGATAGGTTGGGGAGATAACAAAAAACCTAGGGACTTTCCAAATGTCAACAGTCAAAAGATACCAGACATTAAAAGCTGTCAAAATACAGTACTTAGATCTCAGAAAGCCTTGCATAGTTCTGTCTCCAGCTACATTCATGCTGCTCCACCCACCCACCCCCCATCCAAACAGATGAACTAGCCTGGCAGGGGGCAAATAGGTAGTAAGGTTTTTTGTAGTGATGACTGAAGCAGTGCTTCAGCTGCACAGCTCATCTTTGGAACTGGTACAAAACTCATCGTGGAACCAAGTAAGTAACTACAGTTCAGTTATACACTTTATTATAGTTCAGTTATGTACATTCCCTTACTGTTACTAGAGCATAATCCTGAATGAATGGAGCATTTGGGAGAGTCATGGAGGCCTGAATGAGACACTATCAGTCTCTTTGCTGCAAAGAGCTATCCTAACATTTGAGAGCAGGTGCATTCAGTTTATCTTAAGAAAACTATGTATGTTTGGAAACTATTCTAAAGCTTCATATGAATAAATCTTCTATGTGTATATAAATAAAGCCCTTGGTCACACTTCTAACTACCTAGACCAGGGAAAAGATACACTGTATGCGAAGAAAGTCTCCCCGTTATCTGAGAGAGAAAAGAGTTAAGGCCATGGCTTTGGAAGAGAGAAAGTTAGAAAGATGAAAAGTATTATGCAAGAAAACATTAGGTAAAGTGAGTGTTCCCTCTTTCAGAAAGTAAAAGCATTCTCGCCTTTGTCTCTTTAGGCTGAGAACTTGTGCTAAGCCAAAGGACCTATAGTATCAGATTCAATTATCCCCAAGGTGGAATCTTAGCCTGGTTATTCTAGAGAACACTTACATAGTCATTTGACCTGTTACCCCTAAATTTGAGGACTATACACAAACGTTTGGGAGCCCACCCCTGATGTAGAAATGACTGACTGCTGCACAGTAAGAAGTACTGGTGCTCCCTTGGACACACTGCCCACTGGCAGCCTCGTTAGTGCTTTGGGATTTAAGGGCCATATGCAGGTAGTTTGGTTGCTACTCCTGCTAGTTTCTGTAGTCAATGCTGGTGAGCAGTTTAGAGGACAATAAGTAGTGTTTAAGATGCTTCCAAAGAATAAAACATCCAATTGGAAAGGCATTTCTTCACATAGTCAGACCTGAGTTGAAAATGGAGAGGGAGTAAAGACATGGGGAAAGGTGGGTGATGAGGTTATCTGCCAGTCCTGTAAGTAAACTGGCATTACCATCCTGGTCTCTGCCTCTCAGGGGATAATAGCAGCTCATAGGGGATTTTTCAATTGCCTTTTTGCTTCCAGGGAAATGGTGGGATTTGAAGGGTTTCTTATCTTTGAGGGGAGGGAGAAGAGAGCAATGAAAAGAAGGAAGGAAACTAGAAATCTAGCTGTAGTTGATTGCAGTCTGAGTGATGTTTGGCAAATTGCATCTGAGGAAAAAGTATTGTGTTTCATTTTCTCTTTAAATCATTTCCACTTGAAATTCAGAATTATCTGCAGTGTTGGAATCCAATCTGTGAGGATGTGCTTTGGGGAATCTTGAGTAAGAAGGAAAGTGATGAAACTAATGCTTAGCCTTTTGCCAGGACACTGACCCTGGTCCCCACTGAGACCCCATTTGCTTTTTTTATTTCTCTTCCTGAAGTGAAGTGATGGAGTGTAATGCAATACTGTAAAGCTCAGGCAAGAGTGATGAGAATTTAAAATCAAGCTCCTGATCCTTAATGTTTTGACAGCAAATAATGGCCCTACACAACTGTCATTCTTTTTTACCTAGCTCCGACCCCAGAGTCTTGATTTTGGAGGATGGAGCAGAATAATCCATGTGGTTTTTAAGTTCTGCTTCATGTGATTACTATATCCTCCTGAGGCCTGTATCTGGATCTAGATATAAAAGAAATTACAAAACAAAAAATAAGCAACCCATGGCAAGTATTGACTTCTCTGACCTGCATCCATGATACAAAGTACCAGTGGGCTTCCCAACAGCAATCAATTTTTTGTTCAACCCTCAGGTCCATGGAAAACCCTTCATAGGGTTCAGTGAAGTAGAAAGCAGATTTGTTATTATTGTAAGATTCAGTCTGAGTGATGGAGGAAATTAACTTTCTAATCAAAAACAGTGTGTGTGACCCAAGAGAAGGGAACAAGAATATGAGAACAGGACCTATTTCCAAACCTCCTTCTCGGACTAACATTCACTTCAAGAAATGTTAATATTCTGTGCCTCATCTCTACCCCAAGTTATTGCTCTCTTCATAGAGAGGCTTCCCAATCAACTCAATTTTCTATCTTCAAGGCAGCTCTCAGCCACCTGTCACCCTCTTCTCTGGCTTGGTCCCAGCCCTGTCCCGGTCCCTCTTGGCTGGTGATTTCATTGCTCACAACCTATCTAGATCAGTTAAACTATTATGAGCTTCAAAGGAGACTGAGTCTCTGTGCACTAAGGCCCCTGGTCTCATTGAGGGGAGCTTTGTAGTTCTCTGAGATGAGAGGTCTCTAGGCTGAGTACCAGGCCTGGAGAGTCAGGGCACAGATGTTCTAGCCTAGACTCCAGGGCTAGGAGGCTGGTTACCTGTGAGGCAGTATGATGATGTGCTCCTGGGACACCCGACAGATGTATTTTGGAACTGGAACCAAACTCTTCGTGGAGGCCCGTGAGTCCATTGTTTCCCCTATATTTCTCAGTATAATTTGAGCTCTGGGACTGTAGCTGCCACATAATTAACATTATTCAAGTTGGTATAACTAGTAATCATACAGATGTGAAGTGAGTCAGGGTGAAGATGCTTGGGTTATTTGCTGATGTCCATACATTCTTAGCCATTTTTGTTTTGAAAGAGAAAATATTAAAACTATTTGTTTGTCACCATTAAGTCAATTCCCACTTACAGCAACCCCATGTGTTCAGAATACAATTGCTTTAATAGAGTTTTCAAGGCTGTGACTTTTTAAACACAGATTTCCATGCCTCTCTTCTAAGGTGCCCCTGAGTGGATTTGAACCACTAGCTCCCGTTTATATTTGGATTTTTAAAAGCAGCCAAGAAAACATATGGAAATTTAGAAAAATTACACTGAGTTGGAGCATTCAGTGTGTGAGTGCAGAGGCAGGGACACGTTGACTCAAATTCTCCAGGAAGTTGCTTCCTCCTTCCAGATCCCTTTAGCTAAGCAGACTAATATTCATGCTTCCTTGCAATCTGAAAACAAATCTCCTGCAGTTTGAAATTCTGAATGGCACTTATTATAGATGTTGCAATTCTTAAGGGCCCAGAAGGACTTTAGGAGAATGTAAAACATAGATGATATCTGGGTTTACAAATTAAAAAAGACTATTCAGAAAGAATATGTATTCCAGTATATAATCTTAATATTGGATTGATTTTCAAAAAAGAAAAAGTCAGGAAATAAAATAGCAATTGTCCTAGTGAATGGCACTTTGGAATGCAGGTTGAATTACATGTGTGAAATCTGAGGAAAAACTGGGAATTCCTAAAAGATAAACTTTTAGATCATTAATTTAAATTTTGAACTATAATGGTTGCAAAACTAACGTTTATAAAACTTCAACTTCAAATTTAAGGTTTTTTTAAGTCAGATATAGTATAGGTATGGTTACATATTACCATACATATCTTCCATACTCCACTTTCTAAAAAAACAGTTTCATGTCAATCAGATAGTTTTTCTTTGGTTATCATGGTAAAAAAAGAATCAGGGTATTTTTGTTTACTAACCATTGTTTTGAGCTTAGAGATATTGATTGGATAAATGGAGTCAAAGAAATATGCTTTACCAAGTCAGTACATTGTGATCTTTCTGAAATACTGAAAACAGATTTAGAGCTCAGTATCCTATGTGTACATGACCTTCAGATAATCTGTTTTGTCAACTATATTACACTGTTAGAACCTAGTGGGTTTGAACCACTGACCTTTCAGTTAGCAATCAAACATTTAACAACTGTATCACCAAGGACTCCTTTGAACCACCCAAACTAAACCAAAAAAACCACACTCACAGCTGCTGAGCTGATTCTAACTCATAGTGATCCAGTTTGTAGGACACAGCAGAACTCTCCTACAGGGCTTCCAGTACTGTAAATCTTCAGAGAAGCAGACTGCCTCCTCTGTTTCCCTCATGGCACATGGGAGATTCAAACTGCCCACCTTTCAGTTAGCAGCTGAATACTTTAACCATTGTACTACCAGGACTCACTTAACAACAATGGTATTAAACTTTTTGTGGAATTGAAAGCAACTCATAGCTGACAATCCAGGGGTTCTCTAAGGCTGTAAATTACCCACAAAGAGACTGCTCATCTTTCTCACTCAGAGCTGCTTGTGGATCTGAAGCACCAGGGAGGCACGGCCTTTAGATTAATAGTGCCATTCCCTACCCACTGGGCCCCCAGAGTGTAGTGAGCACAAGCAGCAGTTCTAAAAGGAGGGGAGTGAGCAAGACTTGTGGTTTCCATCCGTTGATGCTAAGGTTATCAGAGGCTGTTATCAGTGGCTTCAGCTATGCAAGGAAACAAAACAATGAACGTTTTCTCACACATGTGGGAAACAGGTTCCAGGAAAGACCTTTGAACAATCTGCAATCCCAAAATATAAGCCAAATATACAAGGAGACAAATTCTTTAGAACAAGAATCCAATCTTTTAGCTAAACATTTGCATAGGAAAAGAGATAGAAATAATGAGAGTGTGATGTGGGTGCATTTCTGAACAACTGTTTTCCTAGGATAAATTGAGTCAGCCATTGTCCATTTACAAAGGGGTGAGTCAGCAAGAGCTTTCTGACATGTTATAACTCTACCACCATGGTGAGGCCCAAATGCAAAATCAGCAAAAAAGGATCTAAAAAATCATTTCTTTTTACTTTGCATGCTATTATTGTTAGGTGCCATCAAGCCAGCTCCACCTCATAGCAACCCCACATACAACCAAACAAAACCCTGACTAGCATGCCATCCTCACAATCTATGCTAAGCTTATACCTATCATTGTAGTCATTTTGTCAACCCGTCTCACTGAGAGGATTCCTCCTTTTCCCTGACTCTCCATTTTGGTTTCACCTTGAATTGCCACTTTAATCTCCAGGATTGGTCTCTCCTGAAAATGTTCCCAAAGTGAGCGAGACAAAGTTTCACCATCCTTGTTTCTAAGGCATATTCTAATTGCACTCCTTCCAAGACCAATTTTTGTTCTTTTGGCAGTTCATGGTATAGTCAATATTCTTTGCACACATATTTCAACAGCATCCATTCTTCTTTAGTCTTCTTTTAACTATTCAACTTTCACATGAATGACAAGCAATTGCAAATACTATGGCATGTATCAGGCTAACCTTAGTCTTTAAAGTTACATCCACAATCTTTAACACTTTAAAGAGATCTTTGAGAGCAGATTTGCTCAGTGCAATACATCATTTGTTTTCTAGAATACTATTTCCGTGGTTCTTGATTTTGGATCCCAGTAAAATTAAATTCTTGGCAACTTCGATCTTTTTACTATCATCACAGAATTTTTGTTAAGCAACATTTAAGTCTATTGACTGTAGACCATCATAGATGAAAGTCTATGTCTTCAACATGTTTTCAGTTTGATACCTAGAAGCCAAATGCACCTAGTTTTAAAGTTTTAAATAACAGCCCATAATCAAGAAAATAGTTCATAATGAAAATCAGCAGTCAACTCTATGGCTGGAAATATATCCAGATCTCCATTCACAGATTGATTGCTTTTCCTGATTTCAAGCATCAAAAGGGCTCGCCCTTCAGCAATTACGTCAAGGTAGTCTAAAAATCAAATTATTTCACAGACCCAAAATCGGCCAAGATTCAGAAACTCAGAATCCTTGAGTAGAACAAATTGTTAAACATTCAGCAATTAGCCAAAAAGTTGAAAGTTCAAATCCACCCACAAGTGCCTCGAAAGTTAAGCCTGGTGATCCACTGCCACAGGTAAAGGAGGGGGCAGGGATTCAGAAATTTCAATAAAAAAGAGTAGGGAATAAACACTGCTACATCAGAAAGCTGGACAATGACTACGGGTGATAGAAGGAGAGTTGATGCTTTTGGGCTTTGGTGCTGGAGAAGCGTATTGAATATACCATGGACTGCTAAGAGAACACACAACTTCGCACTGGAGAGGGTGAAACCGGGCTGCTCCATGGAGGCAAGGATTCTGAAGCTTCATCTGACATACTTTGGACATGTTGTAAGGCAGGACCAGTCCTTGGAGAGGGATGCCATGCTTGGGAGGATGGATGGGCAGCATAGGAGGGGAAGATCTTTGATGAGATGGATTGATTCAGTCACTGGGATAATGAGGATAGGTGTGTCAGAGACAATAAGATTAGCACAGGATAGAACAGAGTTTAGAGCTGTTGTACATAGGGTCGCTATGAGTCACAGGTGTCTGGACAGCCCATAACAAAAACAACAACTTCCCTCAAAGCTTCAAAACTTTTGGTTTTAAATCAAGAAAAGAACGTGTTTGCAGAGAAGTGGCAATTCAAGGTGAGACTGGCAAAAAGAGGTGGTGGCCAGGAGGGTGCCTAATTATTGAGACCAACCAGCCATTACTCAACTTAGAATTAAACAAGGAGAAATGAGCTTAAACTACAGCAAGAATTAAAGTTCTAGTTTTGTAAGGATTCCCTGAGGACAAATTGTTCTCTGATTAAAGACTCAAAAGAAATTACAGCTTAGTCAGTGTCTTAACAAAAGAAAAGTATTCTCCTAAGGGCAGAGAGGTGTGCTACTTAATTTGTCAGACACCCACTGTATGGCTCATAAAGGAGAGAATCCCATGTGGAAGGCACTCCAACATGGCCGTCCTCTGGACATTTGAACCAGCTATGTATGGAGTCCTTCTTAGGCCTTTGCTTCCTTAACTGACACAATACAGTGCATTAGTCAGTAAGTATCTGCCCCTGCTCTCCCTCCAACGGCTCAGGCATTACTTGTAAGTCAGCCAGTGTAGACACATATTCAGCCTGATCTCCACTTCCAGAGAATGGACAAAGATCATTGAAATTCCAGATGATCCAGAAACTGCTTGGTAGTTATTACCTTCCATCCCTACTCCTAGCAGTTCCTAACTAGAAGTCAAACTGATTGCCTTTCATTTCCACTTCTTGTGGTTATCTTTTTATGGAAGTGGTAACAGGCCCAAGTCAATAGCAGGCTTCAGGGAAATCTAGATTGTGGGAAAGGACCATATTTGGCTCCAGAAGGATTGAGGTAAACATCACTAGTTATCTCCTACCAATTGTAGGTAATCATCTCACCAAATAAATTGGTTATATTCACAGAAACTCAACCTATTGCCACACCATCTGTTTTTGTTATGAAAAATGGGACGAATGTTGCTTGCCTAGTGAAGGAGTTCTATCCCAAGGATATACAGATAACTTTCAGCTCATCCAAGAAAGTAAGAGAATTTGAGTCTGCTGTAGTCGTCTCTCCCAGTGGGAAGTACAGTGCTGTCAAGCTGGCTAAGTATGAAGACCCAAATGCAGCAATATGTTCAGTTCGACACAACAATCAAGATATGAACTCCACTATCTTTGAGCCAAGGGAAACCCATACAGGTAGGTACCTGGTTTCAAGGAACTGAAGGTTGTTGAGGAAGTAAGTTGGAGAAAGGGAACGTGGAGGCATATCATATTTTTCTGAAAATAAGGCAAGTGTTACATGTGAGTTTTTATGGGGGGAGTTTCTGCAAACAGAACAAACCACACACACATTAGTTTCCTGTGCTCACTGTGTGCATTACATCTGTGGGCACATTACTTGGAAAAAATGTAATAAACCCTCACATCTCCCTCAAGATGATATTGTGTTAAAAACAAGACTTGTGCCTAGAAAAGGAAAGCCCTGCACCTCGAACTGGAATTTGAGAAAATGTTTAACCCTCTCTCTCATCTCCTCCAGTTCCTGCCTTCTTTATGCAAATGGCTGTCTTACTGCAAGTCTGTCTGAAAGGAACTCTTCTTAGAAAATTGTTCAGCCTAATCCAATGTCAGATTCCCAGCCAAATTATAACAAGGTGGTTCTCCTTACAGACCAGACGCAGGCCAGGATTGCAATGCAATGGTGCAGAATGGGGAATAGATTAGCTATGTGAATCTTAACCAAGACAGTCCCTCTGAGTCTTAGTTAAATTATTTAAAATCTCCCCAGCCTTAAAACCCTGAAGCCCTTTGAGCTTCTTAGGTAGCAATCTAACTCTGACCATACTGCTTTTTCTAGGTACTGTAGAACCGACAGGAACAGGAACGACAGGAACAGAAGACAAAAAGCAACCTTCAAAGAGCTGTTACACACCCAAAGGTCAGTACAAATCAAAAGACAAAAGATCCACTTCAGAATTGAGAGGAAAGACAAATTTCTGCAACTGGAAGGTGGATTAAAAAGCATCAGCTTAAAAAATAAAACAAAGAGTGTCCCTGACCAAAATTGGTCTCCCTCAGCTTCTAACTCTGCCATGTGGGCATAGATTTCCAAAGAGGTTTATCTGGGTATGAACAACAACATTAAGCATCTGAGGGTGTCTAACTCCAAACTGGGCCTTGCAGGCCAGGAAAAATAATGGAGATTTGGAGTAAGCCAGACAAGAATGTAGTCTCTCTATGAAGCCACTCATCTTCCCATTCTTGTTCCACAGTGGTTCATACCGAGAAGGTGAACATGATGTCTCTCACACTGCTGGGACTAAGGGTGGTGTTTGTCAAAAGTGTGGCCGTCAACATTCTCCTGACTGCCAAGTTATTTTTCTTTTAAGGTAAGAATTTTCACTTTTATTTCCTTGTCCATTCAATCTATGCAATGCATGAGGGCAAGGAATTTAGGAACAATAAGAAACCAGAAAGCACCGAGAAGGGAAAAACAGAGACATATTTCAGAATTTATAAGGTGATATATCTCAGATCCTCAGCGTAGCAGCATGCCCTCTCCAGTTCTCTTTTTATTTCAAGTCAGATACAAAATCCTTTATGTAGTTTAATACACTATCTCTCTAAGATGCTAGCCAATACCACCTATTTCCGCTTCAAGGAGAATGTTAATGCTATGAAGAAGAATTAGACTTCCTTATCTGCTGTTCCTTTTATATCTGTGGGCCAGGAGCTCTTTATAAGACTGTAAGTAAAACTCACTTAAGAATATTCAGAGAGAGTAGAAGCTACCTCTGCCCAGATAAAGAGAATTCTAGATCCCAATCCTTAACAGTAGGACTCCAGGCCAGTCTGTCAATGAAGCCCCTCCCTCTTGCTCCATCTCCAATATTCCCATACATTATTTCCAAGGACACTTCAACCTCAGCATCCATGTAACAGCAATATTAGGGTAGTAGATTAGGAGTGGCATCCACTTTCTAAACAGTATACCTCTGGAAACTCTATGAACTTTGAGAAACGAGGACA
Source organism: Elephantulus edwardii (assembly GCF_000299155.1). Lineage (NCBI taxonomy): Eukaryota > Metazoa > Chordata > Mammalia > Macroscelidea > Macroscelididae > Elephantulus > Elephantulus edwardii. The sequence goes on from NW_006399776.1 coordinate 22,133,113, forward strand.
GTTATAGAAAGGCTTCAGGTCTTTTGTTCATAGGGTCTCTATGAATTGTGCTCAACTCAGTGGCAATCAACAATAACAGCACAACAGATTGATTTGACCCAGCCTGAACCTTAGACCAATCATTCCCAAACAATGTCCAGCTCCCCCCGTTATCTTACTAACAACCCAAAACACATAGGTCCAGGAGCTATATTTTTAAAGTACTACATTGGGAGTCCAAAAGCCTGAGTTTTCTGTTTTTATTTTGTCTCTATCTCACTGCCAGATTGCTTCACTTCTCTGGGCCTCGATTTTTGCCTGTGTGAAAAGAGAGTTGAGAATGACTAAATGAAAGCAAGTAGTCTTCTTGGATTGTGCCAACACTGATAGACTGATACTGTGTAGGTGTGCTCTTTTACACATGAAGCGAGAAAGAGTGTCGTGATAAATTAGAGATGCCTGCAGTGAGACAGCCACACCAAGTGTTGGCCTCCCCAGAATAGATGTATTTCAAACTGAGAGTCTATGATTCTTAACAGATGTCTATCACAACTTCTTTTTGCTTGCAGGCTGACTGGGATAAGGAAGCAACATCCTCTGAAATAAACAAAAACCTACCAAAGTCCTATGTCATAGGCTTCCATCTTCTCAGGGATTCAGGTTGACTGCCATGGCCTAGCTTAAACGGCTGCCACCTAACCCAGTTTTCCTGAAAGCAACACCCATATCATCCTTCAGACTGGTGGAGGGAAAGGGAGTTTATGATCCTAACTGCATCAATGCTGCTTTAAGAACGGAGAAGATTCATGTTTTACTTCAACATCTGATACACTTTAAAAATGGTGTTCTGTTACTTTTGACTGTCTCTGACTCTGGAAATTGAAATTGCAACCAACAGTTTCCCCAGTCCATTCTCCATGAAGAAAATAGGCCCTGCAGGGAGGAGAGAAGTGGTCCTTATACCTAAGTGTGAGATGTTCCACACAGCCCTGCGTTGTATTTCCCCAAAACTGACATTCTATTTGTCCCCTACCTTGTGGCTTGTCTTAACCCTTTATGTTCACTTTAAAGTCACGCCACAGCTGTTGAGGTAAGAGGTGGGGGACAGGATAGTAGTACATAACCTTCAGCACTTTCTGGTTTTTCTAGTGGCTTCCAAAATACTCTCTAAGCACTCAGTGGAGTTTCTAGAACCTCTTCTAAGTGTTCTCCAAATTATTAGAGATCAGAACAGAATACAAAAAAAAGAGAGAGAGAGAGAGAGATGATTTATTTTTTCCTATTGATTTACTAACCATGAATTGAATCCTTCCAGACATTGTATGGAGGATGCAAAGGTGATTAAGAAATGGGTCCTGTCTTTGATTTAAGTGAATCACTGTCCAGGTGTTTTTGGAGGGAGGCATAGGAATGAAATCCCTGTCCCTAGAGATCCCCTGTAAAAGTAATAGCTGTACTGCCTTTTACTGGCACTTCTGCCCAGTGAGTTGAGGATCACTGCATGCTTTGCCTGGGCCTTTGGTACTAATGGTTTTCTGCTGCTCATTTTGGACCCTGTCTCTGCTGCATTTATTAAACTGCATTGTGTGAACTCATCTCTGGCGTCGTTCACTGCTGATTACCACAGAAGGAAAGTGGGTGGTGTGCACTATTAGTCAGATGAAAACCAGACTGGTCTTACAGGCCACACCACAGTTTCCTGAGCCCCGAGCCAGCAGGTAGGTATCTGCACTGGGAACCCAGGTCTGGGTTTCCTGCCATGCTGTTACCACCACAACCATTGCTGCTGCTTTTGCTAGACACATAACAGCAGCAGCAGCAGCAGAGCCTCAGTGTGGTGAGGCACTCTGTTCCCTCTTCCTCAGCAGGTTCACAGCTCTCTCCAGTTGCACCCACTCAGATAACAGAGCCCTAGCAACCCAGAATTGTGCTTTTCATGGCACCTACCTAATGCATTAAGCCGGAGTTTGTGAATTTACAGATGGAAGAGCAGCCATCACCAAAATCCTTTACAGTACCTTTAACAGTCAAAGAAAGGAGGCAGTAGAATTAGGGTTTAGAACAATCTAGAAGGTTAAGCCAAGTCCATCTGAGGAAATATAGCTAATAGTTTCATTTTTCCACACAACTTTATCTCGTATTTGTAACAAATGCTTATTTCCAAAACATATGTGTATGCTACTCCATGTATCTTTGAAATATTACCCTGAAGTTTCTAAGAATTAAAAGATCCTCATTTTTTATTAGAAAAACAAGTATAAAGTGATATATGTATCTGCCTTGTCCAAACTTACTCAGTGAAGGAGAGATATTAGTGAGAGAGCAAAATGTCAAGACTACCATCCCAAAGAAAGCACTGGTAGCTTAGTGGCAACAAGCTGCACTGTAATCACAAAGGTGTGCAGTTCAAATCCACCAGATGCTCCACAGGAGAAGGATGGGCAGTGTCCTCCTGTGCCAGTCAGATCCTATTCAACAGCACACAGAAAGGAAAAAAAAATTTATTTTTATTTTTTTAGAAAAAGAATGCCAGTCCAGATTTCTTTCTACAAGAACACTCGGTGTCCTGAGAACAAAAACCCAATTGTTTTGTATTAAATGTGTAAATTGTCCTACATTAAATGTATAGTTGAATTACTCTCTGGTCCACTTTGGTAGGGGGAAAAAAACCCCAAAATGTTATACCAGCACAGACTTTGGTGGTGGTGGTGGTGGTGGTGGTGGTGGTGATGGTGGTGGTGGTTATTGTGTGTCACTGAGTTGGAAATGGCCCATAGCTGACCCTCCAGTGGGTTTTGCCCATCTTTCTCCGATGGAGCCACCAGTGGATTTGAACCATATGCCTTAGGGACTGTAGCTCAGCTTTTTACCATTAGGTCACCAGAGCTCCCTAGCACAGGTTAAGATTCTTTATTTCTTTTATTGAAAGAAACTTCCAGAAAATATTGCTCCAGAAAAGAATTATAACCTTAGGTGTAAATCCTCAGGAACTTTCTTGTGCAAGTATGTATTTCATTAACATTTTTAATAGACAGCAGAAAAGAAGAGTTAGGAATCCCAAGAGCGTTATCCACAACCTTTGAATCCTTCGTTCAGTGTCCTTTCCATCCCTCCACACAGCAACTTTTCTTTGCCTGCCTATATTTGAAGGCCAGGCACACTGATGCCTACTAAAACCTAGAACGACCTGCAAAAGAGAGTTCAACAAGTGCAGCACCGCAGCCGTGACTCAGCCAAAGGTTAGTCATTTGGGGAGGGAACATCCCCACCACCAGCTCTGTGTCCATATGGCCTTGAGAACTCATCTTCCAGTAGATCTCTCACAAGCCACCTTTGGGATGCCCTCCATCATCCATCATCAATGTCCTCATTCTGTAATCAATCATTTCTTTAAATGACCTTGAAAACTCCTCTCCCTTCTCTGGGCTTCAGAGTTATTTCCTATAAAATTATTCCAGAGGCTCTTCCATTTCTGAAATTAAAGTAATTGATTATAAATAGCTTTTTGAGGGAAGAAAACTCAGTGGAAGTAGAGGGAGAAAGAACTAATTCCAAGAGACTGCAGGTGTATCTATTTTGACATCACATAGTCTGTTCCCTCTCTCCCTTTTCCTCTCACTACCATTGAGTCAGATTCGACTCATAACTGACAAGCCAGCAGGTTTTCAGAGGCTGTTTTTCTCTTACATTACAGCTTGTGTCTCTTAAGTCACAGGATTCAAACCACCTGCTTTTGGGTGGGCAGCACAACTCTTACCCACCAGGCTACCAGAGTTCCCTAGTCCTTTTCCATTGGAGCTAAATTATCTCCCCTGAAGACAGTACTGAACTCGAAGCTCAGAGATTTTGCAGATAGGATTCTGGAATCTGTAGACAGCTTTCTAGAAGTGGAGGTATGTTAAAGAGCATCCAAGAAAAATAAGAAAGCTGGTCATAGATGAAGAATTGGGGAAATTTTTCAGTAACTTGTTGCCCAAATGGATTCTTAAAATGAAAACAGACCAGTTTATAGTAATGGATAAGTGATGGAGAGTAAAATAAAGGCATCCCCAGTGACCTCCCCTACACATTCTAGAATATTTAGAGCAAATGTAGCATATATTTGCCAAGCCCCACCCAGTCCTGGGGTGGAAAGATGCAAACCCCTCAAACACACAGATCCTCCCTTTACTGCCATGACTCGCTTAGGTTGGGGAGCTCTGGTGGCCTAGTGTCAAGAAGTCACACCACAATCCCAAAACCACATGGTAGCAAGGAGATATTCTGGCTCATGTGGAGCCAGGGTGGTCACAAGGCATGACAAGACCATTTATACTTCAGAAGAAATTTACCTCTAAAGGCCAGGTTGAGTCCCTGAGTGGAGCAAATGACTGACACATTCAGCTGCTAGCCAATAAGGTGGAAATTCAGGCACACCCAGAGTTCCACGGAAGACAGGCTGGAAGCATACTTCTATAAAATCTGCCACGAAAAACTCTACAAGTCTCAACTCTATACTGACATACCCAGGGTCACCATGAATTGGAATCAATTCACTGATTTGATTTCTTTGGTTGAAATGCCAAATGGGCATAGAATCACTAAGAACACCATGTCCAAGGAGGTGACTTCCCCTGAGAGGGTGCTCCACAGAGCTGGCCCCTGTCTCGGGGTTTTTGTGAAGACTTCCTGGACAGCTGCATCATCGTGAGGCAGAGGCACAATAATAAATGGCAATGTCTTCCACCTTCACTGAGGAAATCACCAAGTGGAAGGTTTTCTCTTTCTGACTGCGCTTCACAGAAAATCGACCTTGAGTAAAATCTGCATCTTTTGACCTTGTGTCATCTCTGTAAAGGATGAACTGGAAGGACTGATCTGGCCTCCTTCGGTACCAGTATAAATCTGGATTTAAATATTCCACCTGGTAAGTGCAGAGCAGTGTCACCTCACTGCTCAACTCCACGATCTGGTCCTCAGAATTCTGGGTTATTTTGACACACAGCATGGTCTCGTCTGTAAGGAGAAATGACAACTCTTAAATGCCACTGGATCCAGGACAAACCCAGCCCCAAGGGAACTTGCTGGTCAGAGCCAGATGAAAGCAATCACTGAAAAGCAAGTTGGAAAGAGAAACAAAGCAAAAAGCCAAACTTTTCCACATAAGATAAAGGGAAATGAGTGGCAGAGCAAGAAAGATGGATACAAACAAATTCATTTACTCACAGAGAAACAAAAGGCTAAAGGCTATAACTAGAATCATTCTTCTTCTGTATTGGCGTAGAGAACATAGACAGAAACAGGGTTCCTGAAATCTCAGAGATCGTCCTGGGGGCTCTGATAGGAAGGAGTTAGAAGGAAGTAAGAGGACACAGGCAGCCTGGCAGTTGTGTGATTGGTGAACTGAACTCTCCCAGGCAAAGGCCTCCAGCCAATAACACAGCTGTTGGTGTTGATATTTTGGTAACCAGCCCATCTTGAATTAACATTTTTGTAAATACAATTAAAATCTGTCACAAAAGGGGGGAAAATGATGGGGGGTGATGAAAGAAGGAAGAAAGACTGGAAGAAGAAAAGGAGGGAAAAGGGAGGCAGGGAGAAAGAGAAAGGAACAAGAAGGCCAAGGATCACACACTTGGGTGTCAAACTGCTTCTACAAGTGTCTCGCTCTCCTTTTCTAGACCTTCTTGTCACAGACTGATAGCAAATTGTCTGTGGGTCTTTGTCAGTCAATCCACAAACCACACTCTGAATAGCACTCTCCTAGCACTGTTCATGCACTTTGTAGCTACTTGGTAGATGGAATATGTGAATGAGGATCTCAGACAAGGCCCTTACTCCTTTGTACAAAGAGGATGGAATGTAGTTGGACAAGATGGTTTCTAAAATCAGCCCTAATCATTCCATGAATCTTTGATTTTAGATGTTTGAGAAGTAGAGAGGGAATATTCTAGCCTGAGAAGGGTAGACAACATGGCTTTGGGTCTATCCTAAGGTCCTAAATAGCACACGTGTGACTTCACCTGGAAAATTCTCCCCTGCGTGGAGTTACCTCCTAGATGAGGTGCCATAACTGGGTTACAAGATTGCTGAGCGAGTTTGCAGAGTGGCCCAGTGGGACCTGGGTTCAGTCCCTCCCAGCTACATACATTTGCCATGCAAATACTATTTTTTTCCCAAATACTGTTTTTTTATGTAAACTTTGACAATACAAAAATGGAGATATACTACTTAAAATTTAGAAGACTCAAGAACTTTTCAAAGTCTAGGAGTATTTAGAAGATTCAAGAACTTTTCAAAATCTAGGAGTACTTCCCAGCTCACCATTTCCCTCATACTCAATTTATCACCAGGCTTACCAATTCTACCATGAAAATCTCTAATCTACTTCTAGACTGCCTCTAAACTTCATCATGTCTTGCTAAAACCATTGTGACATGCTGTAACTGATACTCTTCATGCTGCCCTAGTCCCCTGACAATTCATCTTCCAAACCTTTATAATTAAACATAAACTGGGTGAGTCAAATAAAATTCCTTTCCAAGGCCTGCAATGTCCTGAATATCTGGTCCTGTCTCTTCTCCAGCTTTTCCCTCACATGTACCTCCTTTCCTTTATGTTCAGCCTTGGTTACTTCCCTTTGTGTCTCTCTCTGTCCAGCTTTTCGATCTGCCTGAAACTCTAGGTCCCAGAACACAAATATCAGGTTAAATGGGTTTTCCCTGACCACTCCGGGTGGATTAGACATCCCTCCTCATGCCCCTCACTATCATCCACTGTTATGTCTCTGACTTTCTTTTCTGTCATATCTGAAATCATCATTTGTTGTTGTTGTTTGTTGTTAGGTGCCATCGAGTTGAGTATGACTAGTAGCAATCCTATGAACAACAGATCTGAACCCTGTCCTATCTATCCTGCCAGCTTCATCATCTCTGACACACTTGAGCCCATTGTTACAGTATTGTGTCAGTCCATCTCATTCTGGATCTTCCCCTCTTCCACTGCCCCTCCACTTTTCCAAGCATGATATCCCTTTCCAAGGAATAGCCTCTCTTATTAACATGCCCAAAGTATGTGAGACAAAGCTGTGCCATCTTTGCCTCCAATAAGCACTCTGACTGCACTTTTCCCAAGACATAACCGTTTGTTCTCTTGCCAGTCCATGGGATATTCAGTGCTCTTCTCCAACACCACAGCTCAAAGGCAGTAATTCCTGTCATCCTTTTTCATTGTCCAGCTCTTAGGCTCATAGCAAGTGATTGAAAATACCATACCCTGAATCAGGCACACCTTAGTCTGACCTCAGTCTTCAAATAGCATCATTGCGCCTCAGTAATTTGGAGCAGTCTCTGTCAGCTGCCTTTTCCAATGCATTATGTGTCCTGATCTTCTAACTGCTAGTACCAAGAATGTGATTGTGGATGCAAAAGGAAATCATTGCCCATTTCAATCTTTTCTCCATCTATCATGATGTTACTTATCAGTTCAGTGGTGATTTACACAACAGTGCAACAATGAATGAATGGAAACCCAAAATCTCTGTAAATGTTTATGAAAATTAATAAAATATAATTATAGAAAAAAAATAGTTATTACTTGTGTCTTGTAGATCACCCTCCATAACCCCAAAAACACACCTCCACGTGCATATACATACATACTCGATAATGTAAGCTCTATCAAGGAAAGCACCTTGTTTATATTTTTAAAATTTTTAATATGTATTCATTTTTGTACATTCCCCCCTCCCCTCCCCCTCACTAACCCCCCACAAAGCCCTCTTGTTCCAAACTGCTCTCATATATATAATATATAATCATATATTCCTTTCAAACAGTTCTTCCCCTCATCTGTTCCAATTCAGTATTTATATTTTATCCACCCCTTTCCCATTCCCTCTCCAATCCCCCCACGTCTGCCCTGATTTAGAACAGCGATGCTATGCAGTATTTATCCTTTTTGTAACTGAGGTATTTCACTTAACATAATGTCCTCAAGTCCCCTCCTCCATGTTGTGTATTGTTTTCCAATGCTACATAACATTCCATTGTGTAGATATACCATAGTTTTTCTATCTATTCATTTATTGATGACCACTTGGGTTACTTGCTCCCATCTCTTTACTATTGTGAATAATGCAGCAATAAACATGGACGTGCATACATCTGTTTGTGTTATGGCTCTGATTTCTTTATATTTTTAGCAGTGGACTTGCTGGGTTTAATGGTATTTCTATTTCCAACTTTCTAAGAAAGAGTCAGACCGCCTTCCATAGATGTTGTACCAATTTACATTCCCACCAGCGGTGAATAAGGGTTCCAAGCTCTCCACAACCTCAACAGCATTTGTTGCTTGCTTCCCTGTTGAACTTTGCTATTGTTATTGGAATGAGATAATATAGTTGTTTTGATTTACATGTCTCTAAAAGCTAGGGATTTTGAACATGTCTTCATGTGTCTGTTTGCCATCTGAATGTCCTCTCTGGTGAAGTGTCTATTTATATCCTGTGTCCATTTTGTGACTGGATTGTCAGTTAAGTGGGGAAAGGACAGTCTCTTTAACAAATGATATTGACGTAATTAGAAAACCATCTGCAGAAAACTTAAGTGAGATCCATCCTTCACACTTTTATATAAAAGCCAACTTGAGGTGGATCAGAGACCTGGAAATAAAACCAAAAACTACAAAATTCATTAGACAAAAGCTAGGAAGAACTCTAGAAGTCCTAATCCACTGCACAGTCTTTCAAGAAAAATGAAAAACCTACAACCAGGAGGGAATAAAAGAGACGAATGGGACCTTCTAAGAATCAAATCCCTATACACATCAAAAAACCTTCTCCAACAGGGTAAAATGATATATCTGATGTTGTTGTTGCTGTTGTTGATGATAATTGCCGTTGAGTCAAGCACAACTCATAGCGACCCTATGAACAAAAGGCCTGAAGCCTTTCTATAACTATCGTCATTTGTCAAAGTTCATAGACTTCTATCTAAAATTTACAGAGTACTTGTTTAGCTTTTCACTGACTTATCTCGAACCCTTAGGTGCCTGCCACAGAATATCATCAGTAAGTGTATGTGTAATAAAGGACTGTAACCTCCCCTACTTAAAAATGAACCATTCTCACAGAGTAGATTGCCAAATTTAATAAATGAAAATATTATGCATCAGAGAGTTGGACAATGACTAGGGAGGACAGAAGGAGAGGGGGTTTTTTTGGGTTTTTTTTTTGTTTTTGTTGTTGTTTGTTTTTTGGTTTTTTTTGAGCAGTGGTGCTGGAGAAGAGTACTGAATGTACCATGAACTGCCAGGAAAACAAACAAATTCATCTTGGAGAGGATTAAACCAAGCAACTCCTTGGAGGCAAGGATTCTGGGGCTTCGTCTGACGTACTTTGGACATGTTGCCAGGAGGGACGGGTCCTTGGAGAGGGACATCATGCTTGGGAGGGTGGAGGGACAGTGCAGGAGGGGAAGACCCTCTATGAGGTGGATTGATTCAGGGACTGGGGTAATCAGGATGGGTGTGTCAGAGGCAATGAGATTGGCACAGGATAGAGCAGGGTTTAGGGCTGTTGTGCATAGGATCGCTATGAGTCGCAAATGACTCGATGGCACATAAAAACAACAACATTGAATTTTTAATAAAAGACAAATGTTTTACTTATATGTGAGATACGCTTCTAATTTAAAAGTGATTATTTAGTTGAACTTCCCATTTTACGGGGTGCCTTCTATCTTATCTGACAGCCCTGTGGTTCTTGTTGTTACGTGGTATTCTGACCCTCATGAGCCCGTCTGTATATTCTTTCACGAACCCTGCCTGATCCCTCCCCGTCCTCACAATCTCTGCCATGCTTAAACTCATTGTTGCGGTAGGTCAATCCATGTTATTGAGGGTCCTCCTTCCTTCACCAATCAGCCACTTTCCCAAATATGATCCTCTTCTTTCCAGGAACCAGGCCCTACTGTTAACATGTGCAAAGCATGTGAAACAAATTCTTGCCTCTTAGAAGTTAGCTCCCTGGCTGCACTTTTCTCCAAGACAGATTTGTTTGTTCTATTGGCAGTCCAGGATATATTCAACATCCTTTGCCAATACCAAACACCAGGCAGTTCTTGGTGTGAGAAAGAAGGGTGGAGGGTGCACGGTTGCGGCAGTGGCCTGCACTGCCCCCTGTCGGTGTAGTTTCTCTCTACAGGCGCCTAGCCCACTTGTCGGAAGTCCATTCAGAGCTTCCCATTTTTAAGTACTGAGACCCTGCTGAGTCTCCAACAGCCCTCTCCTGGTGCCTCTTTCCACTCTAAAGGTGTCACACAGCTTTAATATTTACAAGAGTGTTCCTTTCTGATCTATAAAGCAAAAACGTTCAAGTTAAAGTGTTAACTTCTTTTTTTATTGTCCAACCTCAGTTATATCCACCACACTCAAAAACAGGGACATGAGAGTGAGGCTGTGTCACCAAGGATGCTGATGTCAGATGGATCCTACGAAAGTAGAAAATACCAGAAGAATAAATGTCTAGCTGTGTTTTATTAACGAAGGAAAGGCACGCCTGTGTGAATTATAACACACTATGGCTAATATTGAGAGGAATGGGGATCCCAGAACACTTAATTATGTTCATATGAAACCTATATTAGACCAAGAAGCTGTTGTGCAAATAGAGCAAGGAAACACCACATCGTTTAAAATAGGAGAAGATACACATCAGGGTTGTATGCTCTCTCCATACCTACTCAATCTATAAACTGAGAAAATTATTTGAGAAACTGGATTCTGTGAAGAAGAATGTGGCATCAGTATTGGAGGAAAACTCATCTATGACCTGTGTCATGCAGCTAACACAACCTTGCTTGCTGAAAGTAAGGAGGGCCTGAAACTCTTTCTGCAGAAGATCAAAGACTACAGCTTTCAATACGGATTCTCAAAATCACAAAAACAAAAATCCTCACTACTGCACCAATAAGAAACATAATTTTGATAGATGGAGAAAATATTAAAATTGTCAATGATTTCATCTTACTTAGATCCACAATCAACACCCTTGGCATGAGCAGTGAGGAGATGAAGAGATATATTGCATTGGGAAAATCCTGTCAGGGGCCTCTATAAAGTACTGAGGAGCAATGATGTTAGTCTGAAGACTAAGGTGTTCCTGATTCAGGCCATGGTCTTTTTATTCCCTCACTATGCATCTGAGAGCTGAACAATGAATAGGACTACAAAGAAGACTTGATTCATTTTAATTGTGGTGTTGGAAAAAAACTACTGAATACCTCATGGGCTGCCAAAAGAACAAACAGGTATGTGTTGGGAAAAGTTCAGCCAGAATGTTCCTTGGAAGCAAATGGGAAGTTTGATCTCTCATATTTTGAGCATGTTGCTAGGAGAGGCTATTCTGTGGAAAAGAACATCATCAAGCTTGGAAAAGTGGAGTGTCAGTAAAGGATGGGAAGGCCCTCAATGAGATGGGTTGACACAGTTAACTGCAGCAATTGGCTCAAATGTGTCAGAGATAATGAAGATGGCATAGGATAGGACACATTTGTTGTTCATAAGGTCACAGAGTCAAACTCAACGGCACCTAACAACAACAACAATCTTCTTCACTAATGGTTTCCACAGAATATTCAGACACTGAGTCCTATTTGTTATTGTTATATATCATCGAGTCAGAACCAACTTGTAGCTGACTCTCCAGCACTGGTTTTCAGAGGCAGTAAACCGTATTGGAGGAGACTCCCCATCTTTCTCCAGTGCAGTGGCTGGTGCATTTTAACCTCATCCCTTTGGGTTAATGGCACAACTCCCCAGACTTTCTGAGTCCTCTTTGTTGTTGTTGTTGTTGTTGTTGTTGTTAGGTGCCATTGAGTCACATACAACTTATGTTGTTATTGTTGTTTGTGTGTACTGTCAAGTAGAAACCAGAGCTGACTCTCCAGTGGGTTTTCAGAGCCAGTTAATTGAATGGGAGGAGATTGCCCATCCTTCTCCGGCAGAGTGGCTGGTAGCCTTGAATCACATGCCTTCAGGATTGCAATGCAGCTTCTTGCTAATTGCTGCAGTTGCTGTGTCAATCCATCTCATTGAGGATCTAACCCTCTTGTACTGACCCTCCACCTTTCTAAGCATGATGACCCTCTCCAAGGGATAGCTTCTCCTAGCAACAAGCCCAAATATTTGAGATGAAGCTTCATCATCTCTGCCTCTAAGGGGCACTTGGGTTGCACCTTCTCAAAGATGTGTCTGTTTTTATTTTTTCTCTTGGTTTGCCATGCAATATTTAGTACACTTCTCCAATACCCCAACTCCAAGCCATCAATGTTTCTTCTGTCATCCTTATTCATTCAGCTCTCAGAAACATGGCAAATGATTAGAAAAATCATGGTTTGAATCAGACATACTTGAGTCTTTAAACTGACATTATTACTCTTCAGAATTTTGGAGAGGTCCCTGACAGCAGATTTTCCCAGTGTTATACATCTCCTGATCTCCTGTCTGCTGGTACCAAGACTTCGATTATGCATCTGAGTGAGATGAAATTATTGACAATTTCAACCTTTTCTCCATCTGTCGTGATGCTGCAGACTGGCCCAGTGGTGAAGATTTTTGTTTTCCTGATGTTGAGATATAATCCATATTGAAGCTGTAGTGGATCTTCTCCAGCAAGCACCTCAAGTCCTCCTAATTTCCAGCAAGCAAGGTTGTGTCATCTGCATAACATAGGTTGTTGGTGAGTCTTCCTCCAATCCTGATGTTACATCTTCATCATAAAGCCTAGCTTCTCCAATCAGGGTGGCTTAATTATAACTCTCTCATCTAGTGTTCTTCCAACATGCCATGAAATAGGTCCCTTCAGAGAAAACATCGTTCAAAATAACACTGTATGGTGACTAACTGTGCCATGGCCTGGAATTTATCTGCTATGTGACCAGAAATAATTGCTTAACCTTCCTTAAGCCCCAATTTCTCCATCTGTAAAATGGAGATTATAATAATAACCTTCTCACAAGATTGTTGGAAAATCAAATTAAGTATGCTCAGCAACTGATCTATAAATGTCAGGTACTGCTGTTGCTACTCATTCCTATTAAATAAACTGATGAATATAGCTCCTAAGAGCTTTATTGCATCAATTTTTTTTCATAGAAAAGATGCTGAGTTATCTTAAAAGTGAAGTTATAAAGTCTGGGAAAAGATGTGCTGTGTTGTGCCAATCATGGGTAAAAGAGCGACTCACAGCTTCAATTTGTCATTACTGCTGAAAGTACATTGTAGAACTCTGCTCTCTCCAGACCTGAGCAAGCTGTGCTCTTACCAAGTCCCTCAGAAATGAGTCTTCTAACCCAGTATCCTCATGTCCTTAGCAAGTGGCAACAGGTTTGTTCATGAGACAATACAATGTATGACCGAGTGATCCCAACGTGTAGGGAGTAGAAGAAACCTTTGAGACTTCCCAACCCATTAGAGATTGATCACCCTTCGATTTCTCCGCCCCACCCCCTTTAAGCTGATTGATGTCTACTTTGTGAGAAACTTTCCAATGCCTGTTAGGCACTATTGATGAGCAGGACTATTTTCATTTGTCTCAAATCATCTCCTTTGGCTTCAAGAGAGGCCTTAGATCAGATAAGACCAAGATTTCAATAAACAAGGTCACCCTAGTCCCACTTCGGAACATACGTGTCACACATAAAGGGAACTTTTCTCCCAGCCTCCATGGAGGTGAATGCTCTGATTTTGACCTTGCAGCGCCCTCTGCTGCTACTTATCCCATCTCCATAAGCAGGTCATACTGGAGGCTCACAGAAAGTAGGTCAGGGAAAGAAAATAATTCTTTGTTCACTACTTAAGTCAAAATTGCTGCTTCTGTTTCCATTCACCTTTCAACCTTGAGCCTGGAAGATGTGTCTCCATTGGTCCAGGATTTATTCCCACGAGTCACTCAAAGAAGATGGTTTTTAAGATTCTGAGATAGAACCCTAAAAGGGTAGTTAAACAGCTTCCCATCACAGCAAGTCTAATGCAACAGAGAAGACAGGAGGAATTTTCTTTGAATGGATATGAATAACTGGTTATTTCTTTCTTACAAAAGGAGAGAACCTAGATGTGTAATAACAACAGAAAGTCTTAGAAATATCGGAACACATAATGGGATGAGTGCTCTATAGAATGGTTTTCTGCATCGCTTACTCAATGTGCCACCAGGCCAGCATTCCAAGACAAGGCTTGGTTGAAGGAAGAATGCCAGGAAGGGGACATGTATCCTGCAGACTGCCAGCTGTGGTTTTTTTTCTTCTATCTCCAGGCAAATAGAGTGCAGTGGTCACCTAAGGACATTGGCTTTGGGGAAGGATTTTACTAAAGGCCATTCTGGCAAGAACAAGTATGAGAAGCCTTGGCATGTTTTCCCCCATTGAAAGCCTGCTACAAAGTCAGCATTTGAAGGAAAGTAATGTGGATAAAGAGATGCTCCATGGTGTTGCTGTTTCCACTTTCACAACAGCCTGTGGAAAGAACAATCTTGATCAGAGCAGGTCAGTAATACCTTTGATGATGGGGCTGTGTGATACCTAACCTACCTTTTATCAACCAGATTTCTCAAGCCATTTGCAGATTCTTCTCTACATCTTTCACCAGGGCAGAGGGAAAACAGGTTATATCTCAATTATTAAGCCATCTGTAGAGTCTTCTCTACAATTATTTCCAAGGGTAGAGAGAACAAGCAAGTAATATCTCAATTATCAAGGACAAGCAATTGGTATTGGCTATCTGGAGTATACCCTTCAGAAGGATTCTGAGGCCACAGCTAGACGCAAAGGAAAAGTTGTGTATATATTAGCAATATCTGCCATGAAAGCAAGAAGTAACAGCTCACACCATTTCGTATTTGCCATCCCTGCTCCAGTGCCATTCCCTGTAATGAGTCCTGCAGAGAAAGAATAATCAGAGCCAATTCTCTGTTGGATTATCCTTTTGTTAAAGGGCAAATTTTAAAATCTCTATCTTTCCCTTGGCTTCCCTGGGATCTCATGGGCCATTTCCTTTGCTATCAATTGTTGTTGCCTGCAGCCTAAGAAATAAAGATTTTAAAATGAATTTGAAGGCTCTGTATCTCTCTCCAACATCACATGCTATGTGCCCAGACCATACACTCCTCTTCCATGGATTATCCACTGTTTCACAGGAATAATCAGGCCCTGGACCAGCTAAGACTATTTATTGCCAAGGTGCCAATAGAGTCATTAGGAATAGACCCAGGGAAGATCCTTATGCTTCTGAGTCAATAAAGGAATAACAGAAGGCAAGACTGAGATGCAGTATTTCTTGCCCCAGTTCTGCCTCTACCTACCTACATAACTTGGAGCAGATTCACTCCTCAGGGATTCAGCTGCTTCTTTGGACCAGGAAGTCACTAAGTTCCCTTCCAGATCCAGCATTTTAGGATGCTAATGTGTAAATCTATAAATCAGATGTAAAAGCATTATTTGTTTATATCCCCAATGCATCTTGCTTGGAATTCTCATTGTCTAACAAGGGTGAACAGCAAGGCATGCTTTTTCATATGTGGGTAGCATAACATCTTGGTGCAATATGCATAACTTACCAGAGCCTGGAGGTCGGTGCTCAGATGCCAAGTTGGAACCCAGTTATTATTGTGTCTGGAAGAGACAAAAGTGCTGAAAACAGCCTTTGGGGAAAACATCAATTTGGGGAAGGAAAAAAAGGGCTTTGCTTACTGCTTAGTGTGATAACATTTTGATATCTTATGTCTCATCTTCATCAGTGAAATCCATCTTTTCCTTCCTATTTCTGTCTGCTCTGAAAGAGGGAAGGAAGGAAGATCATTCATTCTCTAGGAAGGTGGGGTGCCTGGTGAGAGAGAGCAGAGGGGTCTAGGGAGGAAGCAGAACAAGGTCAAAGGCACATCCCTTTCAACTATGTGGGTGCTTCTGGTTTTTGTAAAGGTGTTCACTCCTGTGGGAATGGAATTAATAGGAAACTAACATTTGGAGCCAAAACTAGAAGAATCATGAAACTCAAAGTACTATATTAGCAGAGTGGGTGTTGTTTGTTTTTTTTCTCATCTGAAAGTAGTCAGATAGAGAATAGGAACTGAAGATGAATGTTTAATACAATTTAATTTACTAAATATTGAAAGCCTACAGCTGCTTCCAAGGGTGATCTGTGCTAGTTTCAGAGGAGATATTGCAGTTGCCCTAAGCAAGTCAAGGTTTTGTCAATGGTCCCAAAGATCAGGGAGGAACAACAAATTTACCTTTGAGATGGGAACATATGGCTCTGAGTAAGCAGCAGAACTACTTACATAAAAGCATCAGTAAGCAAAGATGTTATTTTATGATTGACTTTAGCATATATTTCATTACCTCGTAGGAAAGGTTTCTCTTCTCAATTGAAAGTTTTCTAAAGTTGATCTAGAAAGTCTAGCAGTCAACAAAGGAAAAGTGCTCTTTTTGCCTTTCCAATAACAAAAAAAAAAAGAGAGCCTGGAGTTCCTAGCATGCTTGATGGCCCTGTGAGAGCCATTAGTGGGCTGCTAGGTGTTTGTAAATGTGTATATTCTGAAGGACAAGAAGAAGCAGCCTTCTAGGTTTTGGAAGAGCAGGGTTCTTAGCTCTTTGTGAAGCCAGAGGGGGACTTTGGACCATTCTGACCTATTCGGTCCTGCTATTCTCAGCCTGAGTCTTACCCATCATTAGTAGAAAAGAGATTCCCCTGAATGACCAGGCTCATTAAGCAAGCCTCCTCTTGTGCCCTTAATCATATCACTGTATCCTGAGAAGAGGAAGTCGTGACTCAACACTAAGAAGGACTTTTTATAAAGGGTCCAAGTGCTGTGAGAAGAACACTGAGGCACTCAGCTTTGGGAAGGGGACTCAATTAATTGTGCACCTGGGTGAGTACTTCCACTTGGGACCTTCTCAGTAACTCACACCTCAAAGTCAAAGCGCTGTAACACTTGTCTAAGTAGTGAATTCCCTCGTCCAGTGGGAAAAGACTGTATAAAACAAACCACTTTTTCTATGGGTAAGCAAGTCTCTGTGGTTTATGTAAAGGCATCAGCTCTTGTGGGAAGGAAGGAAATGGGAAATTTACATTTGGAACTGGGACTCAAGTGAGAGTGAAACCTAGTAAGTATTATGTTTAAACCAAAGGTGTTTTATTTGGTTTGGCTTTTTAATTATCTGGAATCGCTGAAGAAAGAACACTCCTCCCTGAGGATTTGGTTCCAAAATTCTGACTTCAGATTTCTGAAAAGATCAAATAGTAAGGCAGATGGTAGGCTTCGAGAACTCTATGTCCTTACATAATAAGTAGAGACCTACTTTATTTACTTACTTGTCTTATTTCGTTTAAATGTAGGGAAGAACATAAAATACCTTGAAAACATTCACAGCAATTTAAAAAAACAACAAACAAAAAACTAGACCTAGGGAATGAAAATCAAAGAGTGTCAGATAAGAAAGATCTTAAAGATCAGCCAGCTCACCTTTTTAATATTTGGAAATGAGGCTAGTGAAACTCAGAGAGGTTATGAACTTGTCTAAGGTCACACAGCTGAGTCTAGGAGAAGGACAAAGTCAAGATAGTTCATACCGCTGACCAGACCAGAGGAAGAAAAATTTCAAGTCCTTGGCCATGATAGCATTATTTTCATCCCAAATATTGCTCATTGAAGATTTAGTGAACCCAGAATGGAACTTCAAAGGTAACTAAAATCATTCTGTACCTACTGAGGTGAAAAGTTAGCTGAAGTGTAAGGGTAAATAAACTTAATATTAAAGAAAAGACACAACTATTTTCAGATGAGGCAAGGGTACAAAATATCAAAATGAATGCCAGTCTTGCCCTCAGACAATGACTTTGACCATCAAACACTACCTATAAATTGTGCATAAATCATTTCCTTTCCAGTGGGAGTTTATACTCTGCTGGATTACATCAGCTACCTTATTGCTTTGGACCACAAAATAAGTAGACAGAATTTATTAGCTGGGTTTTCTGGTGCCTTAAAGTACCAATACCTCTAGACATACTTCCCAGCCCTGAAGCTCCAGGCTACCAGAAAGAAAGACACTATTATCTGTCCTTCTGTGAATCTTAAACGTTGAAGAGAATTCTCATTTGGGGGAAGTTTTGCACAGCTAGGTTCATTAAGTTGATGTCACAAGCTTTTGCAAAGTCTCTCAGCACAGTGCTCAGTGGAGAGTGTCTCTAAGATGACGTTTGGGAAGGGAACTCAGCTCACAGTGAATCCTGGTAAGTGGAAGGGAGAAATGAACTTTTCTTGTTTGATTTGAGATCTTTTTTTCACCAACTAATGAAGATACAGCTTCTTGCCCCACTCAAGAGCCTTCTGGCTAAATGATATCCTTTCCTGCCCCCCATCATGGTTCAACAGTGGAGAAGCACCCGTGCAATTAAGTATAGTTTTTCTAGAGACTCACAAACTCAATGAACTCTCTTGGTCAAAGTTCTTGATGGTTCTTCTGTTGTCCTCATAGGCCTAAAGAGGAGAGAAGGACCCAAGGACTTTTAGATCACTGTAAAAATAGAAATGTTGACAATGTGTTTGGCTTCTTGGAAGGAAAATAATAACTATGATTGGTAAGTGCTTGCTATTTAATAGGTAATATGTTGGATGCTTCCTGCCCAGTGTCACATTTCATCCTCACACTGGGTCTGTGAAGTAGATGTCACGATTATTCTCACCTTATAAAAGATGAAACCAAAACCCAGAAAGGCTGAGTAAATTATTCAAGTTGACATTGCAGGGAAGAGAACCTGGCATTTAATTCTTGGCACTCGGATTCCATAGCTAAGTGCTTATTAGGGGGATTATGTTTGGGGGGTTAGTCACCAAAGCTTTGGTCTCCAGAGTTGCTGAAATAATTGCTAGCGAAGGATGCTCTCAGCAAGTAAAGCCAAGAATTGATCAGTTGAGAGCTGGAAAAAATGTATAATCCCTATAATATTGCCAAGCAGTTTTATTATCCTCACGTTGCAGGTGAAGAAACTGAGGTACAGCAAGTTAAGGCTCTTGCAGTAGATAATTTGTTTGATCCCAAAACTTGAGTGCTTTCAATAACATTACAAACACTAACTGAATAGATAGCTATAGATGATAGATAGATAGATAGATAGATAGATAGATAGATAGATAGATAGATAGATGATAGATATAGATAGGTAGATAGAAACTTTATAGATCAATGAAAGCAATCTAGCTGGTGTTGACATTTAAAGGGAATTAATTTTTTTCCCCCTATATCTCCTCTCCCTTTTAGGAATAGCAAAAATTACATAATCAACAATATGGCCTTTGCCGTTTCCCCTAGTTCAGATCAGGCCCAGCACCTGCTGGAAGGGTCTTGGCAGTATTTGTAAAGCAATCTGTGGGGGTGTAACTACGGGAGGATCTGAAAAGCTCATCTTTGGAAAGGGAACAAAACTGACAGTAAATCCATGTAAGTTTGAATAACTAATGTTTCCCAAAACCTCTCTGGAACCCTGAATCCTACATTTTCCATTCTGGTTTATAACCCAAGTCCAGACCTCAGCAGTATGAGTACTAATGGATTCCAATCAAACAACTGCTAATGTATGTATGCTACATGCTGTTTACCCTCACATGCTATTTTATTTAATAGATGAGAAAATGATAGTGCTAATGGAGCATTTAACTAAGGAGTCAGGCTGCTAGAGAGCTTAATTTCTTTTTCTAATTGGTGGAGTATGCCATGAGGCTAAGGGAAAATCTATTAACTCTCCTGGCCTCTATTTTCCTCCTCTGCAAAATGGGGGAGGCAGGTCTAGCTCCGGTTTTGTCAAAGCAGGTGTGCTGTGAGGAATCATTAGTACTTTCCAGTAAAGTAACAATACTGTGCTTGAAGACCAGGAGGCCTTTGAGTAAACCATAAACCCTACCACTCTCATTATAAAGAGCTGCTTGCCTCAGGGAATTTCTTGGATGAGAAGTGAATAAGGTGATAGCAAGAGGTGTTTGATCAGCTGAGTTTTTGTAGAGTCTCCCATCATTGTGTGATACTGGATACAATGCTAAGCTGGTATTTGGAAAAGGAACAACTTTGAGTGTTATACCAGGTATGATGTTTTGTTTTGTTTTGTTTTGTCTTATACCAGGTATGTTTTAAGAAAGATTTATGCTTCCAAACATAAGCTATCCCTCAGGGAAGAAAGTGGAATAACTTACCCATTTATTAGTGTCTTTGGGGTTGTGTTGCCACAAGTCTTTCTGCCAAGAGGGACAACTTGAGCAGGTCCGGACTGTAGTTCTTTGCTTCAACACTTTAATGTTCTTAAGCCTGCTAATCTTGTTGTTAATGTGGGAGATTTGTATCTAATCAATGGAATTTAAATTGATGATTTAGTGTGTAGAGGCAGAAAGGAGAGAGAGGAAAGGACAAATTAGACCAACGTCTGTAGCAATGACAAGATGGTATATACAATGTTACCTGAACCAAAGGAGCAGATGAGAGGTGAGCTATTCATATGAAGATCTAACTGGCCCATCCACCAGTTATCATCCTTGTGTTTCTAAGGCCTCCATGTTGGTGTCATTAGGAAAAGCATTGTTTGGTCCCCATAGTTCTTAAAAACTTGAAATCAAACTAGTTGTAAGATTCCCCCCACCCCCACCCCGAGTGCTGACATTGAGGACAAGGTGATTATTTAGGGAAAGGATAAGATTGAAAGCAGATATTCAAATTAGTTAGAAAGATCATGAACTTTTGAAAATATGGCCCGGGGATTCTGATGCTCACTAGGCCTCTAATTGAACCCTTATGGAACATTTTCCTTCCTACCTTGACTGAGCTTTCTGCATCAGAGAAACCTTTTTTATTAACTATTCATTTATGCCCTCCAACAAAGAGATGGTAGCTAAGCTGGGAAGTGTGAAAGAAGGTTCCCTACTTCAGATGTAATTATAGCCCTTCTCCTGATTTCACAATACCCAAAGGGATATTTTGAGTATTTCCTCAACATCCTCAAAATAAACTTAATTTTTATGAACTTGGATGAACCTAAAGTTTTATTCCATGAAGAACTCTTTTTCATTAAAAACAAAAGCCCATTCCAGACAATTGTTTAGAGTTTAAGTATGGCTAAGTTGTCATCCATATTAGAAACCTAGATTTAGAGTGTCCTAGTGCCCATTCTGTTAGTTCCAGATGACGTTCCAAAGTCTCTTAAACCTAATCCAGCATAAGATATAAAAAGCATTCCCATGTGTCTTCAGTGGTCCAAGGAGCAAGTAGGTCAATGGCTATGTCTCCAAAATGAATTATATACACTTAGAGCCCTCTGGATGTTAGAAATGATGACCAGAAAGTCATATGAAATTCCCTTTTATTTATACTTCTCCTATCTCCTAGAGAACCATTATAAATGTTCTCCCAAAAGTGTTATATTTATCCTTCTTTTGGTTCCTTTATTCCTGATGTATACAGAGATGAAATATTGGTTAAGATTCAGAAAACATCCATGAGATTTACCTTAATCTTTCCCTGTCAGAGAGATTCAAGGAGCTGGAAAGATGGGAAGCTAACATTTGGGAACTAGATTAAAAAGAAAATCCAAATTAATCCCAAGGAGCAATGCTCAGTAGATGGTTATTTGGACATAAGCACGTCAACCCTGCAAGCCTAGTTGCTTGGCTGCCTGTGCCGTCCCTATCTTGAGCTTGCCTGGAAGAGCAATAATAACATGTTTGTCCCAGACCTGTCTTGCGTACAGAGAATTGTCAGCCTCTGGCACTAAAAACTCCTTGTGATGTAGTTTATTTCAATAGAGTTTATCATTACACACAGTGTTCTGGAAGTAATAGAAAAGTGCATTAAAAGCTCCGGCAAAGGGAAATGAAATGTAAATTTAGATTGTAAATATATCCTGCAGTAAATGGATAGCAAGAAAAAAGATGAGGAGATTAGAACCTTGCCATATTTCTCTAACCCTAACGGGAATATTTCTATAAATAGTTTTAAAGCCATTAAAGACCAGTGGGGAAGAAGGAGGAGAACACAGGCAAACAGACTTACTCCTAATCCTCTTCACTTGGCAAAATTGGAAATTGTTTTTCAATCACATTTCCCTGAGCTGAGGAGGGAAACCATGTCTTTTTTTAAGACTAAAAGGCAAGTGTCTCCTGTAATTGATTTTGAGGAGGGCTCTGTGTTAATGACAAGTGCTGGCAATGACCTGACTGGAAGTTGAGTGGGGAACGGACTTGAGCACATAAGTAAATCCAAGTAAGTGTGAGAGACAAGAAGGCTTTCCCCGGGATTTGCTGTTGCCTTTTAACCTTTCCTGTTTTAGCCCGTTGGATTAGGCCCCTGATGTGCAGGCTCTAGGATTCAAACCAACAAATTTAAGAAGGAAGAGGGGCTTTAACTTCACTCAGGAGACGTAGTGTGCTCTGACTTTAAAGAGTCTTCTAATCCAGCTGTTTTTAGGAAGAGCTCTGTTAAGGCTAAAGGGAAGAAGTTGGGGAGAGTTACCGTCATATGAAATGGAAATAACGGTATTAAATATTTGACTAGCAAAGAGACTTAACAACCTGGTATGTGTCTACAACTGGCTAAAGAAGACTTTGTAAAAGAGAAAGTAAGCAAGGAGAGGCTCTTCCCAAACTCCAGTTAGCCGGATACAGCCATTCTCCATGCAGCTCTAGGCTGCCCGATAGCATATGCCTCCCTCCAGGGGGCGCTGGAGGGACCTTGCGCGCAGTTTGTGTAAAGCTGTTGGCTGTGGTGTAATTCTGCGGGTGAGAAGCTGGTATTTGGGCCAGGAACCAGGCTGACCATCAACTCAAGTAAGTGTGAAAGGCTGACTGCATGTGGCTCAGGACAGCTCCCTTTCTCAGTCAAGCCCTGCAGGTGCTCTCTGAGGGCCTCCTCCTCCTGCCTAGACCTTCATAGGGATGTAGACCAAGAAAGACCCCAGGCCTTTATATATAATAACCCTTTTTAAAAAAATACCAAAAAAATCTCTTGCCTTCCTCCCTTTCTGCAATCCGTTTCCGGTAAACCGGAATCGAGTGAGTTGATGCGAGCAATTTCAATAAAAAGCAGAGAAATAGTTACCCCCAAAGTGCAATAAAATAGGAACTATGTGAGTGCCAGCCGGGGGAAGGCAATTAGGGAAGAGGGGAAAAAGAAATGGATTACCGAAGCTAAGGCGGCAGCCTAGTCATAAAAAGGAGAAAAACAATAAAAAAGAAAAATAGGGAGCTTTCAGGGCTCAGTTGGCCCCCTGAAGCCCCGCTCCTTTCGGCAGCAGGCACCTCTAGGCCTATTATCAAATAACCCGTTGTTAAGTGCAGGGTTGAGAGATCAAGACCATATTGACCCCCAGGGCCCTCGTGCACAGAGCAAGCAGTTCCTCTTCCTGTTTTTGTTAAGCCTCCTCTGGCTGTGAGAATACTGGAAGCAGCAACTATAAACTGACATTTGGAAAAGGAACTCTTATAACTGTGGATCCAAGTAAGTCTGAAGGGAATGTGGTGAGTGGGAGATTCAAACCGTTCTTCCGATTTAAATCACTTGCCTCCCTCATTTCGGTCATCCCAGTTTAGCTTCCAGATCTGATATTTGTGTTGAGGGGGCTTCGGTCCCCTGCAGGGGGATTAGAACTCCAGTGGTATAAAGACTAAATTACCTTCAGTCCAAAACATTCCTATCATCCATCTTAAACAAGATTATTGGTACAGGGAGGAAAAATTGAACACAGGATCCTAAGGGATTCAGCTAAGGCCAGAAAATGTTTTCCAAAAAGATAGAGAGGAAAATAGCATATTGTGACTATGCGAATGCAATAGACCAAGCATAAATCTTTCTGACGTAGCTACTAAAACTCCTTTAAATTTATCTCTCAAAGTCATGGGACTCTGCAATTCAATTAACTAATGCAGGAAATTCTATAGACAGATGTCTTTTGGTTTTTACCTTCACTTTATTTCTCTTCTAGGCTCCATTCCCAATCCCTAGCCCCAGTAGCTGAAGCCTCTGTAGGTAGAACTGTCTGGTTAAGTCAGGCAATAAAAAAAAGCCTCACTTTCCCCTCCACTACCAAAATAATTAATTCCATCTCCACTTTACTTGGTTCAACTGAGGAGAAGGAAAGACCTTCATTTGTCCTCTGAGTCGTGAGAACAGAGCAATGCATTTTCTTCTCCAGTTATACACCCACCCTTCCAGAGTGAGAATAGTATGTTAGTTAGAAAAGTTAAAAATGCTCTCTATAGAAATAAGGAACCTTGGTTGCTATTGGCAGTTCTTGAAAAGCTGTGTTTCTGGTGGACTTCTGGGAGTGGGGCTGAGAAACTATTGCAGATGAAGATTAATTTATCAAATTCAGGTAGAATGGCTGTGGCCCAAACTGGCTGATAGGATCCAGTCTCCTTCTGCCTTCAGCAACGTGTCCTGGATCCTAAGTAAAAGCAGAAAACCCCTATTTTATTTATTCAGAGATATTTTATGTTTAGGAGCAAAATACTAGAAAATAACCCTGACAGAATTTTTTAAAAGACAGGCTCAGAAGATGTAAATTCTTAACTGATTAAGCATGCAGCACTGAAAGAGTTAAGACAGCCCCCCTGATTGGCTTGGAATGTTCTAGGATGGCCCTGCCTGGCAGACACCCAGTGTGGTTAGCCATGAAGTTATCATGCCCAGGAGTGCCTGGCTCAGCAGGGGCGAAATCAGCACATGTCTGCAACAACAGTTAAAGCTCCCAGGAACAATGAATAATACATGATATTGTTAAATCCTATGCATTCAGCAGTCTTTGTGGTCTTATCAAAATAAAGCTTCAAGGGAATTCATGTGAATATTCCAGGAAGCGGAAGGACATTGCTTTTCAGAGTGTAGGCCACCAGGGCTGGAGACCAGAGAGTACATTTTTAGCTTTGGTATCTCCCTGTAGAAACACACTAGAGTAGGGCTCTACAGTGGGTTTTTCAGAATGTGTAGAGTAGCTAGGAGCCCCTCTCACCCATTGGTTGACTAAATAGAAGACTGAGAACTACCATTCCTACAATTTAAAGTTTGGAAAGGCCAGGGAGTTTAATAGCTTAACAGTGGACTCTATATACAGGAGCTGCACAGCAAGGCTGGAGGCCAATGAGGCTGGAGTCCAAGGCTGATGACCAATGGTTAGATTTTACTTCCCTTCAGTCAGCAGAGTGTGGCTATCATTGCCACAGCAACTCTTTTGTGTCCATTTGTCTGAGGGCTTCCTCTGAGGGCAGATGTTCTTTTCTTTTTATTTCAGGTATGTCTGGTGTCCGAGAGGCTGAAAGAGAGGACTTTAGAAAGTTAATGCTGTTCAGTAGAGCAGAGATGGGAAGGGTGGTTTGAACTCCTGAACGTTGTCCTTAAAGCAGATGGACACTTCTTAGCTAAAGAAAAACTGTTTCCACTCACCCTTTTCATGATGATTAGTGAGCTAAAGTTCTGATCCTTTGCTAATTAGTGCCTGCTTGAAGAAACGATTAGAGTGTCAAGACAATGGAAGAGTTTAAAAGTCGGATGCCATTAAGGAGCTAAAATATTCATCTTCTTTTGGGGGAAATAGTATTTTATCACTGCTATGATAAATAATAAGACTTCCTGAATCTTGTTTTTTATGCCTTCTGTGGTCTCCATTAGACTCATCCAAGGAAACACTGGGGGCTCCCTAGGATTGAGACCGTCAGCAAGGGAAGCTTTCTTTGGCCTTGAGATCAAAAGGCCTGTCTCTAACACAGACCTCCCTTGCCTCCACCACTGTGGTTCAAACTGCTTTGTAATTCGGAAGCACCCCTAATAAAATTACAGGGTGTCCATCTGCCCTAATTTGCCTAGGTTTGAGGAGCCTCTCAAAAGAGGGACCTTACACTGCTAAACCCATAAACCTGAAAAAGAGACACAGGGAGGTACTGTTACAGGGCTCAGACATAAACTTTCCATAAGACATTAACATTCCACCAAGTTCAAGATTGACAGAAAATCCATGTGTGTGATGAATCCGTTAAATGTGCCCATGCTTTTCATTTCTTAGGCCGGCCATGAAGGGAGGCTCGGAGATAGCATTTCATGAGGCTGGAGCCCAACTTTATCCAATTCTAGTCAGCCTCTAAAAAGCCGAACCCTCTCCTCCCCTCTCCTTGTAATCAATTCATTGTCATCAGAAATGTGTGACACTTTGAGGGGAGGAGAGGACATGTCTTGAAAACTGATCAGAAAAATTGTCCTGAAAATGATGCTGTAAAATGGAAATGAGACCTTTAGAAAGAGAGATGCTGAACATGAGAAATCAGTAACCTCAGGACAGAAATCCAGGAGCTTGGGAGAGAAGGGAGCGAGGCCTGGGTGGGCGGAGCAGCAGGTCAGTGCCCAGAGCCACACGTGGACATGGGCCTTAGACCTGCAGTGGGAAGAAGGTGAGCCTTACAGATCCAGGTCACCCTGAGATGTTGCTTGTGTCTAGCATTCGAAGAGGAAGCTATCTGTGAACCTTTAAGATTCCCCAGGGTTCTTGTAAAGGCCTCCATTACAGTGCAAACACTGGTGGTGCTGGCTATGGAAAGCTGACATTCGGACAAGGGACCACCTTGGCTGTCCACCCAAGTAAGTATAAAAGGTCACAGCAGTCGATTAGAAACCCTGGGATGTCAACTCTGATGTAAAGTTTGAGAGAAACATGTGTTGCCTCGAAGCTAGATCTAGTTAGAAATCAAGTACCGGCCACCAAGGTTCTTCCTCTTCTTTGACCTCAATATTCATAAAATCCTTTTTGTACCCGAGTCACTAGGTCTGTTGATCTTCTGTTTTAGTGTATATCCTGGTCTTGGGAAGATAGAAAAGAATCCTGGCTGATTTTAGAACCGTCTGGAGGTGATGTCTCAGCTTTTGGGAGGTCACTCTTCCTAACAGCCTCCTCCAAATATCCTAACCTAATGTGTAGAACACTCCCTGTAGTTACTGCATCCTTATTTCTTCTTGTGCTGATGAGACTATTTCCACTCATATCATCCACACTGGAGAATAATTGAGAGCAGAACTTGAATGGATATGTGATAATTTAGTTCAGAATGGATTGAAAATGAAAGCAGAGAAGGGGGAAATAATGAAAACTGAACAGGAATCAAAGGTCTAATTTCAAATCCTTGTATGTTTCCAATATGTTTCCTATGGCTTCTACAGATATAACACTCTAACGGGAGAGCGAGTGAAAGGATGAACAGAAATAAGCATGCACGATGTCCCGTCCATATCACTGAAGCCACCAGGCAAGGAATTACAATTCATTCCTAAGAATTTCAACTACAAGGCTTAATACCTTTCTCCTCCTGGTGACTTGTCTCCCTGCTGATAATTAGAGCAGATAGGGAGATTTGGCTTTGCTGTGTTTGCTGCTGCACCCTGCCAGGAAGAGAGGGAAGCTCTGACAATTTTTTAAGATTCATAAAGTCCCTTCTGTCGGTCGTTGCACAACTCCCTGCAGCAGGGAGATGTGTGACAGCTATGAGCAGCTGATATTTGGAAAGAGGGAGCGATTATCCATGAAGCCAGGCAAGCTGGAAAGAGCCAAACTCACTGGGTGTCCCCTGTATTTTCATGCTTTTCCCCATTTTAGTCCTCTGGGCTCTTTCTTTCTTGCAGAGATCCTAATGGAGTCAAATGAAACTGGATCGAGGCAGGTTGAGAGCCCCTATGGATGCTCACAAATGTTAAATGGAAGGAAAGAAAGATTAAGAGGAAAATGGCAGGACTCGTGTAAAGGTTGCAGCCCATAGGTGGCAGAAACAGTTAAGCCCTTGACTACTAACCAAAAGTTTGGTTGTTCAAACCCATCCAGAGGTTCGTCAGCAGACAGGCGTGGAGATCCACGTCTGAAAGCTCACAGCCTTGAAATCCCTCTGAGTATAGTTCCACTCTGCACACACAGGGTCGCCATGAGTCAGAATTGACTCATTGGCAGCTGATCAGGTTTTCATTCTGGATATCGATGGTTAACACACTCAACTGCTGACCAAGAGGTTGGTGGTTCAAGTCCCTTCAGAGTCACTTCTCTTGAAAGCCCCACAGAGGACAGTTCCATTCCAACACATGAGATTACCATGAATCAATGTCAACTCATCAACTGCAGTTTTTCACTGCAGCTTGATAGGTCTGAGATGGGGACATGAGGATCAAAGAGAAGAGTGTCATCACTCCAATTAGCAGGTCTAGGATGGATGTCCATTGAGAGCAGAGTCGGAGGGGAGTGGAGTCCCTATTTCAGGAGGAACAGCTCTCAAGCAGGAGCAGCGGATCAGGCCTACTCCCTGCCTTTTGGGTACAGAGAAGGCTGTCTGGCATCACTGTCTGAAGTTGCTCCTGTGAGTCGCAGCATAAATTCTCACTGGGTGAGTGTGGAGTGCGAACGAGCTGGTGATTCTCTCCACTGTGTGAGGTGCCTGTTTCTAATGAGGCATCATCCTAACAAGCAGGCAGTAGGTTGGACCAACATCACCCTGTGTTTGTTGCATTTCTTCAAGCCTGGGAGGTGGGAGCCAATGCTGAGAGGTTGACATTTTAGCCTGGGATCCTCTTGACTGAAATATGCCAAAGGGGTCTAAAAGGCCAGCGCGGCCGTCTGAGTGCAGCTATTGTTGTTCGCTCTCTGGCAGTTGTCATTTCAGCAAAACGCATCCACTTAGAAAGGTCAGTTCTTCATTAACCAGACAAATGAGAACAACATATTGACCAGAGATAAGGAGCGGAGGGCCCAGATCTCGGCCTCCGGGAGGCTGGCATTTCTCGTCCTTTAATCACTGTGTGCTGGGGAGCATGTGCTGTCTCAGAGAAGGCGGATCAATGGTGCCTGAGGACCTGGTGTCACAGAGCTAGGCTGGGAGATGGAAATGAAATGCAGATTGGGGTGCCATGTGGGTAGAGAATCTTGGAGGAGGGAGGAGGAAACCAGGGAGTTCAGTGGTGCTTTTAAAACCTGCAGCATGTCGGGAAGCTGACATTCCTAGCAATGTTTCAGCATTTGCAACATAATTTGGCCTAAATGTGGCCCTACTCTCACTGAGCCCATAGGTAATGCTGAACTGTACCTGATATGCCTTTTGAAGTGGCAGCATTAAAGTTTGGGGTTTAAGATCTTTAAGAGACACCTGTCAGTTTATGTAAAGGGTGAGGCGGCTGTGCCACAGACTCCTTCGGCAAGCTGACATTTGGACAGGGGACAAGCTTATCAGTCATTCCAAGTAAGTTCCCTGGTGACTTTTCACTTTGGAGTATGGTGGGTTGATCTTCACAAGCACAGGGCTCAAATGGCTGTGCAGATGGAATGATGTGGCTGAGGACACGCATGAGGGAACTGTAGACATGCTAGCTCTCATTCAGACAAAAACCCTAAACAGAAAATGGCAATTGGAGGTTTCAGCCCCCATAGGTGACACAGAGAGCTTGAGACCCAAATGTGTTGGTTTGTAAAGCAAGTCGCCAAGCTATCTTCTGTCTGCACATTCCCTCTGTGCCTAAGGGACCAGCTTGGGGTGGGGCTCCTGGCGATGGACACTGCCTGGTGGAAGTGATGGGGAGAAGAGGCAGGTTGGAAAGGAGCAAGGCCGTCAGAGCCTCATCCTGGGTTAATCAAGAGAAAGTGAATTGTTCCAGAAATTTCACAGGGAAATTAAATCTGTCCTGGAGTCAAAAGATGTAATAAGGAGACCTGATTAAAATGCATTTCAGAACCATATGATCATCAGGAGAGAAATGAAATTTTTAAAGAAAAAGAATTTCTTAAAGGCCTAAACATAAAACAAATGGGCCTATACCTTTAATTAGGCCGCCAGCAGCACAAGATGCATGCACATAAGCCCTGGCTTTAATCCTCTCTCTGGAGGAATCAGGCCTCCAGCTGCCTGGTCGCAGCTGCTGGAAGCACTGTGCCTTCCACTAATGCCCTTGCCTCTGTGCCTGCACACGGAGCCGGGAGGGAGAGAGCCGCCTGCCTGTCCACAGGCTGGGCCCCAGGTGTCAGAGCTGGCTCTTCCACCTGGTTTTTGTTGAGCGTCCTATCACAGTGGAACACCCTTAACCAGAAGCTCTATTTTGGGACAGGGACAAGTTTGACAATCATTCCGAGTAAGTCAAAGAGCATTTTCCATCACCACTGTGTTGAGCAAACCCTTTAAACTTCAGAGGGAACTGTCAGAAGTCAGCTCTTCAGTTTATCTGTTGCTAGGCATGATTGCATCTGGAATGTAGCAAAGAGCACTTCCTCCTCTCCAAGGATGATTTGTGCCCTGACAGGTCTCAGTTTCCCAATCTGAAAATTTCTGGGGGAAGGAATGCAGGCAAACTTGTTTGCAAGGAAGGTCACTCCCTCCGGTTCACCCCTGCGTCTGTGCTGACCAGAGAAGTTGGCCCTTAGTGACACAGGTCTCAGTGACAGAGAATGGATGACTCTCAACTTAGAGAAAATGGACCAGGAGGTTTGTTGTTCTTGTGTACCATCAAGTCAGAGTCAACCCATAGCTGACCTTCCAGTGGGTTTTCAGAGGTGGTTTAACTAGAGAGAAGATGCCCCATCTTTTTCCCGCGAAGCAACTGGTGAATTCGAACCACATGCCTTTTGGTTGGCAAAGGAACTCCTTACCACTAAACCACTAGAGTTCCCTAAGGAAGGGAAATGAGGCAACTTCAGGACAAATGGGGAATGGTGAAAAGGATGAGAAGGATGGCAGGGATGCCTATTTAGACCTAAGGGACTCCCTGGTACTTCCTGCAGAGGAAGCGAGTGTATCTGCTCTCTCTGAAAATTGGCCAGAAAACTCAAACAGGTCATGTATGTCAAGCCTTCCCTGATACAGTCTTTCATCTTGATTTTTCTCAGTTGTTCCAGCAAGGAATGGTATGAAGGGGTCACTGGTAGCTTTGACATTGTAGAAGGTTTTAAAGTGGGGAAAAATTGATCTCACAAGTAATGGGTAAGAGGGACTGGCAGAGCAAAGACTTCCTTCGAGTTTGGGGCAATGGTTTTTGTAAAGACTTAAAACACTGTGTAACTTTGGAGGAAACCAACTAACCTTTGGGACTGGAACCAAACTCACCGTTGCACCCAGTAAGTACTCATCACAGACCAGGAAAGCAATTCCTTTCTAGCTTCCAGGTCACCTAAATAAGATTCTGGGGTCATACGAGACCAGGCAGGCTTAGACAGGAGAGTTTTCATCTATTCTTTTACATAACTAGTAGAGAAGGTTGGCAGCCAAATATCTGAGTTTTCTAAGGGAACTCCAGTCTTGAATATTTAATTCTAAACCAGAAAATATGATTCACGATTCTGGCTTTGCTGCTGCCATCATTTGCTAACGTGACATGTGAAGAGAATTCAGACAGAATGCTGCAACTTCAATTTCATTTCAGAAGATAATTTTAACTTTAAGCACTATGAATGTTTGGGAGACATGACTGTAGTGAAAAATATCAAAGGGATGAACAAGCTAGGAGACCCAAAGAGGCAGAAAGGCAGAAGATCGAGCAGAGTCATTTTGCAGAACTAACTCAATGTCGTAACTCTGGGCAGATGATAAAGGTGTTTGGAGAGGTGTTGGTGTTGAAAGCTGGTGCTTGGGGTGCGGGGAGCAGAGGAAGGCTTATTCTAAACAGAGGGAGCCCTGATCAATCCAAAGGAGCTATTTAAATTTGGGAAACTTAGAGATGCCCACCCCAACAGTGGAGCTTATCAGTCTTTGGGTACATCTGGATTTAGTAAATTATAGTTTTGGCAAAGTATAAAACTAACTATTAAAAATAAGTATGTCTGATGGGGGGGTGGTGATACACACATGCATACAGTAGAATGAAAAACATTGGACAGATTAATTACTTGCACCTGAAATTAAAACAAACCTATACAAAGTTTGAGCAAGTTCCCTTCATAACCAAAGACAGCCTAACAAGATGAAAGGAAAAGCATACAGGAAGAGAAAGGACTGGAGTGAGGACCTTTCCAAGTCAGGATTCCCCAGCTGTCTTAACCACCCAGTTACCTGGAGGACTCTCTCTTTCTTTCCCCTCCCCCCTTGCATTTGAAATTAAAAGCATGGGGACTAAGGACTTGGTTGGCTCTGTCTCTTCCTAGTGAAAATTACATTATAAAGCACCTCCCAGGCTGGATAAAGTACCATAAAACAACAAAGAATTTTCCCCCCCTTTTCCTCTCTGAAAAAACTAGGACTGTCCTTACTCTGTAGCTAGCGATGGGAGCTCAGGGAGCCTGAGAGTTGCAAGTAAGAGAGTTGCAGACCTGAGCTATGGGATTTAGGGATCAAGTGATGTCCCTTTACTCCCTGACACAGATGCCACAGTAGCCAGGAGTGTTCAGGGCACTGTCCCCAGGTGAAGGCTTAACACACAGGGGAAAACACCACTGACAGCAGTTCAGTATCAGAGTGCTCTGCTAGGAGACAACAGTCACCATGGTTTTAAACCATTTTAGAGGCTCAAAAATATGTAAA
Source organism: Elephantulus edwardii (assembly GCF_000299155.1). NCBI lineage: Eukaryota > Metazoa > Chordata > Mammalia > Macroscelidea > Macroscelididae > Elephantulus > Elephantulus edwardii. The sequence goes on from NW_006399776.1 coordinate 22,165,619, forward strand.
GTAAGACTTGTTGTACCACAAGTATAACAGGTTCATATTCCAAGCAGTGCTTCCAGAAGTTTTCAGTGGTTGATAGTTGTTCTACATTTTGAAATTAGAGGACATCCCAGCGAAGTAGAATTAATGGCGTTATGATTAGGATTAATGAGATGAAAGAAAATTTTGGCTAGAGGGCTAGAGAAGTAAGAGAGAGAGAGAGAGAGAGATCCACTAAGCCTTTTGTGGAAAGAGGTGTTTCCTCTCGAGGAGAGTTGTACCGTTTATCCTAACGCAGGAAGCAAAGAGCAAAGACAACTAAATTCTAAGACACAGTTGACCTTTTCACATGCAGAAATTTCTGCAATTATTACAGTGTCTTCCGCTTCATGGCCAAATGCCAACCTGTCCTAAATGGAGAGTGGACCAGTCCTGTATTTCCAGGGTCAAGTCACTCACCCCCAGCCCATGCCCTTCCACACCCAAGTATGTTCCTGGAGATGAGTTTACTGCTGTGTAAATTATGGACACTTCTGATCTTTGACTCAGGAACCATTTTCAAAGTAAGCCTTTTAAGTATAAAACACGTCAGGCCCACCCTAAGCCCTACCAGCGTTCAATTGCATATTTAATAGAATCTTTCTGGTTTGGGACTGTTTAAAGAAATACCACGTAGATGTTCAGGAGCAGTACTGGCACTTTATTTCTGATTCATTTAAGGACTTGCCTTTAAGAGAACACATCAATTAACTGGTGTGAACCACAGCCAGAAGACTGCATTTGAATTTAATTTTTTTTAAAAAAAGTTATTGTCCCTATGTACAGTGCTGTTTGGGGTGTCTACACTCACAAAATGTAAACCTTCGTCTGCAGTTTGGAGATTTATCCTGAGTCTTTGAGTTGTCGAGGGATAAGGAAGAGACACTGGCCTCTCACTGTGCAAGGTGTTTCTGGGATCAGTGTCAGGAGAAAGCTTGGGCAGACAGGTTGGTGAGTGGTGAGGAGACACTGGTGGCAGGTGTCTGCCCCCTTTCTGTAAAGCTGCTGACAACAGTGAGAATAGTGCCACAGACAAGCTGACTTTTGGAACCGGGACTCACTTGGCAGTTAGACCCAGTAAGTCTGAGGGGAAAGTGCAATCTTTGTATCTGTTTCTATTGTTTCTGCCCACCTGGCATTTGAGTTGTCCTGTTTCAGATTCCAGATATCTAAACCATAACCTCGCTTTGCACCACTTTAAATGTTTGACTAAGGGCCTCAGTCCTCCCCGTCTTCTCCTGTTGGCACCGGGGTTTTTTAGGACTGTGTGTGCGCTCGTGAAGTCTAAGATGGTGGTACTGGAAGCTGTGTTGTAGTGCTCACCATCCTTCTCTGCAGGCCTCTTCTCCTTGATTTTGTGTAGTTTGAATTTTATGCCAGCCACTGTGGTGGGGAGATGACCAATCAGAGCTAAAAACCTAGTGCTCATGCACATCTGTAGAAGTTTTCAGAGACTCAGGATTTCTGGCAGAGGGTTTATGTAAAAGAGCAACTCGGGGTGTGGACTCAGGAAGTGGCTACCAGATTACCTTTGGGAAAGGAACCCAACTGCTTGTCCAGCCCTGTAAGTATTTCAGTCTAGGACTTGTGGGTTTAAATGCAGCCCCCAGTGGAACTTTTCCAAACCCTCCCCATAAGCTCCTGGTACAACCAGCCTAGTTGTCACAGTCCCAGTTGTCACAGGGATTTTGAGCCTGCTGTTGAGAAAGGAAAGAGCATTGGTGGTGCAGTCCAGGAAGAGTTGCACTCTTGCACATCTCTGTTCTGGTTCGGGTCCACCAGCAGCTTTGTTGGAGAAAGGTGGGCAGTTGCCTCCTGTTACGAGTTACAGCTTCAGAAACCCAGTGAAGAGCCAGCCAGGAGGTGCACCTGACTTGATGACAGTGAGATGGGGAGGCAACAAGAGGGCCTGTACTTCGTGTTTAGGGTTTGTTTTTACTATTATTCATTCATTCATTCGTTGTTTCACATTTCCCTCCTCCTTCCTCCCTTCCTATTCCCTCAGTCCACCTTGCAATGCACCCCTCATTCCAGATTGTTGACACATGTTCCTTTCAGACAGTTCTTCCCCTCACTTGTTCCAATGCAGTGTTCATTATCTGTCCACTCTTTTCCTATTCACCCCTAGGGCCTATATTTTGGAGGACTATTGAAAACTACCCTTTTTAGCTTCATTTAGCTACAAGGCCATTTTGGGGGATTCTAGACTCCCGCAGACAAAGGATTTTAACACAGGGATAAGGCCACCTTCGTAGTGGCATCCATAAGAATTGTGGAAATGGCAGTAATGACAGAGGTTTAGTTGTTTCTCCTTCTCTGTCGGCATGCCCTTTTCTCTACCTGATTGAAGGGCCTGAAATTAGAATAGCTATTAATCATTTGATTTCTCAGCCCCATCACTCATCAGGTCTGACAAGAGGATCTATTAACATAAAACCCAAAAAGGGAAAGGACAAAGAGCTCAATTCCCACTGTCTGCAGCATTGAACTTGACAACTTCTCAGCTTTAATCAACTAGCTAGCACCCCAGGATCAATTGAGATCCAACAGGCTAGCCAGCAGGCAGTATTCCGTCAGTCAAGGAAGTCTCTATGTGCCCAGAGCCTAACTTCCCTCACAGGTAAGGGTTAACACTGCAGATTTTATGAAATAGGAATGGATGGATCTTCAGGGCTGGCCCAGGCTGCCCATCTGGGAAGAGATCCTGGGAGCGCTCAGGGTAAGGGAGTAGAGGGTGGTGACCAGATGAAAGCTCACTCAGAAGGTTTATGTTTAGCAACATTTCACAGTGTAACATTGGCGGTACCAACAGGCTTGTCTTCGGGACTGGAACACAGCTTCAAGTCACCCCTGGTAGGTGATAAAACCATGAGGTAACAATTGTATGTGACACTGGCTGATTGTCCCTCTGTCCGTCCAGTTGGAGATGTTCTCACTAAGAGGACCTGCATTCAGTCAGTATTTATGTTTTTTCTGTCACTGAAACTTTCATTTCCACCTGTGAAAACAGACTTTTCTCTCCTCCTGACATCTTTAGTCTTCATTATTCCGTGTGTTCCCCTTGGAACAGTGAGTTTGGGATTTAATTTGTCACTGGGACTTTGTCACTCCGAGCAAGAGTCTGGGAAAGACTCTAAAATAAAGAATAAAGACTTCTGCTTGTTCAAATAACTTTTCAGGAGAGGAATATGCAAATAGGAAGGACCTGTTTAATGACTGACTCTTCTAGAATGGCCTTTGAGAAACTTAACATTCTGCATACTCAACTTCTGAGATGAATACCTTTAAATGCAAAACCTTGACCCTCTGAGAACATAATCAAATGCCTACCTCCTTCTCTCAAAATACTGCCTTGTTTCATTATTTACCAATTAAGAAATGACTACATGATAATTAACATGAAATTATATAGATGAGTAGCTTGAACATTTTGAACCCATAATTAAGATGCAAATTATGGAAGTTCTGGAGCTTGCCACCAGGCACAGTGGTCCCTGAAGACAAACTGTGTGCTTGGGCATGATTTGTTTGTGGCGTTGGTTTGTACACTGCTCAGGGACCTATTTGAAAGATGATTATATGTCTCTGAGTGCCAATTTGAGGTCTAGATTAGTTGTGCTCAGTGCACTGGCAAGTGCCCATTTTAGTGGCCTAGAAGCATATCAAAATGACCTCACTCCTGAAGGAAAAAGAAAATGGAACTGTAGTATGGTGTGGTGAGGTGTAGTCCATGCCTAGCCACGCCAGGAGATTGGCTGCAGATCTTCCTCAGGAGGTTTTTGTTAGAGGGTATGTTACTGTGGCAATAACAACAATGCCCCACGCTTTGGAGCAGGAACCAGACTGACGGTAAAACCAAGTAAGTGGGGGAGAGTGGGTCAATCTCGAACACTAACCTGACTGAGTGGAGGTGCTGTGCTGTCCAGTTGTGGTGGAATTAAGACACTGTCCACTTCCATGAGGGAGATGCACCTGGTTTCTTTGTGCACCTGAACTGTTTGGGAGTCAGTTGGTTGATGAATTCTGGAAATCCTAAAAGCCGAGGTCATGAAGATATGGACAGTTTCTCTAATTTCTCCGCTGGCTCTAGATACATGGGAATGCTGTAGTTATTGGGTGCTGTCTAGTCAATTCCAATTCAGAGCAAAGTCCTCTAACAGAGTAGAACTGCCCTAAGGAGCAGCTAATAAGCAAAATCCTTCTCTGTAAGGTAAAAAGACCCAACAACCCAGAAATCCAGCTTGTCTCCGTAAGAAACCTTCCATCCAAGTTGGGTACAATCAGCACTTTTGTCTTTTTCATTCTTTTTCTTCTTTTGAAGAACTGTAACTGTAAATGTAGCATGATGCTCTTGAACCCTGAAACAGTCTGTCTGTGACCAGTATTTACCACCTATTCTAGGTGGTACATGCCTGTCTGACCTTGCTGTTGCCACTGTGTGCCTGAGGCATGAGCCATCAGAAGCCCGTGTGCCAAAAACAGGTTTAAGATCGAGCTCCGATCTACATAGCCAACTGTTATTTTGGGAGAAATGCCCTAAACATGCCAAGGATCCAGGCACTGAGGCTGCAAGGTGTTGAGACGTCCACTAGAGGGGAAAGCAGCCTCTGTTGGTTCTGTATCCCACTCATCCTGCCCACTTGTTGATTATTGTAAGGCCCCGTATGACTGTGTGAATTACGGAGGCAGCCAAGGAAAGCTCATTTTTGGAACAGGCACTAAACTCTCTGTTAAACCAAGTAAGTGCTGGCATTTCAAATCTTATAGGAGTGAAACTAAAGTACAGCTCACGAGTAAGTGAGAAGAAAACTTACCAACTTCTTTTTCTGTAGTGTCAGCCTTTCACCATGTTGCTGTTAGGTGCCATCAAGTTAACTTATAGCAACCCTATGAACAACAGTTCAAAACTATACTTTATCCTGTACCATTGTCATCATGCTTAAAAAGGTGGGCCATTGAAAGAGGGCAAGATCCTCAACTAGAGGGATTGACCCGGTGACGACAACAGTGGCCTTAAGCATGATGCAGATTGTGAGGATAGCACAGGTTTCCCCATGAAGCTGACCTCGTCCCTGGCTGTCTTCAGCTCTGACCAGAACTTCCATATTCTGCACATAGGGAAGCTCTGGGCTTCTTAGCATGTCACAGCCCCCTTCCCTATGTCCACTTTGGAGAGTGAGTAACCTTCTCTCCAGCAATCTCACTGAGAGGAAGCTTTACTCATACCACCAACAGTCTTGGCTGACCCACAGTCTATGTGGTTGCTATGGGATGGGGTTTTAGACTTTAGCCTAAATCATCAGACGAGGGGCAGGGTCAGTGCAGCATAGGAATTTTTGTTCAGGGAGAGAGCACTGTGGAACTCAAATGCTGGCTACACACTCACCTTTGGCAAAGGCACCTCACTGATGGTCTCACCCGGTGAGTTCTTGTGGTTAACTAATTATCCTTTCTGGGAAGAAACCCAATGGGGACCTGTTGAAACACCACTGAATTTAATTGCTTCATTTAGCGTGCAGTTGTTAACTATGTCAGATGTGTGAACAAGATATGAATACACGGTTCCCTGGAGGCTGGATTTGGTTATCAGACCTTGGGGCAGTTTGATAAATGATACTAATACTGCAGTCAGTATTTGTCAGAGGCACACAAAGCACATTGCCGCTTTGGAACGAGGTAGAGATAAGAGCAAGAAATGCTCTGGGATTAAAAAAAAAAATCCCAACAAAACACAGTAAAGGAAAAACTATCAGAGCAGCAGTGTGCAGGCAAGGAAGCAAATCTTTAACAGGGAAGTATTGGGAGTCCAGTATCATCAGGTGGGACTGAAAACCTACCTGATCAGCTGGTCATCTGAAGACTTGGGTGAGGTGAGCAAAGGACAGCAGAAGCTACAAGCTTTCCATGCTTTCTTTTTTTTTTCTTTTTTTAAAAGTTTTTTTATTAAAAAACTTTTTATTTTAATAAAAGTGTACAGAAAACTTGGAGATATATATGTATATATAGAGAGATATATAACTATATATATAACTATAACTAACTATATATAACTATATAACTCTAACTATAGCTAGATAGATAGATTGTTGCACGTTTTCCTCCCTACCCCCCCCCCAATTCACTTTTCTCTTTCTAAAAAGATTCTTTCGTTGTTGTACGGTTCTCATGCTTTCTTTATTGAGAATTGAACTTTCTCCCAAGATAGGACAGCCCTTGATGGGACGTATTAGTGGACTTCTTTCCCTTGAGTCAGCCTCCTTCTTTACCTCTAGGACAGAGTCACTCCCCACGAGGCTTCACCCTTTTCCCTGGGCCAGCATTGGGAGGAGCAGAGAATCACAGTACCCTGGAAGCCCTTCCTCACTTCCTCTGGATTATCTGTGATAAAGCAGAATGTTTATCTGAGTTGTGAAGCTGTCAGGGAAAGGGTAATAGAGATGGATTATAGAAAGCAATATTGAGAATTTACAGGCTATCTCCACACTTGCAGAGTTCAGAGTTAGTTTTCCTGTCAGAAAATGCTAGCACACTGTTTGCAGAAATGCCTGCCACCTTCTATTTCTGTAGTGTTTCGTCAGAAGTCCTTTGCGCGTGAATGAGATGTGACAAGAAGGTAATGAGGTTGATTGGTCAACAAATAGAGTTTACACTTTCAGATGAGCGGTCAGTTAAACCTCTCAGCTTGAAGTGACACACACTTTTGTCCAGAACACTGTCCATAACTAACTGCCTCCCTTTGAAGTTGCCCTCAAAGGCTACTACACATCCTGTTTCTAGTGTCCATGATGATGTTAGCTGTTGAAGGTGGCTTTCACTTTGGCTAATAATCAAAAGCCTTCCAAAATCAAGATTTATAGAACAAAGGCCAAGGCCAGTTCCAGGTACTATTTTGGCTACAAATAAGATGTGACTGTGATAAAATCTCATCAATTTGGCCCTCAAAGAGGCATTTCCAACCTGTTATTAAGTGGTAGCATCTAGTATACATTCTTCTGTGTGTATTCGCAACAACAGCAAAAATAGCTGAAATTACTTTTTACTGGAATAAGGGCATAGTTTGCTAAAGAGAGTGCTTTGAAAGGCTGAATAGTCACTTGATATTTAAATATTTATACTCTTGTTAAATCAGCCTGTTAATAAACATGCTTATGATAATAAATGATTGAGAAAGTTTTGTGAACTCAGACTCATTAGAAACAGCAATTACTTTCTGTATGGTCTGAGATAGTACAAAAGAAAAATTCTGTTACAAAAGCATGAGGGCAAGCTCTTCCAAAGGCAAAGCTTTTGTGATGTCCTGCTTCTTGATAGTAAAGCTAAGAAATGTTACCCTTACATTGGTTTATGTAGAGATGTATAGCACTGTGGCTACTTCAGGAAACTACAACTACGTCTTTGGAGCAGGCACCAGACTGAAGGTTTTAACTAGTGAGTATTACAGACAAGAGATACTTTATTTCTATTTATTCATGTTCATAATTCAAAGGGTTTAGGACAGGCAAAATAATAGAAGCTCAAGTTCATTGCCATAGTGTCAGAGCTAACCGTCGTGAGTTTCCAAGGCTAGCTCCAAACTATGAAAACGAAAATTCCTGCCGTCTGAAATTATAATCTAAGCCTCTCTGTTCTGGAAAGAGAACTCTGAGACTTTCCATGATGTCCTTACCACCAAGTTCTTAGCAATTTTATTAATCATTGTTGTTGTTGTTGTTGTTGTTGTTGTTATGTGCCGTCGAGTCGCCTGCGACTCATAGCGACCCTATGTACAACAGCCCTAAAC
>NW_006399776.1:22174048-22223145 GCF_000299155.1 Elephantulus edwardii
CGCTTCAGGTCCTCCTCAGTTTCAGCAAGCAGGGTTGTGTCATCCGCATAACGCAGATTGTTGATAAATCGTCCACCAATCCTAACCCCACATTTCTCCTCATAGAGCCCAGCCTCCCGGATAATCTGTTCTGCATATAGGTTGAAAAGGTATGGAGATAGGATGCATCTTAGCTAAACACCTTGAGAACTTCTCTAAACACAGTTGGAATTCTGTCTTCCTTAGTCTCTGCTTTAAAAATCATCCCATATTTTTTACTTGTTTTTCCTACTTCTTTTTGTCTTTTTCTTCTGCACAATTCAAGTGCTTCAGTGAGTCAAGTCATATTCTGAGAAGTCACCTGAAGGGGAAACCATGTCCACTTCTTAGCCACTCAAGGCTTTCTAAAATCTGAATTCTTTCCCTTTTCTAAATAATTTCCACTCTTTTCTTTAATAACACCTCTCTTCCAGCCAAACTGGACACTTAACTGTCCTCTGATCACTTATACATACCCGCATCCATACCAGTTGTCCATGAATCAAATATTATGGGCCCACACCCAAAACAGTCTTTGGTAGATGAGACCAATTGAATTTATCAGGCTCTTAGCCAGGAGACACAATACAAGTCACCAGCTTAATTCCATAGGAACAAATTGAGAGATCTTGGGAGACAAGGGTAAGAGGTAACTGACAAATAACAAAGTAAGACAAAATGGATAGGAAGGAAGGCTTTTGTCCATGGGAAGATAATGTGTAGAGAAGGAACTTAATCCAGGTAAGAAAACTATGGGCTGCCATATTACCTGATTTCCTTGTTTTTCTTCTGGAGAGTTCTTTCCTGATTGTCAGTTAGTAAGCCCCAGATTCTCAAAGTGACCATTGGTGAGGAAGAGAGTAGGGACCCTGCTCCACATTCAGCAAAGTTGCCTGTGGAAGTTCTTACTTGGCGTTTCTTTCAAATTATCTCTGAATCTGGAAATAAAAGGATCATGTAGAGAGGAAACCTCTTAGAGAATGAATCCAGATCAGTCCTTAAGATATGTTATTTCCTGACAAAGGACAGTAAGAATGGGAAAGTCTTCCATAGGACAAAGCAAGGGATGAGAAGTGTTATTCCTGATGACTACCTAAGTGGGGCCTAAAGAGACCTAGTATTAGAATTAGGGGTGAATCTCACAGAATACCACTGTCTAGGCCTTTTCCTATTGTTGTATGCCTTCAAGTCAAACTGACCCATAGCTGATCCCCTAGCTGGTTTTCAGAGGCAGTAAACTGCACAGGAGGAGATTGCCCACTCTTCCCCCATAGAACAAGTGATGGATTTGAACCACGTGCCTTTAAGATATTGCAGCATGGCTTCTTACCACTAGGCCACAAGAGCTCTCCTTTCTCTAGTCTTTCTCTAGTGTTGTGAAATATGAAAAGGAGGAAATCCCCTTAGATGTTCCAGAAGCTGGACCTTGGTCAGAGGGTCTGATTCCAGCATTTTAAAGATTCGAACCAACACACTAAACAACACCCTCTCTCCAGTTGGGCGATACCAACTTCCCTAAGTCTCTCCTTTCCTGACAATAGTCTCTCAGTAGACTGCTTTTGCACTGGTGCCATAGATATGACTGTTTCTATGAAGTATGTCCAAAATAAGATATATGACTTTTTTTCCCCAAGAAACCCTAGAGAATTATTATCTAAAACACCAGAGGATATGCTAAAATATAGACAGTTGCTCTTTTAGGCATTGGGGGAGGGGTAAAACCCCTCCTTTTTTAGAATATTTAGAAAGAATATCCTTCATTTATCCAAAGTGGAAATAGCCCTGAGAGCCAAGCTGGTGCTAGGATTCTGTGCCAGGTTATTACTGTGACAATTACTTAATATTCTCTGTGCTCACGGTATCGCTCCTTCCAGAAGATCTTCAGGGAAAACTTAGTTCCTTTTCTAGGAGGTTTTTGCTGAGCTGAAGATCACTGTGTGAATAATAATGCAGGCAGCGCGCTTACATTTGGAGGGGGAACAAGGTTAATGGTCAAACCCTGTGAGTATCTCTGCTGAATTCAAAATAACTGCTCTCATTTCAAAGGGAAGTCATGCACTGAGCTTTGTTTAGGAGCTGTTTTCTCCATTGAATATAATTTGTTACAAAATCTAATTCTAATGATTATTCAGTGTGTGTGTGTGTGTGTGTGTGTGTGTATATACACACACACATGTGCTGTACATACATGTGAATATAGGCATATAGGTAATCTTCAGGCCCAGAGTAAAAAATAACTGGAGGAATAGACTTCATTCCCTTTTGTTTAACCATTTGTGTTGTAAAGTCTGATTGTGGTAAACACTGGGATAGATGAGCCATGGAGTGGGGTCAGTTCCTTTCCTGGTGGCTTTATCAGGACTGTGTTGTTTTTAGGCTGGCCAGGGGACAGCTTGGTCCAGGAAAGGGGGATGAACTGTTTAACGCCAGAGGAGTCTTTCCACCCTACCCATGCTGTGAATTGACCACAATAATAAACAATCTTCTCCACTGCCTCTTTGGCCAGGGTCCCAGTCAGAGGAGCACGCCGGCCGGATTTGGGGATTGAAAGGGATTTCCTGATACACATTGGCCTGGTCAGTTTCTGTAAAGCTTTCTATGACTGTGTAATGTTGGAAACAACCGTAAGCTGATTTGGGGATTGGGGACAAGTCTGGCAGTAAATCCAAGTGAGTTTTCATGTTAACTCTCGCAAATTTGTCTGTACTGTATAAAATAGCTTGAATCTTGCCTCTTTCTCAGCCCTAATGGTTAAAGACTCCAGCTGTGAGTAGTGTTTTTCTCCTGTCCACGCAAGTGCAGACTTTGCCTACCCTTAAATCAAAATAACTATACAGAGCTATCGAAGAGTGCATTTGGAAGGTGATTGGAGTCTTAGACTATTTTCTAAGGGCTAAATAGCCAATAGATGTCAGAGACTATTGAAGGATAGAGAAGATGAGAATATACAGCCCATCTCATGGCTAACTTCACCTTGGGTGTTGGCAAATACTGTTTCTCCCAAACAAGTCAAGCATTGCTGGGAACTCCAGGATCTAATGTCACTGGAGTAACCACACAAGAAAATTATCTCCCCATCATAGATTATCCAGATGACTTAAATTTACTATCTCTCTGTCCTCTTTAAGAAGCCCAGATAGAATATGGTACATAAATGTCTAACTGCTAACAGAAAGGTCAGCAGGTTGAATCCACTAGCTGCACCATGGAAGAAAGCTGAACAGTCTCCTCTCATAAAGCTTACAGCCTCAGAATCTGTATGGAGGGCCACCCTGAGTCAGAACCGCTTTAACAGCACTGGGTTTGGGTTTAGTTTAGTCTTCTTTGGCTTACAGCCTTTTGAGAATTTGCTAAATGCAAGAGGGAAAATGGTTGAATTCATCCCAAATGTGTAACCTCAGGCAGCCTGCCAAATATCTTTATGCCTCCTTTTTTAAATCTGTAAAATGGGCATAATAATACCTCACTCATGAGAGTTCACTTTAAACCTCACTTGTGAGATTTAAAGAATCAGTCGCTGTATAGAACTTTACACAGTGGTAGGTATATAGTAAGTTGTCAATAAATATTTTTATTATTGCTAGATCAGGCTGCTAAAAGGAAAAGTAGAAATAACCCCATTTTACCGTTTTTGTAAAGTGCTGCTTCAGAGTGTGGCTCTGGTAACACAGGGAAGCTGAGCTTTGGCCAGGGAACAGCTTTACAAGTAAAACCAGGTGGGTCTGAGTGAACAACAGTTGTCTACTATGTTTATTTTTTAAGACAGCCTTTACAACTTCTAACCAGTAACTCTTATTTTCATATTTTATTTTTCTTTTGTAAGATAAAGAAGAATTAAAGTCTAGCTTGTAGTCGTGGTGTGCCATTGAGTCAGAACCGACCCATGGCTGATCCTCTGGCAGATTTTCAGAGGCAGTTAATTGCACGGGAGGAGACTGCCATACTTCTGCCATGGAGCAGTTGGTGGATTCCAACTGTGTGCCTTTGGATTGCAGTGCACTTTCCAAAGTCTAGCTAGTAGGATCTTTTCTAGTCCATTTCATTTCAGCTAATGGGGGCAGAGGAGGTGAAGGAGCCCTGGTAGTGCAAGGAATTAAGTTTTGGCCTGTTAACTAAAGGTCATGATTGGACCCCACCAGTCAGTAACTCCTTGGGAGTAAGCCTGCTCTCCTTAAGATTCACAGCTTCAGAACCTAATGGGGCAGTTCTATTCTGTCATAAGAGATTGTTTGAGAAGGATCAAATCATGGTGAGTTTGGTTTGATTTTGAATGACCAAAAGGAGAGAAAGACTTGAAGTAAGTAGCATGTTTATTTTCAGGGTCTAGAATTTCTAGGTAGAAGCTGAAAGAATATAAGCTTGGCTGACATGGATGAAATAAAAACATCAAATGTGGGTGTTTCACAAAAAAAGAAAGGTACTTTTTACATAATGGTAAACCAGCATAGAAACCACTTTTGGGGGCACATTTTTTAAGCCTGTCTTTCAGAAACAAAATAGGTGCCATGGAAATGGCAAGCTTTTGTTTGAAGGGGGTGGAAATTAAAGGTTATCTATCCCAAGTAAGAGTCAAAATGCATAGAATGTATCTCTAGTGAGCTGTACAGAGGAAGAAGTTTAACAGAGAAGGGAAGTGTTTTTGTACCAGGCACAAACACTGTGCCAACTTCTGGGGCAGAAAAGCTCGTCTTTGGGACTGGAACAAGCCTCACTGTTCTTTCCCGTAAGTCCTTCACCACTTGAGAACAAGCCCTTAATCTATAATGACCAGCACTTGCAGCCCAGACACCTAATGAATTTCTAAATGAGCTTTTGTGTGTTAACTTGATAAGACTCTCCAGGGAGAAGGTCACCCTTACCTTTGCAATTCTAAATGGAAGACCTGTGTTATAAGGAAAAATGGGAAATGTCAACTGTGGTACCAAACAGAACAGAAGAGGTATAAATATTGGACTAGTTTTAATGTTGAGTTTGTAAAATGTAAGGTGTCCAGAATAACCACTTCAGAATGCATTTATTAGTGTGTGTCTGCACAGCACAATTGTCCAGTTAATCTGATTAATGTCAGTAGCTGATCCAGATATTTAAGCACTGCCTTTAAGATCCTTCATTTTGCTCAAAATCGCCCACTTTGGCAGTCACATCACCTGCATAATTGCCAGATCTGTTTTACTTTGTGTTGTATAGACTCAGCCTAATAAAAACAAATGCTGTTGTGTGTTTTCCCCATTCTGTCTCCATGCCACACAGAAAGTTTCCCTTCTATTAAACTGCAACTCTTCACAGGAAGGAAAGATATCCAGCAAGCCATTTGACTTATTGCTGCTGCTGTTTTGCATTTATATGACTCCTTTCCTTGCAAGAGATTAAGACACTTTATACGACTTATTAGCTAAACAGATTGACAGCCTAATTAGGAAGAGAGAAACAGATTCTGAGTATCTTTTTGTGGCTGCTCTTCCCACCCCCTTGGGTAGAGCTTCGGTCAGATGCTTCTGTGAGACAGAAATAAGACAGGGAGGTGGTCTTCATTTATAGTCAGGTTTATTTATTTATTCTCAGCTGCTCTTAAGAGGTTGTCACAGGAGGTAAAACAAGTACTAAATAGGCCAGGTCAACTGACAGAGCCAGGAAATTTCTTTTTCTTGGAACTCATGTGTATTCACGAACAGTGTAACAGATTTTGACATCAGTTGCTGATAGGAGTCTGCTCTTCTTTCTTGTGTTTTTAGATCCTTCCACTTGGCTCTTATCCCTTCCATCTCTTAATTCCTCCTGCATTTTCATTCTTCTGTCTGCTTTGAACTCCTGACTAAGCTCTCACCTCCATCCTTTGCACTGCCACCACACCTTGAAGCTACCTCTGTAGCTTGATGTATTTCTAAGAAGTTCTGTAGATCCTGCTTCTTGTTGTTGCTTTAGGTGCTTTGAGTCAACTATGACTCATGACAACACAATGAACAACAGATCTGAACCTTGCCCTAGCCTCACAGTGTCTGCCATTCTCAAACCCGTTGTTACTTACAGTCACTGTGTCAATCCATGTTGTTGATGGATGTCTTCTCTTTCACTGACCTTTCCCAGAATTATGTCTTTTCCAAGAACTGATCTCTATGGCAACATGCCCAAAGTATATGAGATGAAGTTTCACCACCTTTGCTTCTGAGGAGCACCCTGGTAGATCCTTAACTAATCCTCAAATAGCTGAGGGATCTAAGGTCCCAGTGGTCACCACAGGCAACTGAAGGTCTCCATGTAGGGTGGAGCTGGGCCCGGGATGAGGAAAGGCTTCAGGAAGGAAGGCCGTCCTCAGAATAAGGAACATCATGGCTTTCATGACACGTGAGTCTAAAATCACTCTTATACCTGGGATACATTCATTTCCCTCTTGGGACTCAGCAGGGTTTTTGTAATAGAGTCAGCCACTGTGGGAAGACAGGTGCTGGGAATGTGCTACATTTCGGGTCAGGCACTCAGGTGATTATTAAACCGTGTAAGTGTGACTTTTCTCCTTTCTGTGGGTAGTATATCTTTAAGGCTTGTTGTTATTAGTTGTCATCAAGGCAGTTCCAGCCCATGGTGCAGAATATAGCCACCCTGTAGGCTTTTCAAGTGTGACCTCTCAGAAAACGATTGTTAGTCCATTTACTTACTTCTGAGGTGTCTCTGTGTGGATTTGAACCACCAACTTCTCCATTAGTAACCCAGAGTTTAAGCATTTGCACCACCCAGGGACCCTGCCTCTGTAGGTCTTGGAAAGGCACTGTTTCCCTCCCTTGCTTAGATGATCACTGATGGGATTGCTTGATAGTCACTGCTCACACAGACATTGCTTAAATACTGACCACACTAGGTCTGCCTGGACAGCCAGTATGACCATTAAAACAGGAAAATTTATTTTTAAAAACAGCGTTGACTGATTTCCTTTAATGCTGCCAACAGCAAAGGAAAATTAGTGTGTCACAAGAACTACATCTGTGCTCGCTCACTGCTGGAGGAGGGCAGTCAGCCCTGCTCATCCTCCCTGCAGGCACTTGGATCCCAGAATGCAGCTGACCTTTCCTGGGCCTGTCTCTTCTGGCAGCCTCTGTGATGCTGTCTGCCCACTTCTTTGTGGGAAAACGCACAAGACAGATATCTTCTCCTTTGATTTTCACTAAGAAGGCATTTAGTTAGTTATTTTGACAACAAGCTTCAGTTAACATATTTCTGCTATTCATGTTAATAATATCTTGCCTTCAACAAGTACAATTTCTTCCGCATTATTATTCAAAATGCCCCTTTTTCTTCACAGCATTCACTAATGAGGTAAATAGGGTCACATAACATCAAGCATATTTCACAGACAGAAAAACTGAAGCTCAGACAAGTTAAAAAAATGGAAAATTTTAAAAATAGTGAGACCTGGTGTAAGATCTGGGGATTTTTTTGTATTATGATGGTGAATTGTCTTGAGATGTTATTTTGTGAATTGAAAGCTTAGTAAGTTCAGATCATAAGCATTTTCTAGTAGGATGATACATAACCAAAACAAAAACTGTTCTTTCTTCTTGGTTTTAAGTATATTCGCCAGTTCTGCTGGCTGTTGGTAGTTATTTGGTGCCAGTGATTTAAGAAAAAGGTCAAGGGCCCAAAAGACAGGCAGAGCCCTCTGCTGAGAGCAGAGGCTTTTTGTAGGCCCCCGAGTCACTGTGTACTCCAACAGGGACAAACTCATCTTTGGGGCTGGAACCAGTTTACAAGTCTTCCCAAGTAAGTATCAGAAAACATCTATCATGATGTTGCCCTCTGGTCCAGTGGTGAAGACTTTTGTTTTCTTGATGTTCAAATGTAATCCATAGTGAAGGTTGTAACCTCCAATCTGTTGTTCACAGAGTTGCCCAGGTTGTAGCTGACTGAATAACAACAAAACCAGAAAGCAAGGGACAATTATTTAAAGGCACTTTCTAGAAAGAACTAACAAGTCTGGGGCAGGTCACCTTGCTCCATACCCCATTCTAGAGGCTCCTTCTGTGCCTCGGGGTGCAGATATCTTCAGGACTGTGTTTCTCAGAGAGAAGCCTTTTGTAAACCAGAGCCATTTAATCTATACTTGAACACCACGGAGTTGACTAAAATCATGTCAGCCCTGAAAATGAGACACTAGAGAATCAGCTGCATTATGACTCTGAGCAACTGATTGGTTTCTCTCTTTTGCATTTTTATTTAAAATATCCAGGAAGGTGAAACAAGTTCAACTTCTCCAATTTGAAAACTGTTTATGAATTATGTGCTCCTCATATGCAGAGACCTAGATTGACTTTTGATGTGTAGTCATTCGATTTCCTCATCTGTGTCTGGAATCTGTAATGGCAAGGGAATCGAATGTAATTAAATGAGCAAATAATCTTCAACAGTCAATATTCCTACATTGTTTTATGTGCTGTGCTCAGGACTTTTTATCTGGGCCTTATCTTTAATAGGATCCCCGGAAGGACAGTGAAGGTTTTTGTTAAGGTTTTTGTGTCTGTGTGGATAGCAACTATCAGTTGATCTGGGGCTCTGGGACGAAGCTAATTATAAAGCCAGGTAAGTCTCAGAGATGTGACTGTAAGGGAGAGGAGACACCAGGTGAATAATAGACAAAGTGTCATATTCGAATCCTATTTCTGAGAACAATCCAGCCTGCTGGAGACAATGACCTCAACCCAAGTGGGGTTTCCACTCCCGGTGAGAAGCAATGTCTGCTGCCAGCTCTCTCGTTTGGTTCAGTTGCTTCCAGAATGAATAATGTTTGCATAGCCTCTTAAGAGAGCAGAGCTGGTTTGTAAGCTCATGTGTGCCCCAGGCTTTCCTTGCCTCTGGCTGCTGTCCTGCTAGGAGGAGTTGCCTGCACTGCTCCTGGTCACTTGTGGCTGAATCACCCAAGACTCTAGACTTTAGAGCACATCCCAGAGGGACATAACTTAAAAGCCAATATCAGAGGCATAGAGTGGAGTATTACTTGGCTGTAGAGAGAAACTAATTTTGTATGTATGCTGCTACATGAATGAACCTTGAAAATGTTATACTGAGGGAAATAAGTCAGACGCGAAAGACAAGTATGTTATCCCACCTTTGTGTAACAGCGAGTTTAGCCAAATGCATAGAGACCTAAGTTTATCAGTGGTTACTAGGAGCAGACAAGGAATAACTGGAGGTGTTGCTGAGAGATTATTGCTTCTGTTTGAGGCAATGTAAAACTTTTGAAAATGGAGAAGGGTGATAGAATTGGTCAAATTTGGTCAATTTGGTCAAAGTAATTAATGTCACTGAATTGTGCACTGGAAAAGAGTTAAAATGACAATTTTTTTTAACCACAATTTTTTAAAGGCACTGTCAGTGCATAACAACTGAATATGAAGGCTCAGGAGGTTCTTGGCAAATCTGAAGAGATAGTCAAGGACAGGTTTCTGTAACCATGGCACTAAGATGGTGTTTCATCTTAAAAATACTGAAAGCTGCCCTCACTCCATCCTGCCATGCCCCTTTGCCTGGGGGTTTTTGTAAGGCACTGAAGGGCAGTGTGAAATATGGGGGGACTGGAAACAGGCTCATCTTTGGAACTGGAACTCGTCTCTCTGTCAAGCCAAGTACGTGAGTAGTGGGTTTTGCCAGGAGGATTCTGTGTCCCTGGAAAGTGGGAGGTAACAGCTGCCCACTTAGCTGAACTTGGCTTTGCTCACCACTGTCATCTCTCCTGTGCCAGACTTTGTCGGGCCCAGAATGCCACATCCCCGTAGATGATACACTACAGTTAGAGAAGGAGAAATTATGTTCATTTTAAGATAAACCCAGGGAGAAAGCTACTGTGGAAACCCTGTTCTCATCTACATGCTTTATGTACTCTTATGTGAATCCTGTTTCTAGGCTGTTGATCAGCTCTAGTCTTATTTTCATAGATATGACTTCTGGTAAGATGTTTATACAGTTCTGAGACCACTGCCCTATAGGACCAATGTCTTACTTTCCTCCCAAAGGAGACTCTGGAGCTTTACTTGGGGAAATTACTAAATAATCAGTCAAAACTAACCCCATAGTCCAGGAGAAAAAGAACTCTTGGGGTGAGATAGATCCATACAAAAACTGTGGCCTGTGTAGCACTGTGCCTGCATTATCTACTTTTGCTTCCATTTCATTTTCCCTAGAATGAGAGAGAACATAAATAAAATGCTTTGAACCCTTCTTCTTCAACAAGTCACAGTCACCCTGAGGATAAGATCAAGTCTCCTCTATTCTCCAATCTCAAAATCCTACCACGTACGATCTACTTTGAACCCAGAGCCAGTGACCTGGTATCACTGTGTTGAAGGCTCATGCCCCTGTTTTCCAGATACTTGGTATACATTAAAGGCCAGCCTACACTAAGCTTCATGATAAAGGAGTTCTCCTGTGCACTTATCTTTGCCTTTAAGATACAATTATTTTATAGCAGAAAGCATTAACTTCTTCCATTTGTTTCAGTACTAGGCTTTTCTTAATTTGAGAGAAATGATTTGTCATAATTCTCTGCTCCTTTCTGGCTGAAATGTCATATGATCCATGGTAGACATGCTTTAGTGGAACAGTTAAGACTCTTCCCTCTCATGAGGCTACTACATAAAACCAACTATGTAGTAAGAGAGCTTTCAAATAGCTTGACCCCTGATTAAGGGACAGAAGTATGGAGATTGGGTAGATTATAGGTGCAAGGTCAGGTAACTCTAGAGCTGGCAACATTTCTGTGAACATGGAAATGCATCATTCCTTCAAAGCATGTGTCAAGGGGTGAGTTTACACATATAAAAGCAAGAGTTGTTAACAAATTATATGAGTTAGCTTTGGAAGATTTAAACTTAGAAATGCAAAAGCTCACCAATTTGGTCTTTTAAAAGAAGAGATTAGCAGAACCAGTTTTGGGGAGAGGTCATAAAAAGCTATCTCTCTAAGACACAGAAAAATAATCTTGGAGACTCTTAACTTCCCCTTTCCCACTATACCCTGTATCCAGTTGGAGGTTAGTGTACCCTGGGTAAACTGGGGAAGGTAAGGAGGGGTTTAAGTAAAGGCGGGAAATGGTGTGGGAATACTAATAATAGAGTCTTCTTTGGAAGTGGAACCCAGTTGGTGGTGAAACCCAGTAAGTGGCCATAATCTTTTTCTATTTGACCGAATAAATCCTGTGAATTCAATACAGATTTAATTTAAAACATAAAGCGATAGTCCCTTTGAAAAAGAACTCTTGCAAATGTATAGAACATTCTTGATTATTGGGAACAGAGCAATAGTGGAAAATAGATACAAAATAATAAGACCATTCCAAATCACCTTCAATACGATAGGGCAGCTTGATTTTTCCAAAAAGAGATTGAAGTGTGAGTTGTTTAGAGCCACGGTATCTTTTAAACTATGTTCTGTAATGATTTGTGTGTTTACTGTGATTTTGCCTGCAGTACTTGTCTTCCATTCTATTATAAATGAGAGTCTAATTCATTTTAAATGCTACTAACATTTGTAAGGAAGCTTCTTTATCTCTCAAGGCCTGTACATATAAAATATCCAATAAGAAGCCCAAATATTGTCCCATTTTGACAAATATCCATATCTCTTCCCATACATATAAAATTTTACTTTTAAAAAAAAAAGTAAGCTTTACTATTCAAATACAACAGGAAAAAGCAATTCCGAGATGAATTGATGATCCCAGATGACTTTATAAGTACCTGAGAGTCAAAGAGAAATAAAATATGGCAGGTATAATGATGAGGGTTTTTTTGTTTAATGATTAATACCTGTATGATGAGTAAAAATGTTAAATGTATTTCCTTGGGGTGTGCCAGAGGTGTCAGTTTCTCTACGCTGCCATTGGGGGGGGGAGGGGGGAAATGGGTCTGTTCAAATATCAGTCCAAAAAATAGTATTGAGACAAGTGTCGTCAGGTTGACTGGCTAGATTATTAAGGTATCCATACACCAGGCTACACTCGAGACTATAAAATAACTTGCTCAAAGAGCTTTAAAAGAGGATAGACTGTTGTTGCATTTTCAGCTGTAGGAATGCCCAGAGAGAAAACTAAATGATTCTCTATGTGACCAACCAAGTTCATCATTTCTATTAATTGTGTTAAAGAGTATTTTGCACTACAATCCCAGAGGTACATGGTTCAAAGCCACCAGATGCTCTGCTGGAAAAGGAGGGGGCAATCTCCTCCTGTACCAGTCAGATCTGATTTGACGGTACATGTAAAAATAATAAAATAAAATTATAAAAAAAAGAGTATTTTGGAGGTCAGGTAGATGAGAAACAAATAGTGGGACATGGTTCTTTATGAGTCTAAGTAGGATCTGGTCAGGGTGGATGATTATGACATAAGATTTCCAGCTCTTATTGGTTTGAACTTCCTAGGCTGTGAAAGGAGAACATTTTCCAAAAGGTTGGAATCCTTCTGGGCCAAAAAGAATGATCCCAGCTGCCCTCAGCTAGGACAAGGCTATCATGATAGTAGCAAACATACGCTTGGAGAGAGATGAGGTGGCCTCGGAGTTTGATGATACATCTCCTCTTGCTCAGATGAGGGTGCTACAATGCAGTTCCATCCCAAGTAGAAAGCCAGTTGTTTGTCTGAAGCCACCAGTTCCTGTCTGTGTTCTTATTTGGACTCCAAAGAGTAGAATTCCAGCTCAGGGACTGTCTGTCTGCCCTTCTTTTTCTTTTTTGCCTGCTGTAACATAATAGAATTGTGCTTGATATTGGAAAGGAGTTTGTTGAATTGTTGCTTTTATAATTCACTCTCAGTGTCAAATGAGGTCGTTCAATTTCCTCTCTGCATAAAATGCATAAGCAGCATAAAATTCAAGCAAAACAAGCTGAAGATGCAGAGAAAGATGGTTGAACAGATAATGAGGCTTGTTTACTATAGTAGAGGAGATGGTGTGAGGATCGCTTCAATCCCGTGAAGGTGAAATGCTCATGAAGGGATGTGTAGCTTTCCTAAAAAAACCTGCCAGGAGTTTTTGTTATGGCCCCAATCACAGTGTCAACAAAACGTGAACAAAATCATCTTTGGGAAAGGGACTCAACTTCATGTTCTGCCTAGTAAGTGCGGTTCTTGTAATTTTTCTGATTCCAGCTTTCACTGAGCCAAGAGAATTTTTAAAGGAGAGAGGGGAGAATGTCTTAGGTTCAAGGACATACTGGAGGTCTGTGGCACCTAGGCCCTCCTGCCATTGCAGAGAGATGGTCCTCAGCTCTTTCCCACCTTAACCAAGAATCAAACTGGTCCCCTAGAGCTTGGAGCATTGCTGCCACATGTCTGTGGCTTAAATATAATAATTTTCTTTGATTATATATGATAAAAAGTTTAAAACGTGATAATTTTTTCCAGAATTCTGTCAAATCTCTCCCATAGACTTGTTTGCTTCTGGAAGGGAACACATTTCTAAAACTACTGTGATTTCTGGCCGTAATTAAATTGCTGTTAGGAGTCTCCCTGATCTACCAATGACCCCTCTCCTCCACCCTTCATAGAAAGGCCTGGTTTTCGCTATTAGACTCTGCTGATGTTCCTGGCTCTGGTGGTCTATGACTTTCATTTCCCTTAGCCCAGGGATGGGAACCACTTTAATGCCAAAGGCAATAAAAATAGTGTCAGCCAAGCACAACTTCTTGCATATTAAGCCTTCCCGCTCTGTGCCATTTTCCAAATCCTCTTCTGTGTTTAGGAGAAATGACCACTCCCTTTTTTTGCTGTTTTATTTCTATAACAGCAGAGAGTTGATTATGGGGCCAGCAACAGGAGTTTCCTTTGGAATATATTTCACAGGCTAACAATAAGCTGAAAATTTGCAGATAGTTCAGAAATGTGTTCCTAGGCCATAACTCCATGTATGGAAGCTCTTGTCAGCAGGGTGGGCAAGCAAAGCTGGAGGCATATTAATGATACTTCACCCTGTAGAAAATCAAAGAGGAGGCGGCAAAGATGTGCCAATAGAAAAGAAAAACTACGGTCTGGGGGGAGATTTCAGGGTGATCCTGCAAGGACAGAGAGTTTACACTGGACTGAACCGGGGAAGGTTTTTGTTATGGGGGCTGTCACTGTGAGAACACAGGAGCTAGGCAACTTGTCTTTGGAAAAGGCACAAGATTGTCTGTGATTTCAAGTAAGTGTCCCTGGTCACCCTTCACTTTGACCAATAATAGTATTTTCTCTTTGATGATTTGTCAAGGTACCTAGGTAGGAATGCTTTTGTCTTCGAGAAAAGTCTGTTAGGATCTAGGAGTTAGTGACAAGAAGGAAGATGAACAGGTTAGTCTGGCTTGTTCATCGTGATTTTAAAAACTAAACAACCGTGGACAAGCACAGAACTGGGCCAGCTGCCACTGCCTGGCCTTATTGCCTGCAGCTGCTCAGACCCCACATCCCAGTCCAGAGAGCTTCTTCCTCTTATCCTCAGAGACCAAAACCTTATAGCAGAAAACTCGAGACTCCTTAGCCTAGAGAAACACAGAAGGCTTGTCTTCAATAACAATGTGAATCCAATGAGCAATTTTAAAATACATTATAGGCTTATATTTAGTATTATTAATTTTAGCTTGCCTCAGCAGTACATAAAAATGTAGCATTATAAACAATCCAAATCACAGAAAAAGCAAATGTTTGCCTAGTCTGCTTCCTCCAATATCCATTCCCTCCCCAAAGGTGGCTGGTTTTGTGTATTGTGATGAGTTCCTATCTGGAGTACTCTGGTTTCCAAGGAGGGAACCACATAAGGTACAGGGCTTGGACTACAGTCTGCAGGATTTCAGTTGGGCATAAGGAACAATTGCTTGAAATTTAAGGACTGTTGGCAAAGGAGAGCCACTTTACCTGAACTATTAAAGACTAGATGGATCTTTGGCCTGAGAAGACCTCAGTAGAAAGTAGGGGGAATGGACTGGGTGACCTCGGAAAGTCTGGCCAGATTTCTGTAGAACTCAGACAATTCACCGGATTGCAAGCCTCTGTCATAGGCCTTTTCTTTTGCTTGGCATCTGGTTATTACAGTTTGAGCTATTGTCAGTGCTGCTTCTGTGTCATGCGTGGTTTGATTTTCTCAACATCTGCAGGGTTTTTGCAAAGGCAGGAAATTGTGTGCATACTCTGGATCTGGGAGTTATGGACTCACTTTCGGGAAGGGCACCAAACTCTTGGTCACACCAAGTAAGTTCTTCTTTTCCGGTTAATTATTCTTCCCAAGAAACCCATCTTCCATCATGCAGAAGCTGTCAAAACACAGGTGGTGTTTTCTTTGCTTGGTTTGTGTTGGGTGGTTCTTGATACCAGTTGGAAAACAAGGTTATTAATGCACATACTCCCTCTGGCATTGTACGTGGCTTTTAATATCCATGTTGTCACTCCCTGAGGAAACGTGTGGGCTCCACATGGAGCTTGGTCAAGGGAAAGTAAAGGGAAAGGCAGGAACTGGATGAAAATAGACAAAGGACCAGCAAGATAACAAAAAAGGCAGGATCCCGGGAGAGCAATCGGTAGCCACTTTGAGTGAATTTCCCAGGAGGTTCTCCTGCCAAGGCCCATTCTTTCAAAGGAAATTATGTCAAGTAGAATCAGGCTAGGAAGTTTCTGGTTATTAGTATTCATCACACGTTCTAACCTAATTACAAGGAGATTGTTTTGGCCATGGGCAGTCATTTCAGGTTTTATTTTTCTGCTTGCCTCCTCCACCTCCACCTGCCTTCCTAGACTCAAGGTTATTGCAATAGCACCAAACACTGTGTAACAACGATGCAAACAGATTAACCTTTGGGAAAGGGACCACGCTCACTGTGAAGCCAAGTAAGTTGTGTCCTTCTTCAGCTGAACCTTTAGGTACAATCAATCAAATCATTACATTGTTTGAAAAAAAGGCTTTAATCCTGTGCATCTGCTTGGGCTCTTTATTAATGTTCTTTCCCCAGGCCAAAGAGAGTTTCTAAGATGAAATGTCTGTGTGAGCACACACACATCCTCTTGCTCTAGCTCTACTGAGGAGCTCACAGGAGTATAAATAACAGACTTTTTAAAAGTGGAGATAGAACAATAATTGATTGAACCAGTGAGAATGTCAGCGAGACCCTCCAGAGGACACCCAGCGTTCCCACCACCCTGCCCAGGCTTCTGCACAGGCCCCTTGACCCCAGGGGATATGCTCTGGCTGTCTGGTGGCTTAAGGCAGGAAACCCCTGCTTTCTCTCCAGTCAATTCCATATTTTAGCAACCCTTGTTGCAGAAGGTACTTTCTCACATCTCATTTTCAAGGGCATCTGAATTGAGAACAAAACTTCTGCCCTAAAATGTGAGGTGAGGGCTCAGACTCACTGAGTCTCCCTCTGCAGTAACTTTGGAATTTCATGTGTCCCCTCTGGACATTCTGAACCCAAGTAACTATGTATTAGGCTGCACAGAGTGAAATTTAAGACAGAAAAACCTGAATTTCAGACCTGACTTTGCTATGTTACTAGCTGTGTGGCTTTGGGTGAGTTACCTAACCTTTCTGAGCATTGGTCCCCTCATTCATAGACTCAGGATAAAAATATATATGTGCCTGTGGAACCTTTGTAAGAATTAAGTATTGAGTGTAGTGCCCAGCATGTAGGAAGAGCTCATTAAGCCCTAGCTATTAATAATAATGATAAATATCAACTTCAGCAGCAGCCAAGCTTTGGTTTGGCCCCTCAGGCTCTTCTGTCAAGGCTCTGTCACGCATCAGGAGAAGAGCCGGAATGGGAGGGGGTGAATGTCAGCCTGTTCTGTGAAATTCTTCACCTGGGATTTGAAAATGTCTAAATGGAAATAGAAAGAATCCTGGCTAATTTAAATACAAAATCATCCAAGTGTCAGAAGCAGAGGACAGGTTTCTGCAAAGAGTTGCATGGTGCAGTTTGAAAGGCTGCGCACAAACCCTTGGACTGTTGTCACAGTTCCTGCCGATCAGTGTAGCCAACACCACAACCTTGCACCTCATCACCAAGCTTAACCCATGGTCACTCCTCCAAAGTACCCTGAGCCCCTTCCCAAGAGGCAGGCTCCCAATGCAGAGGAATAGGGACAGGGAGAAGACAGAAGTTCACAGGGGGGAGGGAAAAACCTAAACCTAACAGCTGTAGAGTTAGCCCATCATCTTAGACACCATGTCTTTCTTCTGTGGAGCCTTCAGATGGGTTCAAACTGCCAGCCTTTTGGTTAGTAGCTGAGCCCTTTCCATTTGTACTACCCAGGAATTCCAAGAACCTGTCCCCAGATTGCCCTTCTATTGGGGGGGGCGAGGGGCGGTGGATGGCAGTGAAGCTTATAAGAAACATGGCACCCTAAAACACAGCAGAACTCTCAAACCTGAAAATGGGACAGTCTGCAGAGGCAAATCAGGAAGCTTTATTCAGAGGAAGGGAGACTGTGGGTAAAGTGGGCACTGAATCACCGAGCTTCACCTGGGAAAGGATGCGCAAGAGAGAAGATGGGAGGCTGTGCTTTCCAGCCCCACCAGGATTCAGACTGCAGGTTCGGGCTTATACTGCAGGAAGGGAGTCAGGATAGTGGTAAAACCTTCCTAATAGGTTTTTGAACAGTGAAAATTAGCTGTCAGGAGTGGTTGCCAGAGCACTTCTCTAGAGGGTTTTTGAAAGGAGATAGACACCCTCCTATCAGGGGTGATTGAAGTGCAGCCCTGCCTGGAGGCAGGAGAAATGAGAGAACCTCTTTAAGTCTCTCCCCAGCCCCCAGAGCCTCTCACCCTGAAAAGACGGGTTCATTAATGCGGAGCCTCGTCCTTCAGGACACTGAAGCCTGCTGGATTCAGTTCTGGATTCTTGACTGAGTGTGTCCTGAACCCTTTTTTTTAACTCGGAGCTTGGCAGGACAAGACAAACACAAACACATGAGCTCTGGGGTCATGCTAGCATGTGAGGGTGATGCTCCGGGGGATTTTGTTGAGCCCAGGAGCACTGTGGGAATAGCAATGCCCAGCGTTTGGTCTTCGGTTCCAGAACCAGATTATCTGTGCAGCCCTGTGAGTGCACTTAAGTGGGACAAGGAAATAGATCTAGTGCTTAGCTTGGAACTTGGTGGTGGGGGAGAGTCCAATGTGACCTCAGAGGCAGGATGCAGAGGGATGCAGAAGGGAGTGAGCGGCAGAAAGGTGAGGCCAGTGAAGAGTGGGAAGGTCTGCTTCTTCAGGAAGGAAAGTCACAGACTGTGTGGAGGAAACACATTGGAGGTTCCCCTCCCAGGAAGGCTTTCTTTGTGTGGGGAAAGCTGAGCTGGCAGGTTTTTGATGCTGAGATAATCACTGTGCGAAGGACAAGGCTTCTCCTTTATCTTTGGAAAGGGGACAAGGCTGCTTGTCAAGCCAAGTAAGTGGCATATAATTTGAATTGTGTGCTGAATATTATTATCTCAGAGAGGAAGACCTGCTGTCATTTCCACAGGAACCTCCTTTGGTCAAAAGAACGCAAAAAAGGCTGAGCAGACCTAACCCAGTACCTAGTCATCTTCTCATCCTTGCAGGTGCTCTGGGAGGTAGAGAGGGGGCGAGGTCCACTAGGCACCAAGAGAGTTGTCTCTGAGTATTTGTTCCCAAAATATACGTGATCATCTGACCCTGGGCCCCACTCTGTCAAAGCACCACCAGTAAAACCATCTGAGATAAGGGCTTCATTTGCAGAAGACTCTAGGGATTCCATATAGTCATGCCCATTTGATAGATTTGAAAACAGGCCAATTAAGGTCACTGGCTCAAATGGTTCCTACAAGAACAAAGTCAGAGATCCTGGAATTAGTTTTTCTATTGACCTCAACAATAAGGTATTTTTACTGAGATGAAATCCTGAAGGACTGGGATGTGAGCTGATTTTAATCAGCTGTAGTTTGAGCTCTAATGGCATTGAGGAAGGGGTTTAGCATGTGGCAAAACCCTCAGACTTCGTGGATTTGTAGACAGCAGAGCCTCAAGGTACCTGGCTACATTAACTCCACTGGTACCACTTCCAGGCCCCATGGCCAAGGAAGCACCGCTCTCTGCATACATCTTCCTCAGTATCTTGAAGGAAGAGAAATTAGAAGAGTGAAAAAGTTTATATCTCGAATCATTCAGTTACCTCATTTTGCAGCAGGATTGTTTCCCCATGAGCAGTTTGTCTTCATTTAGCAGCTGTCTTCTCTGGAGAAGCCATTTTGTAGAGGTGTTTGTCACAGTGCGGAAACTAGTGGCTGGGGGAAATTGATTTTTGGAGCAGGGACCCAAGTTGTGGTCACCCCAGGTAAGCCCAGTTCCCTGACGCTTCGCTTGCCCCTAGTTTTAATTCCTGTGAGCCAAGTCTTTCTAGCTGTGACTATGAGGAGCACATTTGAAAGCAAGCCATTTCCTTGGGCAGCAGTATCCAGAGCCATGAAAGAAAAGTGAGAGATCAGTTTGGTGTTAAATAGAAACATTTTTTTTTATACATGGGAATTCTCATTATTTGCTAACAATCCCCTGTGTGACTACCCTTGCACCCCTTATAAGGTGGGGAGGGGAGAAACACCACTAAATAACAATGAGAAGTGTAGCAATGATTCATGCTGTTGGGGGGGAGAGATCTGCTGTGGATTTGGGGGGCGGAGGATTAGAAATGTGTTCGCGTAGATTGGATGTGTTTTTGACAGGATATATAACACAGTGTGAATTATAACCAGGGAGGAAAGCTTATCTTTGGACAGGGAACCAAGTTATCTGTGAAGCCCAGTAAGTATAAAATTGTGTCCATAGATTAAGCAATGTCTGTGGATTAAGGACTGATTTAGACTCAATTATACACTACATGAAGAATGTTTAGATCAAGTAAATGAGTGTCACATAGAAAGAAACCAAAAGCCTGCCTGGCCAGAGGCTGATGTCTGGGTGCAAAATGAGGCATGAGGGGTGTATCTGGAAATTGTTCCCAGCATATTTGTGGTGGGACTGCAAATGTGTGGCTGTGACTTGGTGGCTAGTTTATGTAACCCGGGATTTTCACAGTTATCAGCAACAATATTTCTGATTCCTTAACAAGTCTTGTAAAGCACTGTTTTCTTTGGCTAAGATTATGTCCATTTATAGAAGGAGCCTTGTAAGTACTAATTATTGACTAAGAAATATCATTAGTTTAAAAAAAAATCTCAAAATCACTAAAACAGATGGTTTTTCATGACTCCTTCAGGATATTTTCCTTTCTAAGACTTTAGGGCTAAACATTCACACAGTAGAGCTATGTGGAGCTGAGGAAACCCTTGGAATTATATTCTCCAGTGTATCTCTCTTGATGAGGAAACAGAGTCCCAATGGCTGGAATAGGGTTGGAATGGAAGCCTCCAACTTTACAATTAAAGTCTCTGATCATTAATCCTCTTGGCCCAAAGTCTGAGAAGTGAGGACAACTATTTCTGTGCACGTGCTGTGAACCCTGGTGCCCAGACCAGAGTTCCACCCAGCAAAAAGCAAGCTCAGCACAGCATTTGTCTACACGTGACGTACATTCTAGAGCCAGATCCAGTTTGTTCTCTCAGATATGATGACCCTTCTTGAGACTCCTCATTGCTTAGGAAGTATTAGAAGTGACGCTTATTGCAGCTCTCAAGTTATTTAGCAGCTAAATCAACACACATATACTTCAGTCATGAGAAAAGAGAAGTCGAAAACTTGGACTGCTTCTAATGTGATCATTATAAAATCATTTTATCAATATCAAACTGGTGGCCAAATCAGGTAAATAATGCCTGCACTATAGCTTATTTAGATTCTATATACTTATTCTGAGGAGAATTCAAGGATCTGGGCAATATAACCCAGTGATGCCCACAGTAGAGGAGAAATATTCTCTGTCCTGGGTTTATCAGAGTATTTTTTACATAAAAAGATGTGAACATTGGTTTGACATATAAAATCAGGAAACATGTATTCAATGTCTATTGTAAGCCTATGCTCAGTGCTAAGAACTCTGTAGTAAAAAGTGGGGGCAAAGAAAATGGCATTTTTAACCCCAGAGTTTGTTATCTAACCAATAGTGCGGGTCTGATTCATGGAGTGACTGTGAAGTCTTGGTCTGCCAACCTGGTCTCTCAGATCTGGTTTTTGTTGTTGAGCATGTCACAGTGTATCTTCTGGTTCAAGCTGGAAGCTGACCTTTGGATCTGGAACCCGGTTGACTGTTGTGTCCGGTAGGCTGCCACAAATAAATAGTATTTGTGCTGCTGTATTCATTTGTAAATGTATATAATTTATCTATGTAATTAGTGAATCTGTAGTTGAAAGCTGAGGAGAAGGCACCAACATTGCTTATTTGAAAGGGCAAGGAGAGAATTGTTTTTCCACAACCAGAATAAAAAAGAAGCCTTTGGCTAAGGTGAGGTTGAAAAGTGAAAGCCAACCCACTGTCCTTGAGTCGTTTCAATTCATGTTGACCGTCCACTGAGTTCTGAGGCTGTAAACCGTCCCAGGAGCAGGCAGCCTCACCTTTCTACCTGGTGGTAGGTGTGGCTGCTGGCTTTGAACTGCTAAGCCCAACAGGTAACCCACCTAGTCACCAGGGCCCCTTGAATTGGAATGGCTGTTAAACAATGAGCACAGATCAAGCCATCCTAAACTAGGATTGCTAAATAATGAGCATATTCTAGGAGATCCTCTGTTTCTCCTATTTGCACTAGGAGAAACTACCAGATGCTGTAAGATCGTTTTACAGGGAGCTCTCTTAGAGATTCCTGGAGGCACGGTGGTTGAGCATTAGGCCATGAGACAAAAGGTCAGCAGCTGTTGACCTCTAGCTGTTCAACAGGAGAAAAATGAAGCCTGTCTGCTTCCAGAAAGGTTTACAGCCTCGGGAGGCCTACAAGGTATTTCAGCTCTGTTTTAAGTTGGAATCACCTTCAAAGCAGTGGGGGTTTTATCCACCTAGTTGGCCTGCCACAATTCGAGCTAAACACTGAGGTGCTTATTTCAGGTATTTAAATGAGGCTCTATTCCTATGGCTCTCTGGTGCCCTTCCAGCTAGGCATTCCAGTAACACAAAGCTTATCATTTCTACAAGTAAGAACAAGTAAGTCCCTTGCCCTCCAGAGCCACAAGTATTATAATTACTTGGCTTAGACTGAAGTCACCTCTATTTTATTTCTCATAACTGTGTTCATTTGTTGAAATTTGTTTAAATTCAAACTGTGTGGGTGTCTGACTGTTGGTACGGAGGTTTCCTTTCTCTTGAAATTGTCAGCAAAATATTTTGTTCATAAACAATGTTTCATCTAGACTTGCAAATGACAGCCAATGCTGTGCAGCTTTTTTTTTTCCCCCTAAAGGGAATATGCAGCCAGGAAGCAAAAAATATATATACTTTTTTTTTTTCACTGTTTGATTGTGGAGACTAGGGGAGGGGTACATGGATATTAAAAGTAAATTTGGTTATATAAATACCTTGAGAGATGACATAGTGATCTTGTTAGATTGCCCAAGTAGCCCTGGTGTCAAGGTGGTTAAGGCACTTGGCTGCTAACCCAAGGGTCAACAGTTCAAACCCACTAGCCACTCCATGGGAAAAAGATGTGACAGTCTGTTCTGTCAAAACTGAAAATCTTGGAGACCCCGTAAGGCAGTTCTGCTCCATAGTCCTGTGAGATCACTGTGAGTCAGCATCACTTCACATACAGAATAAAACTACCTTGTTGGTATGGTTCTGTATGTCATTAAGGGCCTAGTTGTCAAAACATAGCACAGACCCAGATAAAGAGTAAGAAAGAGAACTTTCCAGGTAGTTCTGGAACTAAAAACACAATCAAGGTTTTTCTCACAGAAAAGTATACCTGAGCAGAATTTTCATTTACAATTAGAGGGAAAAGAAAAAGGTAAAGAGCATTTACTTGCAATGTCCTTGTTTCAAACATTATGTGTATGGAGCACCAAGGAGACAAGAATGAACCCAAGCAGAAAACTAAGGAAAAGAAATCGATAAAACCACTGAAGAAAATCAGTTGCCCTTATCTCGCCTGTCTCTGATAATGAATGTGTCTTCTTAGCTCATTCCTCATTGGAATTTGATTTTTCTTGGGGAAATAGCAAAGAACTGGGGGGATTGGGTTAGTCCTAGCCTAACTTGGTTAGCCATCTTTGGATAGGACACTTCTCTTTGAGGAAGTCCCAGGAGGCTTTTTGTAATGTTAGTAAACACAGTGTACAATGCTAATATATTTTTCTTTGGATCTGGAACCAAACTCAGTGTAAAGCCAAGTAAGTTAAAGTGATCTATAAGAACATCTCTAAATTCACTGTGCTAAGTTACCTTAACTATCCTACATATGTTTAGATTCTTTTATTTAGTGTTTTTGCTCCCTAGTTATAGCGTCCTATCTTTGTTTTTCTATCTGTTGCACAAATATAAAATACAGTAACAATCTGGAGCGTGGTGGAGACCATGAGGGTAGTGCACGGAAAGTTCTCATCTGCTGTTCACAAGGTTGCTATGAGTTGTCGTCAGCTCAACAGCACTAACAACAACAAAAATCCTGTGATTCAGAAACATTCTGCAACTACTAATCATGTTCTCAGGATGGTATCCTATGAAAGGAAATAGCTTTATCTATTATATTTCTACGTGTTGAATTTAAAGTACCTGTGTCTTTGAGTTGTGCTCAGTGTCCCCTACACTGCCAAAAGGACAAACAGATATGCCTTGGAGAAAGTGCAGCCAGAGTGTTCCTTAGAGGCAAGGAGGGTGAAGCTTCATCTCACCTATTTTGGGCATGTTGTTAGGAAGGGCTAGTCCTTAGAGAGGGTTATCATGGGGAAGATCCTCACTGAGGTGGATGGACACAAAGTCTACAGCCGTAGGGTCAAGTCTGTCAGAGAGAGTGAGGATGGCACAGGACGGGAGAAGGTTCAGATCTGTTCTTCATGGGTCACTATGAGTTGTATTCAACTCGACGGCACTCGAGGGGGAAAGGTTAAGCTGAAAGCCTGCCCTGCCTTTTCCCCAGTCCAGCCCATAACCCAGGTCTTGACAGTGTTTGTGTAGGGAGATGCAACACAGTGGGTCTGATAACTTCAAGTTCATCTTTGGAACAGGAACCACAGTAACTGTAAGAGCAAGTAAGTGAAAATGAGGGGGTGAGGGAAAACCAGAATAATTTTAAATGAAATGTTAGATAAGTTTATAAACAGTTTTACCGAGGAACTGCAGTGTTCAGGAGCGCATTTCCAAAATGTCTTCCTTTACCTCTTCTTCCATCCAGAGTGGCTTTCCTCTTCAAGGATGCCGTTACAGTGATAAATGTGTGAGGGCACAAGCTTTAGGGTTAGAGGAAAAACGGAGCTGCCAATCTTATATTCTCCTTGTTGTTGTTAGGTGCCAGTGGGTTGAGTATCAACCATAGAGACCCTATGAACA
Source organism: Elephantulus edwardii (assembly GCF_000299155.1). Lineage (NCBI taxonomy): Eukaryota > Metazoa > Chordata > Mammalia > Macroscelidea > Macroscelididae > Elephantulus > Elephantulus edwardii. Next base: position 22,198,481 of record NW_006399776.1, read on the forward strand.
TCTGACCTGAAACCTGCTCACCCCGTTCCATCCTCCTCATCTCGGCCGCACTAGACCCCGTTGTTAGGTCCCTAAAAAGACCGAATGAGGATGTCACTGGACTACATTAACTTTTCAAATATTTGAAGATCTGCTGTGTAGATGAGGGAAAGAGTCCAGAAGGGGGGAAAAAAATCAAAGCCTGTGGGTAAAGAGATGTGTCCCGGCCTCCTATAAAACCTTTTTTTGAACAATCTAAACTCTCCTGCAGTGGGAAGTATGCTGCTCTTCCTCCTTGGAGATCTTCACACTGGGTTCTTTAAGCTAACCATTGGGATGCAGTAAGAGATTTCTATGGCGTTTAGATATTGAACCGAATCAACTCTGGGCTCCCTTTCAACTCTAAATGCTAGGATCCCATGACGCAAGCCGAGAGAATAAAAAGGTGAGCCCAGAGATGAGCTATGTTTGTATCATTCTGAAAGCCAGAAAATAGGTCATCAAATTATTCATGAGCTAAAGCCTACTTGGGATTTTTATGCCTAGAAGCGTATGGTGGGATGTGACTTCCAATGCAGCAAGATTGGAAAATAAAAGGAGATACCAGGAAGGAAAAAAAAAAAAGAAAGAAAGACAAGATAAAGAAGTGCCTGGAGAGAGGACCAGAGGTTGAATGTGGAGAAGTAGGTTGGTTTTGCAAGGATAGAGTCAGTCTTGCAAAGTTTTCACAAGTTCAGGTTAGAAAAGGTTTCCGTTATTGTCAATCCAAGTAAGTGAGCAGCCTTTTATTCTTGGAGAGAGGGCCAGCAAAGCTAAATCCCTTCCAATTTAAGCACTCTCAAAAGGATGGGTAATTGCTTTCTGATAGGAGGGGACTCTGAAGGTGGGAAGACTATTGTTCCCACAGATCACTTCACTTGTCCCTTGAGATCGAGTCTCTGAGGACTTGACTGTCCAGGCTAGACTGCTGGCTGCTCAGGAAAAAGAAATTCAAAGGCTTCTCACCAGGCAGAGGTGAGAGGATGGGGCACTTGAATGTCAGGTTCACGTAAAGGAAACGAGCACTGTGTCGACAGAGGCTCAGCCATAGGGAAGCTATACTTTGGAGAAGGAACTCAGCTAACTGTGCAACCAGGTGAGTGAGTGGTTTGCTACCCAGTGATGCATACGGTGAAGAAATTGAGAAGGGAGATAGATGGGTGAGCGCCTTTAGTCTTGATATGAAAGGAAGATGTGTATGGCCCCTTCGAGGAGCCTCTCTTCCAGAGGGATAGATTTATCCAGATGACCTCAGGTCTCTTTCAGAGGCCCAAGAATCTTGGTAGGAAAATATTATTGTTGGCTCCTACGAAAGACACCCCGAAGAACTGTGGACACTCCATGCACACCCAATCTGCCCACACACACAACCCTTGGGAACATGCCACACTGAAGTACAATTTACAAGGTCTCTCTTTCTTAGATCCTATGTCTCTTGGCAATGTCCCTGTCAGAGGTTGGGCTGTCTGCTACACTGCTTTCTTATCCAGAATTGCTCTGTGCATTGTGCTCTGAAAACTTCAGATTCCCCAAGAAGTTCCCTCATTCCCTTCCTTAATGCTAAGTAACATCACCAGGAGATGGCTCAAGAACAGCTGGAGGCCCTGAGGCTCTGTCCAAAGAAACTTAGGCTTATCTACAATGCATGGCAGGTAGTGCAGCTGGGAGGGCCTGGGTGGACTTGGGACTCCAGTGTCCATCCTCTCCTTAGAGCTCCTGGGTACCAAAGTGACTGGAGCAACCCTGTTAGCAAATACACATCTGTATGCAGGAGTGTGTGCTTTAAGTATTTATACTCTACATGTATGAATAGCCTGGTCCTGAAGAGTCCAAGATCTTAGAAGGCTTCCTGTTCTCAGGTCTTTCTGGGTTAAAAATGACCAAATGGGCCTCTAAATGTGGTTATGGCTGAGAGCAGGTATCCCCACTCACTGAGTCAAAGCAAGTCCAAACAGCCGAAGCAGGAAAGTAAGTAAATATATGCTTGAGACTGGCCCACCTATGTGCCCCAGTGGAAGCTTTCCAGCTCCAGGAAGTAGTGCAACACTTGGAAGCAGAATTGCTGTGCACACGGCAGCCCCTCCACTCCTCACAGGCGCAGGACAGGGCCTTTGTCATGTGTCTACCGACTGTGACTTCCTTCATCTCTGGTTTTTTGCTGAGTCTCAAACCACTGTGTGGCCAGGACTGCAGGTAACCAGCTAATTTTTGGAGGAGGAACCAGAGTACTAGTCAAGCCAAGTGAGTACCAGGACGTGAGCTACAATTTTGCTTCCAACAGTGAAACTATAACCTCGTCATAAGTTTTAAATTGAATGTGCTCTGGTGGCCAAAATTAATCAGCCTCAGACTTGCCGTTTAAAAATGTTTGCTGTTGCTCTTTTGCATAAACCTCTGTGTGTATGTGCGTGTACACACACATAGATTCTATGAAGATAAAGAATGCTGCATTCTTTGATAATTTCTTCAGGATCTTTCTTCTTAAGAGGAGGGGAAAGAAAAGAGCTTTCCTCATTCCTTCTCATGTCTTATCTGATTATCCCAGAAGGCAGAGGAAGGTAGAAAGGATTGATTCTCTGTATTCAAAACGGTTGTGCGATTTGAACCTTATCCCAGTAGTAGGGTGAGAATCCACATTTCCCAAGGTTCAATATCTTGCTCTCTGAACGAGGCTGCAGCCTTTATAACCATCGTTCTGATTTATCTTCTCTGGCCCTCATTTTTCCCAATTAATGTGGCTGAAATATTTGTAGCCCTTATCTCCTGGTTCACAGAGGGAGCCCAAGAGGATTTAAAAAGACACAGCTCTAAAGAAAGGCTGGGTTGGATTTTTGTTGGTAAGGGGAACCTTGTTTTTGTTTATGAGATTGTCGTCTTTCTTGAGGGAAGGAATAAGAAAAAAAGAGATACTTTAAAAGCAAGGTGATATTACCAACATAAGAAATTGCATAAAATAAGTTATTAAGGTGTTCAGCTGCGGGTCAAAAGAAAACATCGTCCCTGACTCAGCCAGACATCACATGCATAATCGTCAGGAGATCCCTCACACTCTCACTTCAGTTTTTCATCTGTAACATGGAAGTTAGGATTCTAAGCCTGACTAACTCAAAGGATTTTGTAAGGTTCAAATGAGATTATATATATATGAGATCTCTAAGAAAAGAAAAATATGGGGTTGTTAGATGATTTATGATTTTTTAAAAGTTTGAGCTTATGAAAAATTCCACTTAGGATAAACTTGAAGGTGAGCAAGGTCAATGGATTTTTTACTACAGCAGAGAAAGAGTTGAGTTTTTATATCAAATGGACCTTTCCAATGAGAAAAGGGAACAGGAGGATCCCTAACCAAGATCTTCCTTGAGGTCAAAAGTCTGAATAAGATCATTTAGGAAAGAAATGTATAGTCAGTGGTTTCTGACATCCCAAGGGGAGTGTGTGTCAAATATTCCTGATCCTATCTGAGTATGTAACTTGGACGTGTTGGGCTAGGGTCCAATCAAGGCAGAGAATCCCACGAGGATCCCTGTTCTTGAAAATTAAACACCTTTGGTTTTTGTGATAAAATAGATCATTGTGGGAGATCGGGTGCCCAGAAGATGATTTTTGGAAGGGGGACCATGTTAAAGGTGAATTTTAGTAAGTATTGCTGTAGATTCTGAATTCTGTTAGTTACGGAGACAAGCAGCTAATAGTCTTGTAAATTTAAGTGGACTTCTTAATTCATCCACATTTCATGGTGAGCAGAGCATTCTCCACACCTTCCCTGTGCCAACTGTAAAAGTTCATTCTGCCAGGTGACTGTTTACATTATTTGTAAACTTCAAAGGGAAAGTGAATTTAAAAACAAGTCCAGTCAGTTCTGTGTCCAGCTCTACAAGAGAAACTGAGATGTCAGCCTTTTCTCCTCCAGTAGCCATCCTCTTACACCTTTGGTGCCCTCAGTCACCACCAGTTCCACACTCTTCAGTTACCAAGACCATATTCCAAGATTATTTTAGAAAGCCTCCATCTCACTTTATCTTTTCTAACTGGTAATTTCATGGTAGAACTCGATCTGATGTCTTGGCAGCGTAAAGGCAAGTTCCAAGTGTCCACTGTTGGTACATTCTGTGATGTGAAGCCAGGCTCTGATCTTTCAGGCATCATCTTGCTGTAAACGGGAGTGGTAGTTACCTCTTCCATGCCTGGTCCTCACTCGTGTCACCTCTATAAAGAGGATTTTTCTGCTCAACCAACCTGACAAGTCACCAATCATTAGGCTTTCATGTAACATTATATTATCTAGTACTTTTTCTTTATTGTTTGTTCTTTCTAAACTGTAAACACTGTGAGGACAGAGAATAAGTCCATATTGCTCCTTTTGGTATCTTTTTTGCTCAGGAAAATACATTCTGCATTGAAGATGGTCAGTGAATTATTACCAAAGGAGTGGAGGACATACCACCACCTTCCTTCTCATGAAAGTACAGAATTTAGTTATTGGCTATCCAAACATGGAGCTCCTCGTGGAGGACAAGAATGGGATGCAACTCTCTATTGCTCATAGTTTTATATAAGGTAGAGCGAATATGCATCCAGAAGGTATTAGCAAGGTCTTGTTTCACTGTGCCTATGCGTAATACTCTGATCTTTGGAAAAGGCACCTCCTTAACTGTGAACTCCAGTAAGTACCTTGCTATGAATATCATAGTTCTTGCATGTGTCCTGTAGTTCTGTCCTGCCCAGGGGACTAGATGTTTTCATATTCTTTAACTCTGGAAATGTTCATGTCTAACGAGAAAGACAAAGAACAAAATGAGAAAGCAAACGCTGTTCCCCATCTCTAGGATTCCAACCATATCCCATGTCCCACTCTATGTTAAAAAAAAAAAATTTAAATAAACTAGTGACGAAGGAAATATTTCATTCAAGGATATAAGCAGCTTACTAAACACAGGTGAAATGAGATTTTGTGTGGTGTGTTGATTCCTAAGTAAAAGTAGGGATCAGAACTGATAGCTTTTGGCTAGTAAAATGAGATTACTTGGTAAAATTTCATAAATCTTTGTAGAGGAAATAAGTATCAGATTGTCTAGAGAATATCATTTGGACTCTGCTCAGGCTTTCTCTCCATCACTCCTAGTGTGCCCTGAAAAGAGGCTTTCACAAACTTAATTCCCTGGCTTAGTCATTATTCCAGTAATAAAAAAGGGGGAATCCCAGGCAGAGCTCCCACGAGGGAGGATAGATGCCTGATAATCACATTAATCTATTATCAAGGTAGTTCGGGCATTTTTGTCAGGCAGCTCGGAGCTGTGATTTATAACACATTCATCTCTGGGAGTGGGACAAGATTATCAGTAAAACCCAGTAAGTAGGCAATATGTCACTAAAGTAGGAAGCTTAATGTGGCTACTGAGGCCCATTGAACTTACTGCAGTATTTGTAGGGCCCGGGTGTCAAGAAATTAATGGTTTATGCAGAGTTAAATGCATTTCAATGTGGAAAGAAATGTTCAAGTAATAGCACAGAGGATAGAAAGAGTTAGCTGTGGAGAGAAATCTTCATGTAGAGGAACCAAAAATAACACGTTGAAACCGCCTAGTGTGAGTCAATCTGAAGTAACTGAAGGCATAAAGTGTGGCTAATGCTTCCAATTTTTTTCTTACCACTTGGCTTGGCCAGTGTGCCTGGGCCACAATTTCTTCAGCTGTGAATTGAACATATGTATATCAGCTTTTAGATTCTTTAAAATTCAAATTAAGTTAATATATGTGAAAGGATTTGTAAGTTATGAAATGTGATATACCTGCACAATAGCACCATGAAACTTGAGAAAGCTGGGACCTTGAGGTGGTGTGAGATGGAAACCTGTCAGAGAACAGAAAGTCAGATATTTCCCACTGAACTGAGTATAGAAATAGTGGCCAGATTGCACCCTGTCCAAGGTGGAAAATATACCAGGCCCGTAAAAACAAAGACATTCCCTCAAGTTCCAACTTCCATAGGTTTCAAGGTATTATTATTTGTTTACAAAAACAAACAAGTCTTGATGAGAAGGTTTAATTCTTTTAAAGTGAAGAGAATGTTGGCTTCTTTGTAAAATAGCTCTTTTTGTGTTGCCACAAGTTGCATTAGTAAATTATTTATATGCTGAAGTATAATAGTAACTTAAAGGGGCTCTGTTGGCATAGTAGTTAAGCACTTAACTGCTAACCGAAAGGCCAGTAGTTCAAACTCAACACCTTCCTGTTCCATGGGAGAAACATGCGTTAGTCAGCTCCTACTGAAAAGACTGCAGACTTGGAAACCCTGTGGGGCAGTTCTACTTAGTCTTTGTGTGATTGTTATGAAACAAAAATTGGACAACAAGGAGTGTGACTTGAATGTTACTCAACTCCAAGTCGCAGAGGAAGGAAAGCCATTTTGAAAAGACATATATCAATGTGGCTTCTAGGGATTACCGAAAGATAACCTTTGGAACTGGAACAAAGCTCCAAGTCCTCCCGAGTGAGTCCAATTTCCTAAACATTTTCTTGTGTTGTCTTTGTTCGGATTGTAACATTTCAAGTTACAGTCGAAATGAAGATGTAATACGCTATTTTCTTCCCAGGAACATATTTGAGAGAATCAAACAAAAGGATTGTACAAAGATCCTTCATCTATATCTAAACATTTTAATAATGTTGCTCCGTTTGAGTTGTGTTTATTCTTAATACGAAAAAAAAGATTCATATAAAGATATTGCCTGAGAGGCAAATGGAAAACAGCAGATTGGTGAAGTTGGGGAACCAAAGAATGATGTTTTCTTACCAGACCTGAGGCAGAGTGGCTGTCCTTTAATCAGAGGGAAGCGTGGCTTTTAGGGGCAGACAGCATTGGAGTGGGTAACAAGACTACCGCAGAGCCACTGAGCCCGCAAAATGAGTTAGCTGAGGGGAGCAGCCAGCTGTCACTCATCATGATCTGGATGAGATTCCAGGGACGTTTCAGATTGATTGAAGTTAAGATTGGAGGAGACACTGTGGCAGGAATCTAAAAATCAATACATGTAATAGAGAGCAAAGACAGACTGGGTATATTTGTTGGTAAATAGAGTTTAAAACCATGAGTTTGATTGTGATGGGCCTACTTTGAGTAGGTAAAGACTTCATTTTAAGTGTTGTGTAGGAAATAGGCCAAATTTAAGTCCAATGACCTGTGTGCTGTGTAGAATGCAAAAAGAAAGTCAAAACGTAGTCACCATTGTAGGTAAAGGAGCCATATCTCTAGGTCTCAGTGTGAACAGGATAAGATGGGCTATGGGTGTTTTTGACTGACTGAGGAACACTGTGGGGAGGATGGAGCCTCCACGTGGATCTTTGGGAGTGGGACCAGACTGCTGGTCAGGCCTGGTGAGTGGAATTCCAGAGGACAGAAGATAAAATAACTCCACGCCTCTAGAAATTACTATGCAGTGGAGGATGAACTGAAGTTTTGGGAGATCACTGTTACCTAGAATTCTGTAGCCAAAATTGACTTGGAATCTCCTCCTTTTAGAAAGAACAAGGAAGATTTTTCAGTCATAGATCCTCCTTGTAGGATTTATCTGTTCAATGATAACTTGTGTTAAATATCCAGGAGTTTTGGGTCTTTGTGCTGGGCCAATCTCCTGACCCTCATACCACCCCTTCTTTGTTTATAATGTAACATCTAACTCACAGCACAGTTGTGGCCTGAAAAAGGTAATGGAATGTAAGTAAATTCCTAACATGCTTGACACATAGGTTCTGTAGAAATGATAGTTTTCCTACCCCTTCCCTGAGTGGGTCGTAGTTGAAAAACCCAGGCCATTTTGTACAGGGGTTTACTACTGTGTGGAATCAGGATACAACAAACTCACTTTTGGAAAGGGGACTGTGCTTCTAGTCTCCCCAGGTAAATTATGCTGCCCCCACTTGCTGTCTGGCTTTAAGGCTATGTGCTCAGTGTGCTCACCCGTGGGGATTGTGTCACCCTTGATTCATCAGTTGACTTTCTATGAATTTAAGGTTGTACTTACATGAGGGACTTTTAAAAACAAAGTAGCTACCTGAGGAGCTGGAAGTAACAGTAGAATCAATTTATTATGACAGAGTGGAGTAGAAACTAACACTGTAGATTAGGATGAACCTGGTTTTTCCAGAAATAGCCAGGCTTAGACTGTGTTCTCTCTGCAGCCATATTTCACCTTCCCCTTTATATCCCATACTTAGCTCTAGAATCTTAGACAATATGCACCATTTACAGCCACAAAAACCTTTCATTATTGATAATAGCCACCTATTAATATCGAAAGGCCCTTGAGAACAAGGGCTTCTTATTTCACTTTAAGTGTCTAATGTGGCTCCTTTACAAAGTTAGTGCTTGATAAATGCTTATTAGATTAAAGTTAAAGACCCTAAGAAATCAAGTTTCCAGGCCAATGGGGAGAAGAGAGTAAGTAAATGACATCAAGCACATGATGGAAAAGGAAGAACTCCACATAAAATCAAATAGACTCAGATGTGGGTCTAATTCCATAACCAACTAGCAGTATAACTTAGAGCAGATCTCTTGCCTTCAAGCCTCAGTTTCTCATCCGCAAAATGAGAAGTAAATCCAGATAATCTCTCAGACTCCTTAACCAATAACCTATGAATTGATCCCACTGGGAAGTGGAGCCTCCTTGCCCCCCCCCCCCCATTATGGAAAGTCTATACTTAATCTTGAGCATTTTCTAACTCATTAGGGCAAACTAGGAAATGGGCTGAAGTAGCAGATGGGTGCTTATTGTGAGGCTCCAGACACTGGGAGGTGGGGACCCAGCTAAAGGCAGAACTGAGTATGTGTGACGTCTGTGGCAGCTACAAAATATATTCTGGAAACATAGAACAGGAGGGAAAAGAATGCTATTTATGTGATTTATATCTTGTTTGTACTTAAACATAATCTAATGCTGAAATACTAAGTATTGAGGCACTCAAATAAATTAGTGAAAGTATTCAAAGACAAAGACATTTGGGTAGAATTTAGCAAACCACCAAGGTTTTTTCCCAAGGTATATGATTAACAGCAGCTCTGTCTAACTCTAGAGTTTCTAACAGTAGGAGTGAGCTAAATGGAGCCCAGGGTGGGGGGCAATAAAAACCCCTAGAAAAGCAGAAAAATGCATGGCTATGATCCTTTCTACTTCTACTTTCACTGATTGAGAGAAGCACCAGGAGGAAGAGATCTTAGTTCATTTTACCCACATTTCAAATCTAACTCTGGTGGCCTAGTGGCAAGAAGCTGTACTGCAATCCCGAAGGCAGGCAGTTTGAATCCACTATCTGCTCTGTGGGAGAAGGTTTGGCAGTCTCTTCCTGTGTGATTAATTGTCTCTGAAAACCCACTGGAGGCTCAGCTGTAGGTCAGTTCTGAGTCTGTGGTACATACAACAATTTATTCTAAGACATGGTCATGGCAGTCTGCTTCCATGATTGTTTATAGTCTATGGAGCAGTTCTTCTCTGTCTACAAGGTTGCTATGAGTTGGAATATAGTCTAAACAAGAAGTTTGGTTTGAGCTCATGTAGAATGAGAGAAAGAAAGATGGGACAGGCAGCTTCCAGGCGATGGATGCTCAGGGAACCCTGTGAGGCAGTAAATAGCCACAAGTTTGGGTTAGGCTTACATAGAAATGAGAGACGATATCAATTACAGTGAAATAGGGAAATGCATGGAATTCAGCTTAGATATTACATATTGTCATTTGTTAGAAATGGAGCTTTAAGAAATACTAACTTAGGTACTCGATGAAAAATGATCTATAGGATTATCTTATTAACAAAGAAACAAAAAGCATGGAGGTTACTGGTACATGCACATTAATTGAAAGGCAGAAGGGAAACTAGTGGCAGCTACTCCCTTTTTCTGACTCTTCCTTTTCCTTACTATTTCTTCTATCCCACCCTCTCCCACCTCCCAGGTAGACCAGTCACATATATAGCTGATCCCCAAGTTCCTGACTTGTTCATAACTTAAGAAAAAATGGAATGTTCAGGATGTTCTGGATGTCGTCACATGTTAGAAGTTTAGCTCAGAAAAGGAGCTTAGAGATAATTTCATTCCAACTTCTTTATTTTTCTAGGAAGGAAATTAAGACCCAGTAAGGTTGGTTGAATTTTTAAATACCAAACACACAGTGAGAGTTGGAATGGGGACTAGAACATGGGGATCCTGTTCCCCAGGCCTTAGTCTGTAATTACTGATTGGTGACCTAACCGTCTGATAGGTCAGGATGTGCAGAACATGTTCATGAACACAGTTTAAAAAACAAATACATTTTAATTTGGCAGGGGATTATTTCAAAGTGTTAATTATTACCAGCATCTTCTTGAATACAGGCGTCTTGGGCCTGCTCATCAGCTCTGGCATAAAAGTGGAAGGAGAAGAAAAGGGTCCATTTTGTTCTAGTGCAAACCACTGTGGGAAACACTGGAGGCTTCAAAGTGGTCTTTGGGTCAGGAACGAGACTGTTTGTGAAAGCAAGTAAGTTCCATAAAATAACCTAATTTGTATTACAGTAGAGGGAGATCTGTTTTCATTGAATTGGCTTTTTGTCTTCCATTAATTTGTTTTTTGGATGGTTTTTGCTACTATTTAAACAAGAAGATAAGTTGGCAATGATAATGTTGTGTTAGACAGCATCCAGGAATGTCATTCATGTAAGAAAATGTGATTAAATACTTGGTATGTGCAAATGGATAAAATGACCCTAGGGCCTGTCTAGGACTGAAACTCTGATTACATGAATGTTAGTAGCCTTGTTGATACAATCCATTCTCCTCGCAAGGTGCTTCTGTGGGGTTCTGCCTCACTCTTTGTCAAAAGGAAAGTTAAGTGCTCGCTTCGGCAGCACATATACTAAAAGGAAAGTTAAGTAGTGAAATATATGCCTGTTCCCACTTGGGTGCATGCACACACAAGCACAAGCTTAGTGGTGGACGTGTGTTTGACTAGGAATTCCAGACAGTGGCCCAGCTGCAGGGGACCATTTTGTACAGAGTTATGTCAGAGTGTGAACACGGGCTTCCAGAAACTCGTATTTGGAACTGGCACTCAGCTCTTGGTCACCCCAAGTAAGTTAAATCTACAGAAATATGCAGCCATATCCCTAGTATTGTGTTTACATTTATATAGTTATAAGCATAGAACTTAACCAGGTCTATAATAGAATAATAATATTATTATCACTATTTGTTATTATTAGTCATAGCAATGCTGCCAACTTGGAATATACATGTTCTGTTAGATAATTCTTTTTACGCTGTGAGGAGAATCAAGGTCAAGATATAAACAAAATGTTAATTTCCTTTGGAGTCAGGTTTCTTACTTGTTCATTTAATTCCCACCTCTCTGCTGAGGTCAGGAGGAGCCTCACAAAGTTCTGGCTTTTATACTGTCTCCTTATTATCGCTCTTAGAAATGCTTCCTTGGTTTTTCCCTATCTAAGCACTTGGATTTTCAGCTCACATTTACCCAAAGTGTACTTAGCTTTTGACTTCTCTCAAAACTGGCTTCCTTGTCCCAAAAATTATGCACAGTAACGGTCAGTTCAAGTCAACAAATGATTATCAAGTATCATCAAGAAGCTAGGAACCATAGTTCATTTTAAAAGAAAAGGAGAAGCAGCCAGGGAGGGAAGAGGGAGGAGGAAGGAAAGTAAGCAGGGGAGAAGTGAGGGAGAGAGAAAGAAAGTCAATGAAGAAGTCCTAGCCTCAGTTGACAAGAACTTCTAGAGTTACTAAAAAACTTACTTACTTAAAAACTCATATATTAATAGTCTAGTAACATTGATGTGAATGTTCCAGCGTGATACAATTCAACCATGTGTTTCTGGGGAAAGATTAGATTCTGGTTATTATCTGCTGAGATGCTTGACTTTCTTGGGCAATGAGCCTCGGTTGAGTGAGGTGAGGGCCCAAACAGGAATGAGTCAGGCATGACTCACCGATACTCTTGCTTGGCCTGAGAAAACTGGGCAGTTGAGTCACACTGAGCTATGTTGTTAGCACGCACAGCCGCACAAGTGCCCACAAGAGGCTCTTGCGCCTACCCTCTCTGGCAAAGTGAAAAGTGCATTTTTGTAAATGTCTCGCCCCAAAACAGTGTCTTCGTCTTAGGCGTGGCAGATGGGGTGGGGAAATGTCAGCCTCTTCCCCAGTATCTTTAGAAATTTTTACACCCACCTGGCCTATGTAGGAGGCCGTGTTTTCCACCAAGTTTAGTAAAGAATCTTTTCCCAGAGGAGAAATAGACAGAAGCTGGGTTTGTTGATAGCTGTGACGAGAAAAATGAAAGCCAGTGTGTAGCAGCACGGACTGATGCCGTTTACACCCTCTGGAGAAGTTCCGTCAAGCCCAAGTGCCACCAATGACAAGAACTTTAGGGTCAATCTTTAGGATGGGTTTTTCTAGGTTTCTTACTGTTAGAGCCATTGAGAAGGGTCTGTTGTTCACCAGAAGAGGGTGGGCAAAACCAGGACGTTTTTGTAATGTACTTAACCAAAGTGTAATACTGGGAACAACAAATTCTCTTTCGGGAAGGGCACTCAAGTGCTGGTCACACCAAGTAAGTGAGCCAGGACCCTTTTGCACAAATGACTTCCCTCCATGTCACCCTTCCCACTCCCACCCCTGGTGTTGGATGAAACTTATGCTTCCATGGAGCGAGGGTAGAGGTATTCATCAATGCCATAGTCAAGGTCCTTAGAAAATCACTGTCCCACGTCTTTGCCTGTCCATTCTTTCTTCTGGCCTCTCCTCCTCCCAGTGTCTCCACTGACAATACTCCCATCCTGTGTGTATTGCTTTCCCTAGCATTTTTTTTAAGCTGGGCTTCAAGTTGAACAAAGGACTTCTGGGAGCCTCAACTGGAAGGGACGGGGGGACCATGATGTTCATATTGCAGGAGGAGCTGAGGGTGAGTTAGAGCTGTTTGCCCAAGGTCATGCACCAACTGGTCTTCACAAAGGCCAGGCGACTGAGGGCTGGATCTCTACGAGAGCTCTGGTCTGTGGCCCAAGCCATGACACTAGGAGCCTCAGCCTCCCCACCTCTGAAGTGAGGGTCATTAACCCTATTCCCTTTCACTCCTCAAAAATACTATGAAAACTGCTGTTTTCTTTTTTTTTCTCTATGGTGGTAAGACTTTGCAGAAGCAGGACCCTGTCTAAATCCAGGTCATTAGGAATTTATAGAAGAATGAAAAGGCTTGCATCTCTTGGGTTGTTTCCAGGTGGTAAAGTGAGAAGGCTGTTGTTAGTTGCCATTGAATTGGCTCCAACCCATGGCCGCCTTTGTAGAGCAGAGTGAACACTGCCCTGTCCTCTTTCCAGAGAGTGACTCTACAGGAGAAAGCTCTCACAATCTGTTCCCAGAGAGTTTCCAGACGTGGAAAACCTATGGGATAGTTCTCTTCTGTCGCAGGGTTGCTATGAGTCAATGCTATGAGGGCATTGAGTTGAGGGTTGTGTGCCATTCTCACGTTTGTTAGTGTATTTGATGTGTTGTTGCAACTACACTTTTTTGCTGCTATAAGGTGTTGTTTTTGCTGACCCTCTGTCAAACGCGATGTCCTTCTCTCGTGATCAGTCCTTCTTGATGACATACCCAAGATAAGCAAGATAAAGAGGAAAGAACAAAGCACAGATCACAGGAAGGGCCTGAATTCTGCCTGGAGCATCACCTAGGACAGGGAATTCCGTATACCTCCTATAGGAAGAAGGCTGGGGACAGATAGTGTCTAAGAGAGGGTAATGGGAAAAGAAACATGAGAACAAGGAGAGTTTCAGGCAGAAGGCCTCGGGGACAGCTTCTGTAATGTGAAACATAAAACTTGGCCTTCCCTCCATCCTCTGAGTGTTTTCAGAGGCTCTTTGTATCTGGTGATAGAGTCACAGACCTTCAGCATGTTAGCCCAAGCAGGCAGGTGGGTGGTGGTGTTGAGGGTTGCTACTTTGCTCTTGGGAAAGCTGAGGCTAACTGAGGGGCTGAATGGTTCTCAGTCCCCAACACCCAACTCCATAGCTGCCCCATGGTCCCGGGACTCGGGGCTCTGAGGACAGGAAGGGAGAGCTCCTGGAGTCTGGGAGAGCTGCAAGTCTTTCCCCTGATTGTTGGCACCTGGGAGAGGGTTTTATCAAAGGCTTTCCTTGCTGTGTGCATCAGGAGGAAGCTACAAATATTCATTTGGAAAGGGGACCAGCCTAATTGTTCATCCATGTGAGTATGATGGAAATGATGAAGGGATATTGCATAGACAGAGAATTTATTATGGAATGATATCTCAGCAGTGAGAGAACTGTAATGCACTCTGCTCCACGGTTAAAAGAGTCCTTTGTTGTCAGAGTCATTTATCATTGTGTCTTCTGGCCATGGTCAAGTCTAATGAGATGACTGAGGCTGCACTTGACAAGGGCCTGTGCAGCGCTTTCAGAGGACAGAGCCTCAAGTTTAGAGGAAAATAAGACCACATCCTTGATTTACTTTCTGAAGCAAAGCATTCTCCTTGGCAGCCAAGGCGTCTACTGTGCTCCCCCCAACCCTGTGACTGAGATTTTTCTCATGGCCTCATTCAGATCCATGAGTGCCCCTTAGAAGACATTATCCCAGCTGGGCTGCTGGGTGGAGTCGGTGGTAAAGTAGTGAGTGGCTGGTCTCCACTGACTGCTGGCAGCCCTAGTGTGAAGAAGCACTTCTGAAAATCATCATATTATTAATGAGCACATACTGAATACTGAAGGGCATAGGTGGTTCTCTGGCAGAATTCTCACCTCCATGCTGGAGACCTGGGTTTGATTCCAAGTCAGTGCACCTCACATGTCACTATATCTGTCAGTGGAGACTTGTGCATTGCTATGATACTGAATAGAGAGCTCTGGTGGCTTAGTGGTAAGGAATTGTGCTGTCACCTTAAGAGTACATAGTTCGAATCCACCAGAGGGTCCACAGGAGAAAGATGGGAAATCCCTCCATATGATTTACAACCTCTGAAAACCCACTGGAGGGTTACTTATGGGTCAGATCCAGTTCAGTGGATATAAAAACAACAATGTTGGTGAACTAGGTTTCAGCAGAACTTCCAGACTAATAGTAGGAAGAAATGCCTGGTTATCTATTTTCACAATTCAGACCGTGAAAATCCCTTGGGTCACAGTAATCTGCTCTACAGTCAGTCTTGGGGCTGGCTCAGAACCAGGCAGCATTTCCTTCTGTGTATGTACATGAGTCGGAGGCTGCTAACACTGAATGGCTGCTGTGTGCCAGTGGCATCTGTCCTTAAGTTCTCATTCAGTATTCAATTTCATGCTAATGAAAGGGAGAAATATTATACCCATTTTACAAATGAGAAAATAAAGGTTTTGGGTAAGTAACTTGAGTTGGACTATAACGCCTATATTTTTCACTCTAGGGCCATATTGTTAGCCATGCCATTACGCTGCCCCACCAACTGTCTTGTTCACATCCTGTGAAGGCAGCAGACCTCACACCTCAAGGACCACCTAGTTAGTCTTTGGTGTGTCCATCACGAGCCTTCTTGCCTTAGTGACCGTGGTAGCATTGGTGCAGAACTCAGCATGGCCAGAGAGATCAGTGAAGGCCTTGAATTGGGCTTCAAGATGCAGGTTTGGCAGGGAGGGAACTAGGAGCCTAAGGGGGCTATTTATTTGGTATAAAGTGGGATGGAGAAAGAAAATTAACCTCAAAATCATGGAACCAAAAAGGGAGTTGCCATCAAGTCAGTTTCACCTCAGAGGGATCTCATGAGTAGAACTGTGGCCCACTGCGTCTTCAAGGTTGTGACTTCCAGAAGCAGCTGGCCTTTCTTCCTCGGTGTCTGTTAGTGGTCAAGCAGGACTCTGAAAACACGGGCACGCTGGTTTTAAGCTTTTTTCGCTGAGTGTGGAGACAGTAAATGTGTGAGGGTTTCCCAGGGGTCTCCAGGGCAGGTATCTGTAGGTCTTTGTACCAGAGTGGGCCACATCTGGCAGAACACTCGTTTGGGGAAGTGGAACCAGACTACAGGTACAGCCAAGTAAGTGCCTGAACTTACACTCTGGCCAGAGACACAGAAACTTCCCTGCTCTGCTTTCTTGGATGATGAATCTGTGCTTCCTAAACTAATTTTTCATGTTTTGTCATGAGGCGAATGTTTTGAAATTTTAATTCCCAGCCACTGGCTCAATAGTAGTTTGTTTTCTAATGGTAGCAATTGCCGATGGGAATTGGCCTTTTCATCATTACAGAGAGGCCGGTTTGCTGTTTCCAGATCCCTTTGAGACAAAAGATCTTTATCAGAAAAGAAACCATGACTTTATTTTTGTTACCTTCTAGTTTTCATAAAACTCAGCTTCCCTGAGACCTTGGGTAATCGGACACATTGTCCCCAAACGCCATGTCCAGTGGGGAGATGGGGAAACTTAAAGCCTAAATAATGTAATACAAACAATAAAAAAAAAAATTCAAAAGTTAAACCAGAAAGATATTAAGGGAGAAATGGAATAACACTAATAAGAGAAGACCAAGAATAGGACTATATTTAAAATGAAGCAGTGTTTAAAGGCTTTATTCATTGCACAAGCTTTTAATGAACTTCTATTATGTACCAAAAATGATGCTAAGCATGTGGTGGGAGGCGAGGAGGGGGAAAGAGAGAGGAAAGAAGGGAGTGGGGGAGGCAGAGACCCTGCCCTCCAGGATCTCACAGTGGGTCAGCATCTGTGTCAACAGAAAATCACAGCCCAGTGCCACCCCTGTTAAGGCACTTAGGGGACACAGGGTTGCCCTGCTAACTGAAAGGTCACCAGTTCCTTCTGTAAAGCTTTAGAGTGTCGGAAACCCAACAGAAGGTTGCCGAGTTGAAATCAACCCAATGGCAGCAGGTTTGGGGTTTTCTAGGTCTGTGCTGTGGGTTTTTTTTTTTATTTTGATCATCCCATTACAGTGTTGTGTAGTGATACAAGTTACAATGAAGCACAAGGCAAGGACTGGCTAACCTCTGGTCCAGTGGCCTGTGCTTGCCTGCGCCTTCCACTGGGCTGTAAGCTCTGTGAGGGCAGGACCCTCTCTTGTCTATCCTAATATGTCTACAGTCAAGCAAAGGGCTTGGCATAAAGGTGCTGCTGAACAAATGACTGGTTTAAAAAAAATAATAATAACTTCCAGCTAGGAAAGTCTGGGAAGATCAAGGAGATAATTATTGTTTAGAATACATTGGTTTAGATGTTAGCAAGTATTATCCAACTGAGATGGTCGTTAGACCTCAAAACAGGATGATTACCCAATCTGCCCGCATGCATGTGGGTGGGAGCAAGCCCAGTTCTCCAGGGAAAAATCTCCTCTGTGTTCCTCGGTTCACTTGTGTGCTAAGCCTCTTCCCTGCTGTGGGTCAGCTCAGACCGGAATTAGAAAGCCCTCAAACCCATCACATTTCTCAAGAACCAGAATTCAGAGGCAAGAGGATGGCAATACCTGGGATAAGGCAGGAGCATAGGTGGATGTTAGCTGCAAAACGGGAAAGAGGTCTAGTAATTCATATGTGAGATCTATGTCTTTGCTTGAGAATCACTCAGAAAATAATTGTTCTAAGAAAATTCTTCTCCACTAAAATAAGAATCCTCTTTAAAGTACACAGCCCCAAGGTAGGGTTTGTTGTTGTTGTTGTTGTTGTTGTTATGTGCCGTTGAGTCATTTGCGACTCATAGCGACCCTATGTACAACAGCCCTAAACCTTGCTCTATCCTGTGCCAATCTCATTGCCTCCGACACACCCATCCCGAGTACCCCAGTCACTGAATCAATCCACCTCATAGAGGGTCTTCCCCTCCTGCACTGTCCCTCCACTCTGCCCAGCATGATGTCCCTCTCCAAAGACCTGTCTCTCCTTACAACATGTCCAAAGTATGTCAGGCGAAGCCCCAGAATCCTTGCCTCCAAGGAGCAGCCTGGTTTAACCTTCTCTAGGATGAATCTATTTGTTTTCTTGGCAGTCCATAGTACATTCAGTACTCTTCTCCAGCACCACAGCTCAAAGGTGTCAATTCTTCTTCTATCGTCCCTAATCATTGTCCAACTCTCTGATGCATAACAAGTGATTGCAAAAACCATGGCCTGTATCAGGCACACCTTAGTCTCCAGAGAGACACCGTTGTTCTTGAGTACTTTAGAGAGGTCCCTAACCACAGACTTTCCCATCGCAATACGTTTTTTGATTTCCTGGCTACTGGTGCCAAGAGTGTTGACCGTGGAGCTTGGAGAAGGCTTCCCAGTCACCATTTTTCCTAGCAGACTTTGGGCCATGTATTGCTCATGTCAGTTTCTGTGCTGAGTCTCTTTGTGAAATTGGCAGGAGCATTTGATGCTCAGATGACCATGTAGTCAGTGTTTGTCCAAACAGAATGAAGCTGTTCCTAAATGATTAGAAAGAAATAATTAGCATCATTGAGGCCTTTAGTTGCTTCTGCAGGAGTGGGTGAGAGAACGCCCAGATTAGAGCCCAGAAAATTGAATGGATGAATTAGACTGGTATTTTAAATTCCTTGAAATGGGAAAGGGGACCTCCAGGGAATATATATCTAAATCTGCATATGTTCCATGAGTGTTACTGGGCCTTCCCAAGGAAAAAAGTGTTCCTGGATCAAATATGTTTGAGAAATTCTGCATTTCTTTTCTAAGAGACTCTTGGAGCCTTCAAAATGCTACTAGGCATTGTCAGTCTTCAAGCCTGAAATAAAGTATGTATACTATACTTTCTAAACTGATTTGAGCTAAGAATCCCTTTTTTTCAGATAAATTTTAAACTAGAGTCTATGAAATTCTAAGATGTACTCTTCTAAACCCTTCTCAAACTTTGGAGATTTTCTTTCCTATATGGATGTCAACCCTAATCTTAAAAATATCGAGATTCTCAGACCCTCTATGTAACTCACTCATGATTCTTAAAACCCTCATAGTTAAGTAATCCTCCTGGAACATTTTAGGTGAAGGGTCCTATAGCAATTTCAGTTTCTGTCTTTTCCTGACCTTAAGGTATAATATCATCTACTTTCTAAACAAACAGATATGTCTTGGTGAAAGTATAGCCAGAATTCTCTTTGAAGGCAAGGATGATAAAACTTCTTCTCACATACTTTGGACATGTTGCTAGAAGAGTCTATTCCATGGAGAGGTACATCATGCTTGGAAAGGTGGAGGGCCAGCAAAAGAATAGAAGACCCTCAATGGACTGACAGAGTAACGGCAGCAATGGGCTCAAGTGTGTCAGGGATGATAAGGACGGCACAGGATAGAGCAGGGTTCAGGTCTATTCTTCATAGGTTGCTATGAATCGTACTCAACTTGACAGCACCTAAGAAGAATAACAACAGCTTCTTAAAGGGGAACCTTACACAGACCTCAGTTCCATCATTAAGCCCTATGCTAGGTCTACCATCTATTTCCAGTGCTATGAATTTTTCCCTCCACAGTCATTTTCCAGTTAGTTCCTGGCTTGTCTCCTCACCCACCTGATTTTCCTCCTCTTTCAACTGTGGAGGTCCAGAATGGGCATCTGTCCTCCAGAAAGTTTTGAGCAGCTCAAGGTTGACTCTCAGGAAAATGTGTGTGAGACTTTCACAAAAACCTGAGACATTAGACGCCTGTGAACCAGATTTTCCTCTCTAGTCCCCAGCTTTGGATGAGCCTAGAGGATTGGGATCCCTAGACAGTTGCACTGCTGGCAAAGGCCATATGACTCTGGCTATTCGAATCCACCAATGACTCTAAGGGGCCAAGGTGGGCAGTCTCCTCCTGTGTGATTTACAGCCTCCAAAAAACCACTCAAGGGTCATTTCTGAGTCTGTTTTTGACTCCACTGCAGTGAGTGAGTGGACAGGGCAGGAGGCAGAGCTGAGTCTGCCTAAATTAGAGTTCTTGTAAAGCGCCTACCTATGGTGCATCATCTGGTAGCTACAATAAGCCAACCTTTGGGGCAGGGACCAGGCTGTCTGTGCTTCCATGTGAGTATGACCGTGTAAATGACCAGGTCTATCGTGGCATCCTGTCTCTGAGCAAACAGGCAAGGGTTTATGGCAAACCCAGGGATATATGAAACACTCATTTTCCACCTCTGCAGACTCTCTTGGTCTCTTAAAATGTTCCCATTTCTCATATTAAAGGCAGAAGTGCCCAAAGCCAATTGAGTAAATGGAAATCCGTGCAGAATAATTTACAGAAACATGAAAACAGTTCCAGATACTTTGTGCTTTCAAGCGAGATAATATCAGTACCAGATAATCTGAGCATTCAGGAAATTAGCTAAATGCCCTTAGGGGAAAGAGATGAGTTAACCGGCAATCACAAATTCTCCTTTATTGCGGTAGGTAGCAAAATACCCTGGATTGGCTCATGAACATGGTGCCAGGGATGCCTGATCACAGGCTCTTCCTGTCTGGAGTTTTGTGGCGTTTTGAATCTTTTCCCAAAGGTAGAAGTTACCCTGTCTGAACAGCTGTCTAATAGTTGTTGTCAATGATAATGTTGCTGTCAGGTGTCATCAGTCAGTCCCTACTCATGACCTTAGGTGTAACAGAACAAAACAGTGCCATCTGTAATAACAAGGGGTAGACGCTATAGGCGATAGGGCACATAGTTCAACTTGGAAGGAAAACAGACCTGGGGACATTCTGGGTCTACTCTCACTGGCAGTACTTAAGAAAGCCTCTACTTTTCCAGTAGCAAACCAACAATAACAACATTATAATATAACACAGTGCTTAACATATAATGTAATAAAATTTCTTATTTTAAAAGCAAGCCTACCGCCAGTGAGTTGATTCTAACTCATACCAATGCTCCACTGGGTTCCCAGGCTGGGACTCGTTATAGGAGGAGATGGCTCATCTGTCTCTCAAGGAGAACCTAGAAGGTTCAAACCATTGACCTTTCAGTTAGCTGTGCAACATGTATCCAATAAATAATAGCTTTCTGAAGTGATATTTTACTTACCTCTGATGAGGGAGTTGCACTGTTAACCCAAAAGCAGGCAGTCTGAATCCACCAGTGACTCTAAGGGAGAAAGATGGGCAGTCTCCTCCCATGTGATTTACAGCCTCAGAAAACTTACTGTAAGGTCAGCTATGAGTTGGTTCCAACATGACAGCAATGAGTTTTGAATTTGAACATATTAGTAAAATTACTATTATTATCATCAAGCCTTCTTTACTAAAGTATAATAAGGGAAAAGTGAAAGTCTTCCTTGGCAAATAGGAGAGCTGAGGAATAAACATCCAGGGAGCCATTGAGGATAGTGGTCTGAGGCCTCAGGAGTCCCAGTGGATTAGCACAGGGAGGTTATCGCACAGACCTCACCTGCAGTGGGAAAACATCGGTGGTACCAAGCTCATCTTTGGAGCAGGGACCAGATTGAAGGTTCTCCTGAGTAAGTACAGTGGATGTTTTCTTCTAGGGGGAGAAAAACACCACAGATTGTTCTTTCCAGTCATTCTCAGAAAATCTTCCCATTCAGTGTTTCTGAGGAATTATCCTTAAGCTTTTTCCTAAAGGATTATGAGGCAGGTGATGAACAAAGAGCCGGACTTGACAAGAGAGGGTGCAAGATCTTGCTGCCCTGAACAGATTCTCCCCCCTTCCTAGATTCTTGATTATTGAAATTACAACCTCCACTTGAGACAAAAGCTAAATCTGAAGAGCAGGAGATTTAAATTGTGGGCATGTGATGCTCATGTCCCCTTTGGGGACCAGTGGTTCTCCCATTTAAGGAGCAGGCAGATGGGCTGAGTGAGTGCCAGTAATGGTGTCAACTGTAGTGTGAATACTGGAGCAGTGACCACTAAACTCATTTTTGGGAAAGGGACTCAAGTGGCCATAATATCTGGTGAGTTATCTCAGGTAGTAACATTTGCAACTCCCTGGGCCAGAGTCATAATCTTTTCCTTCGCAATATTAGTTATGACTATGATAAAGCTAACAGTGGGTATTATAACTAATTGTCTTACAGAGGCTTCTGTGAAAGGAGAGGTAAGAAAGGTCAATATCAGTCTTAAATATTTGTGATCTGGGTCAAACACATTAAAGTTTGACTTTAATCACCCAATAAGTATTTTTAAATGCATTTCTTGTGGCCATCATTCTGTAAAACATTAGGCTATGTATGCAGAAGTCAAAGATAGATGCCTCCCCTGATCTATCCAAATAGTATAAAACTTTCTAAAGGGAAGGTATGTTGTAAATTTAGCACCATGAACACTATTTTAATGCTAACCTGTTAATGATGTCAGTAGGCACAACAGAGACTTAAAAGAATGGGGTCTTTGTTGGAAAGCTGGAGTTGGTAGAGTGTGTTTTGAGTAGACAGAAGGATTTGTTAATCTCTGTCGGAGTAATTGATTGGGAGTTGAGCTGCTAACCCAAAGGCCATGCCTCTCTGCTGGTTCTAATCCACCAATGACTTTGAAGGAGAAAAGTAGACAATTTCTTCCCATGGGATTTACAGCCTCAGAAACACAATGGAAGGTCAGCTGTGAGTTGGCTCTGACTCAACAGCAATATATTTGAGAGTAGGAAGGATGGGTAAAATCTGAATGGGCAAAGGAAGGCAAGAAGGAGAGTTTCAGACAAAGAAAACGGCTGCAGTGTTAGGAATTAACATATGTATTTGGGCCTAGTAAAGTCGATGATAATGCTGAGTAAGAATGGTGGGGAGGCAAAAAAGTTGTCTGATTAGATAATAAGAAAAGGAATACCACAGCTTTCAAGGAAATTAGGGTCTCACAGAAACCGAAAGGGTAGCATGTGCCCCAAAACTAAAGTCATCAAGTGTGAAGGGCCAGGAAAGATGGTGAATGGTAACAGGGAACCGGGCAAGAATGCAGCCAATGTTCTGAAAATAAATGTATATGAATTGTTGAAAAGGAAACTCATTTTCTCTGTAAACTTTCACCCAACCCACACTAAAATAAATGCCAATAAATCCAAGAAAAAGAAAGTGAGAGAATTAGGGTCAGAGTCAGCCACTGGGAAACTAGGAAACCCATTTAGAATCCCTGGCCAGATGTGTTTATAAAGGTGAGAGGGGCCAGCTCCCCAGGGAAAGCTTTTGGTGAGAAGAGGGCTTACCCCCCCTCCCCAGAAGGAAGGGAAATCCATGGGTTTCTGTAATGAAGACATTGGGGGTGGGACTCAAGTGGTGCCTCCAGGTTGCAGTTTGGCAAAGGAACCAGTGTCACCATCACACCTGGTGAGTGTTCCATGCCCATGGTCCCCTGCTCTCACTGGTGGGGCAAGGAGTCCGTATAGTAATCCAAGTGCCTGACCACAAAATACAGATTTAGTAGCAAAGGAGCTCTCAATCACTGCTGCGCCCCTGGGGATCTAAAGCACTGGAGCGTTCGGACATGTGTTGCTGCATGGTTTTGAATTAAAATGATGCATGAGGACCTAGAGTAGCTGAACTTTCACAGTGAAAAATCGATTCTGTCCAACTCGAGCTGTACTATGTCTGGGAGCTCCTCACCCTCTGCCTTCCCCTTCCTGTGCGTTCCTTCAGCATTTGCACACCCTGTAGCAGTACCCACCCCCAGCTCTGACCAGGACAACCACAGAATTTTGGGGGGATGTAGTGATGATACTAATGAATGGCCTCCTCTCTGCCCAAGTGAAAGAGTTAGATTTTAGGGCTGTAACCCACAGTGTAGACAACCCAATCCTCATTACCACCACCCTAGAGGAGGAGGGGGTAGGTAGGACCCTTGGGCTTTAGATCTTTCTGATGAAGCCCTGGCTTCTCTGCTGCTTTGCCTCCACTCCCACTGCAGGCTGCTCTGCCTTCAGCGTCCAAGGCTGGGCAAGGGGCTGGTTTCAGGTCCAGCTGGATGTCTGTGCTGCCAAGACCACCCTGGTTGGCGTACCAAGTGGAGTGCATCTCCAGGTCTGAGAAAACTCAGCCACTCATCCACGTGGTGAGGAGATTAGGGAGCAAAGAACCGCAAGGGCAGGAAGCTCTAATCCCAACCCTGCAGCAGACTCTCTGGGTGGCCCCCAACCTGTTAATCCTCCCAGCAAACCTCTGCTTCCTTCCCCAAAGGCAGGAGGTCCGAAAGGATAAGCAATGAGAATCACATTAAAAGCACACAGTCCAACCGGAAATACTCAAGAGTGATTCTCAGCACTGAGGGAAAGCCTCCAGCAATCTAGCTCCCTGGGGTTTCCTGGGTAGAAAAAAAAAAAAAGAAACCAAACAAAAAACTGTGACTCTTAGCTGCACATTATTATGGCCACACCCTGGCAGGTTTTCACAGCTACAACTAACATTTGCCCAGTACTTTATGGTTTGTTGGTTACCATTTGGTTTGGGGAATCTCTCTTTGGTTTCTCAGAAGAGCCTGGAAGGTAGAAGGGGTTGTTGTTGTTGTGGTTGTTGTTTACAGGTGTAACCTCTTATATTCTTACGGGGCTGGTGTGACTTGTTCAAAACCTTACATCTAGTACATGGGAAAGCCAAAGGCTGGACTCTAGGGTTCTGATTGGTAATCCAAACACTTTATTTTTTTATTTTTTTTCCTATAATTATATTTTATTAATTTTCATAAACATTTACAGAGATTTTGGGTTTCCATTCATTCGTTGTTGC
>NW_006399776.1:22224927-22234340 GCF_000299155.1 Elephantulus edwardii
TTCTTCTATTCTTAAGGAGTGCTTTGCTTATTCGGGGCTTTTTTCCATTCCATACGAAATTGGAGATTGCCTTTTCCATCTCGTTGAAGAAATACCAACCAAACACTTTATTAATGAGAGAAATATCTTGGTGATGTGATGGGTGTTTCCACTTAATACTTACATATCATAAAGCTCCAACTTCCAGCTGAGGTGTGGGAAACCACCAGAGCCCACGATGTTGTCTCTGTCTGCTGTGCCTTCTTCTGTGTTTGCCCTTGCTCTTCTGCTGGAAGGGTGTTGTTGTTTACTGGGCCAAATGAAATTTCAGGGAAGTATCTATTAAGTGGCAAGAAGAGTTGTTATCATTCGGCACAGCTGCATTTCTGGCTTCCTCAGACATGAGCAGGACTTGGAATAGAATATTTACTTGAGACCCGGTGTCCTGACTACAAGTCATGGCTGTACCTGTCCCTAAGTCCCACGAAGCAGCTTGCTTCTAAAATGTTCTTTCCAGTCTCTTGCCTGAGAACATGACTCGCCAGCCCCATCAATGGCGAGCAATGGGATCCAAACTCCAGCCTGGGTGAGGGTAAGGAGTGCAACAACACATCTTCTAACCTCGTGTCCTCTTGACCCACAGATATCACAAACCCTAATCCTGCTGTGTACCAGCTGAGAAGTCCTAAATCCAGCAACAACTCCATCTGCCTGTTCACTGATTATGAATCTCAGACCAAGCTGTCAGAAATCTTTAAGTCAGAAAGATTCAAACCAGACTCAACGGTGTTGAACATGAGGACCACAGATTTCAAGAGTAACGGAGTCGTGTTTTGGGGCAACAACGAGAATTCTCCATGTGCTGATAATATCTTCAACAAGACTCTCTTCCGCTCCAGCTCAGGTCAGTGCAGTGTGGATCTGGGGAAATGGGTCTCCTCATTCTCAGAGGCCTGGCTCTGACTTCAGATCAATGGGATAAAAAAAGCTACTGGAATGAGTAGTCTCGGCCTCATCAGTTGTCAGAGAATCGCAGGCCCTCTTTTCAGTTGGGAACAGCAGGTCCCCATGCTAGCAGTCTGCATGGTATCCTGGGCAAAAAGGGATGCAGAGAAAGGTGGGCCAGACCTCCATCCCAGCCCCCCAGCACAGGCTCTAGGATACCTCATCATTGCTGCTCTCTCAAGTTCCAGTGCCTCCCAGGCAATTTACTGCCTCTGAAAACCCACTGGAGGGTCAGCTATGGGTTGTTTCCAACTCAACAGTACACAGCCATGTGCTAGGGTATGAGAGCAAAGGACGCAGATGAAAAGTCAGCCCAGAGGGTGCTCCACTCCAGTCTGGGGAGACCATCTAGGAGCCAGAGAAACCCTAGCCAACTGCATATTTGACCATGAGCTTTGAGTTGGAGATCAGGAATCAGGCACCTTAAGGACAGAAGTTATGGAAAGGTTCCCTAAAAAAAAACTGTCATATGAGCAGCTGAGACTTAATAGGTAAGAAGCTACCAGCCACACAAAGGACAGAAGGAGTGTCATGTGGAGGCTCTGCAGCTAGGCTAGACATGGCGGCAATGCGATGCGAACAGGGAGGAGACGTAAGGAAATGAGGTGCAGGAAGTAAGGCGAGGGCTAGCGTAGAGGTTCTTGCAGATCTGAGAGAGAGGACAGGTACTATTCTGAGTTCACTGGGAAGCCATCAGATGGTTTTAAACAAGAAGAAACACCTAGTTAATATTTTTTTCAAGATCTCTGGTGGCTGAGTGAAGAACAGATTATAGGAGCATAAAGGCAGAAGGAAAGCTCTGCAGGAAGCGATGGTGGAGATTGGGCCAGGTGGCATCAGCGGAGTGAAGAAAGTGGCCAAACCATTTGTTTCAGAGGTAGAACCGTGCAGGGATGAAGGGAAAGAAGGATCAAGGAAGACAGCTGGAGTTTATGCCTCAGCAATTGAGTCCATCAAAGGCAGTGCCATCTTCTGAGATGTAGAAAACAACACATTGGAGTAGGGATCAAAGTTTCTCAGAACACAGGCGATTATGTATGAAGCTTATGGGACTGATGCACACAGTTCACTGCCCCAGTCAGACTGGAGTCCGACCAAGGGCAGGAGCTGATTCTTTGCTCTTGATTCCTGTTACGTGTGCTTGGCACAGTCAATGTGTGTTGAGTGAAAACAGTGCCACAGAAGACAGGGGCCTGCCCAGAGCCAGTGTTTCTCCCCAGCAGGTAGCCATGGCCAGAATGTCCCTCTAGATCCCTTAACATGGGAAGACTGTGGCCTATTGTTCACTCACCTGAGTCCTGAGGGGACTGGGGTGGGAGAATCAGCTAGACTCTGGACGCTAACAAAATGTCTTTCCTTCCTGTTTTAGGATATCATTGTAATGCTGATTTGGTAGAGAAAGGCTTTGAAACAGGTAAGAAAGGAGGCCACCCTGACTTCACACAAGCTTGGAGGGGGGAATAGGGGTTGGGATCTGGCGGGGGCAGGGGCAGTGTGCTCAGAATCCGTAATTCCTGGTGAGATGGGGGAATGGGAGGGATTCTCAGATCTGGAATTAAGGTATGAGGAATGGGAATAACCACTCAGGCCATGCGAAGAGCTGCCTGGGGTCTTTCTTTCATCATCTTGGGAGTCCACTCAAAGTACATAGAGGATGAATGTCTGGTTTCATTAGACAAACTCCTCACTCGTAGGTCTCTGCATTCCTTTCACCAGCTCCACTGTCAGGAGAGCCAAAGACAGTTCTTTCTGGTGGACCCATTTCTGAAATTTCTGACTCTCTTACGTTAGGTGCAGCTCAACATTAATCTCCTGAGATCATCTCCCTTCTTATCCAAGGTTCTTTGATTTATTTTAAGAAAAGGAGTGATACTCAGGGTTTTCCCAACCCCTGTGCACTACCTACTCTGAACCAAATTCTTTCCATCCATTTGGGCTGTTCTTATGAGTCATTCAGCCACTAGGTTCTCAGTAAGGGGGCCAGATCTAAGAGATTACAGATAAACTCTGAGCACCTACCGCCACCCTACCTCACAGGGACTCGGGAACTGAGATAGCTCCAGTGGGATTCACATGTATCTGCGTGTAAGGAGATGCTTTCTAAAGCTCAAAGGGAGAGGTCGAACCAGGAGCTGAGCCCACCCCCACCCACCCACCCGACTCTGGGGAAAACTACTGTGTGTTGCTGTGTAGAGGCATCATGCCCATGACCGCTGTGGCTTCTTGGTCTTGTAGATATGAACCTAAACTTGCAAAACCTGTTTGTGATCGGGCTCCGCATCCTGTTCCTGAAAGTGGCTGGATTTAACCTGCTCATGACGCTGCGGCTATGGTCCAGCTGAGGTGAGTGGGCAGCTCAGCCTGGGCCTGGGCAGAGGGTGAAGGTGGTGGACAAGTCCCCAAGACCAAACCTCCCCATAGGGCCTTGTTTTAGAGTCCCGAGTTTGGGTTGCCAAATGCTCCCATGTCTTTCTGTTGCAAGTCCTCTTGTTAATAACAGTCGCCTCAAACATTTGTATGACACACATACGTTCATTTCAGTCACCTCACTTGAGTCGTGTCTTCCCTACGAGGTATAAAGAACAGCGTTATTATCCCCATGAAGAAACTGAGGTCAAGGAGTATCAGGGTCATGTAGGTAATGAATTGGAAAAAGAGAAACTCAAGCCCTGGACTCTTAAGCACATGCCTTCTACTGTATCTCTTTGACTGCATGAGCTGGACAGGCTGCAGTTTGCTTCCTTGTCCTCTTAACCCAGCTTTGCTCCATCCGCTCCACGGTGAGAAGGCAGTATGTTCCTATTCTACCCCAATCCTGGCTGCAGTCTCCACACCTCCTCCCCAGTGTCCCCAGTTACCCGTGTGGTCTGTTCCACCATCATCAGTAAGACTCCATTTGTGCCTAAAAGCTCAACATTGTGTAGTGTCTGCATCATATCCATGCTCAGTCCTGGGTCCTCCTCAACGTCCAGCTTGACTTCTGTTCTTCCTTATTCCAGGCCACCAAGAGTTTAAGAGACCTCAAGCTTTCTCAGTCCTCCTCTTCAATGGCCAACTTCTCCCTCTTCAAACAGAAGCAAAGTCTCCACCACCAGCACCTCACCCATGGACAAGAAGGCTGCTCCTGACTCTCTAACGCCTCCCCAAAGTCAGCATCAGGATTCTGCTCAGCATTGGTGATCAAGATGCTGACGACCTTTGAGTACACTGACTATTCCCTATGGCCGTGTCCCCCCATCATTCACAGCAAAGGGGGAGGCAGCTGCCACCTCTCCTGGCTGTGCAGAGACCCTCCCTCATGAGAGACCGTCCCTGACTATCCCACTGGTCCCTGCGGGGTCTCTCAGACTCTGTCTCCTAGAAAATGTTTTGAGGTGTTTATATATTTTTAAATAGTGTTCATACAGAAATACATATTACTTTTTCCCAAGTGGGAAAAATGGTCTCCCTGTCTAGGCCCTGCCATGCTGTGTATCTGAGTCACACTGTACATTCTGCTGCTGACAAGCTTCATTAAAAGTGATGTGGAAGAGCAAGGGTTGTGCTCCTGTTCAATGGGTTTGGCTGGGGTCATGTTCTGGTCGCTGGTGGTCACTGACTAGGCAAAAAGAAACCAACGCTTTTTCCACAGACAGGGAGCCTCGCTCAGTAAGTGGCTAAAGCCAACCTCTTCCCAGAATCACCTCGGAAACTGTCCACTTCCAAAGCTCTGCCGGGGAGCCAGGCAGCCCCACTTCCAAGCAAGATGTCTGCTCTGCTGTGTCAGCCGCACCCCTGGGCCACCCAGAGCAGGAGTCCATGCACACAGGTGGCGGGGATCTGGAGCTGACCTTTAACACTCAAGCCACACACTCAAGCCACGTGGAAAATTCACCCCAACCCCTCCCACTGATTCTCACTGTCTGCAGTCTCTCTGCCTCATCTCAGACTTGAGTTCTGCTGAAACAGCAATGTCCCCTCGGTTCATGACTGACAACCACCTTCTCCCCCACTGCCCATATCCCACAGTGCCCTGCCCCCAGCCCCACGGGGTTCCCAGACCAGGAGCAAGGTGTGAGGAGTGAGAGAGGCTAACAACACCAGCACCACTTTCTATTCCTGCCATCTGGACATGAGAAGGAGAAAGGGGAAGATGAGCTCCTTTCCTACAAGTCCAGAGACTCCACCAAGGAGCGTAGACTCTCAAACCCCACCTAGAGGACAAGAACTGGACTCTCAGGGGCCCCGCAGGCACTGTCCTCTTTCCTGAGAGTCTGAAATGGGCACACTTCTCAGAGAGCACTCTGCCACAGCCTAGTCATTACCTCATCAAGACCACAAAACAGAGTGCTGACCCAACCCTGGGGGCCCAGCACCAAATAAATCTGTAATTCTTCTGTTGGTCTGACAGTCAGCCTGAAATACAAATCCAGCTACAACTCAGGCCTATATCTTTGCAGTGATGGTGCTGCCATGGCCACGCTTCCCCCTTCTGTGAGCTTCAGGGTCACTGCCTACAATATGTCAGGTGGAGCTGGAGGCTGCCTCCAGCTCAGGGCATCACAAATCCTGTGAGAGCCCTATACAACTAAGAACCGTCGGTTCCCACAAGCTGCCTCCACCGTCTCCTAAATCCCTCACTCCCTCTTTGATGTTGTGTCAGAACCAACTCACAGCTGGCCCTCCTCTGGCTTTCTGAGGCTGTAAATCACACGGGACGAGGCTGCCCAGCTTTCCTCCATGGAGCCCTTAGTGGGTCCAGACCGCTAGGGAGGCACAGCCTTTGGGTTCGCACCACAACCCCATCCAACCCAGAGGCACACAGTTCCGATCTACCACTGGACAAAGAAAGATGGGCGACCCTCTAAAAACTTGCTGGAGGGTCAGCTCTGAGTGGGTTTCAACTCAACAGCACATAACAAAGGGAAAGGAGGGAGGTGGTGGCTCAGTGGGGGAATTCTCGCCTTCCACATGGGAGACTTGGGTTTGATTCCCAGTCAATGCACATCACACACAGCTACCACTCATCTGTCAGTGGAGGCCTGTGTGTTGCTATGATGTCAAATAGATTTAGAACAGCTTCCATACCAAGTCAAACAAGGATCATCTGCTCTGCCAACGATCATGGGAATGACTCGGGATCAGTCAGCATTTCATTCTGTTGTGCACGAGGCCACCAGAGTCAGAGGTCAACCCCACAGTAGCAAACAAGGAAGGGCACCGAGGGCTCAGAGAAAATGCCATCACGGCAGTCACTCACTCACACAGCGCAGGTGTTCTTCCCAAAGACAGGATCTGCCGCCTTCACAGAACTGTGGGAAGGCCTCCCGCTCAGAACTGCCTCCTCATCAGACTGACACACTGCCAGAGATCCCACCGCTGGGAATTTCTTTTAATTAAAGCATTCTCTTTCCCTTATTAAATGAAAATGCCCCTGGGAGGGTTAATAGAGCAAGCCTTTATCAACCATTAAAAACTTAGGGCAAATTAGTTTGTCTCCCCCCCCCCCTTAAGTGGTAATTCACTTTTCTCTGTATAAAACGGATCAAGGAGAGAGAAGTATGAGTGGCTGGGGAGGGAAGGCTGTTCCTGAAAGGTGGCTGCAGTGATGTCAAAGAGGAAGGGGACATGGGTGCTTGGAGCCTCTGGTGGGGTCCTTAACAGCAAAGGGCCAAAAGCAGACCCCTCCAAGCGTCCTAAAGGACCCCGGACTGAAAGAAACGAAAGGGGCTTGAGGTGGAGTGTCAGCCCAGAGCCCTCAGAGTGCAGGGCCTGGGCTCACTGGTTCCCTAAAACTGCCCGAGGTGACACCAAAGGAGCTGGGGATCCAGCCTGGAGGATGGAAGATCTCCCCCAGCTGAGGTGCAGGAGAGTTAGAGGGTCAGCAACCTGCAAGCCAGAGAATGAGCAGAGTCAGCACTGCCCACTACACTGGTCACGATCAAGTCGACTGTGTGTGTCAGAGTAGAACCAGGCTCCAGAGTGTTCTTTTTCAGCAGCTGGTTTTCAGAAGGAGATAACCAAGCTTTTCTTCCGAGGAGCCTCTGGGTAATCTCAACTCACCAACCTTTCAGTTAGCAGCACGTTAACCATTCACAGCCCCCAGGGACTCCTTTCTAAACCTCCATTTAAAACTGAGTTCCTCAATTCCAGGAGGGATAGTCCGTAGGGTCTGAAGCTGTTAAGCCTCAGGTCAGAGAAGCAAACTGGCTGCCAGTAGGTGTGTGAAGGGTCGGGTTAGAGACTCCAACACCTACCCCAGTTCTCATGCCTGGCTCCAGGCCCCAGCCTGCCATACAAGAAAATGAAGTAGCCATGTGGGGAGAAGCAGAAGAACTGTTCCTGTTCTAGAAGGTCAGGCCGGAGGCTAGAGCTGCCAGAGTCGAGCCCCTCAGCAGTAAGGGACTGGGCACTGTTTAGACTGGAAGGAAAAGGCAGAGAGGAAACTAAAAGGCATAATCTAAGAAGCCACTGCCCTCATGAACCAGAGGTCAGACAGACATCCCAGCAGTAGACATGTTACAATGGTTACTTGGAAACTGGATTTATCTGGACAAAAGCCCTACAGTCCCAATTCAGCTCTGGAGTCAAAACAAAGAATCAAATGACCTCTCATGGCCCCAGGCAAATACTCTCAGAATTCTCCGTAGCTTCTCCCAGTCTTCCCCTTTTTCATGGTCAGGAGCTCCACAATATGTATCCAGGAACATTTGTGTGTGGTCTTCAGCTCCAACCAGAGTCATCTCTTTGCTATTAACCCACCACTGACTCTTACAGTCTTGCTTCTTAATTCCCTCATAAAATCGAATTCCTCTGAGTCACATGCAAAGCCCTTATTAGATATTACGTCAGTTTTCCTGTAACTGCCAACAGGGAAGTCCACTCGACTCCTTAGAATGGGCAGCTCCACGCTCACCACTGTGCCCACAATGCCTAGTACACTGCCTGCCACACAGCAGATGGTTAGTACACCCTTCCTGGGATTCGCATGGGGAGGGAATGAGGTGAGGGGAAGTGAGAAGCCCAAGAGAAAAGAAAGTGGGAACTAACAGAGTAAGCAGCTGTGTGAACTCTTTCACAGTTTTCCAAGAGCGAAGAGTAACCATCAAGTCAAGTCTGGCTCTTAGCAACCCTCCATCAGGTTTCTGAGGCTGTGAATCTTGTAGGGAGGGGTCTGCCCTATCGGGCAATACCAGAAAAAGAAACAACATAAGCGTCCAACAGATGAATGGATAAATGAAATGTGGTACTTGGGTACGCAGAAGTACAGTCATGAAGAGATGTGAAGTCCTGCGTTGTGACCTGTGAGACATGGATGAACCTGGAAAACCATGAAATAAATCAATTGCGAAGAAATATTGTTTTATCTCATTTATAAGAAATAACACAACAGGCAAGTGTATAGAAAGGAAAGATTAGGTATGTAGTTCAAAATGTATTAGCTTGCTTAACTTCAAGGTAGCCAGTATTAAACCCCACCACCACCAGGGAGAGAAAACAGGTGGTCCTCTCATAAAGACTTGCAGCCTCAGAAAGGGGACAGAAGGTCACTGTTGGTCTGACCGACCTCTCCTGCAACATGTAAAAGTTTTATTTAGTGAATTTCTGTTTATAGTGATGGAAACTTTGGCAAAGATATTGAGTGCTGGTTGTACATGTGTGATTAATAATACAACGTTGTTTGTAAAGAAATTGTATACCTGAAACTAAACTGGTGAATGTACAAATGCACAGATGATAACAATGTTTAAAAATAACTAGCAGAAGCAGCACATGAGGGCTGGCCTCACGCCCAGGGCAGTCCAGACAAGGGCCTCAAAGGCCAGGAACCCGGAGGAGGGACATGGAGCTCCCCTCGAGGCCTGGCCAGCCCAAGGTGCAGGCACACACGTCACTGCTGCCCCACCTCACTGTCCCCCAGGCCCCACACTAAAACCAGCCCTCCCCCCACGTGTGGTGGGCCCCGAACTGCTGACTGAGGTGGTCTCTCAGAAAGCAGCCACGGGGGTGCCGGTGCTGTCACTCCTGTTGGCCACCACGCCCACCTCCGTGTAGAGACCACCTGGGCGACAGTGTGAGGTTTCCGGGTCCCCTTTGACACAGACACTCACATGCATGTGGTTTCCTCTAAGGATCATATATAGAGCTACGTTTTGAAAGTAATCAACAGGTCAGACATTTGAGTCAGTAGCCAGAAGTAGGGCAGGAAGTGGAAAAAGCTTCCCACATCCCCCCAGGTGTTTGGGGGAGCGGGCTGCTCCCTCCCATTTCCATGACGTCGTGGGGGCAAATAGGGCACCCTTTGAAGCTCTCCCGCAAAAGCCACATCCTCTGGAAAGCAGAGTTAAAAATACAGAGGTGGAGATAGCGGGGCCGCAGGCCACGTGCCGGGGCGGGGCTGGCCGTTACACCGCGGCGCCAGGTGTGCAGGGGGTGAGGGTGGAGTGGGG
>NW_006399776.1:22234484-22251211 GCF_000299155.1 Elephantulus edwardii
ACACACACACACACACACACACACACACACACACACACACACACACACACACACACACACACACACACACACACACCACACGGCGCCGCCCACCCGCTGAGGACCCGGACACTGCCCTGCTCCACCGCTCCTCTTCCTCCTCACTCCACCAAGACCCAACACCTTAGTCTTATTTAATGAAATTCTTGCTTAGCACAGGGCAGACCCTCGAGGCTTATGTCCAGCCCATGCTTCCCCCGGAAGGGTGTGCAACAGGGGCACATTTGGTACCCAGCCCTCCTGCAGACACTGGGTTCTCTGGGGAGACCCCCACCTGAACCCACCCTCAGCCAACCACCTCAAACACAGGTTGAAGTGCTGAGTGGTGGTTGACGGGTATCTGTCCCTTAGAGACCTGGAGACCAGGACTTGTGCAGGCCAGGAAGTGAGGAGCCCCAGGACCCCAGACCCTAAAACCTGCCAGGCTAGGGTTCTCTCGCCCAGTGGTAGTGTCGCCAGCCGGCCACCAGGGGACAGCAGCGCTCCACCGAAAACGTCTCGTCCTCCGCCTGTTTATTCTGGGGCAAGGAAAACCTCTTTCCAGAGGAAAATAAAAAGAGCAGGCGACTTCTATTGCAGGAGTCCCTAGTCTGTGCCGGTCATTGCACTGGGCCCCAGGCCTGTGTAACCTGTCATATACCCACAGTAAAGAGGGACTAGGGTTGGACCCCAGACAGCAGGGGGCACCCCCTGCCTACCTAGGATCACAGAGCACTAGCGGGGAGCCCAGGAGAGTGACATGGGGAACCTGCGTGCCCACCAAGGGAAGAGCACTGGATCAGAATCAGAAGCCTGAGCTGTGGCCACGTGACTCTGGCCAGGCCGTGGACCACTCAGAACCGATTTCCCAATGGGGCCAATGCTCACCCAGCGTGCTTTAGGCAGCAGTTTTCATATCCATCGAATGATAGCTGTCATGTGCCAGACACTGTGCCAGACTCCGAGGATTCCTTCTCTGTACAGACTTACCATCCAATGCATATAAAGTCAAAACTAACGCCTATTGTAGAAATTGGAACAGTGGTTGTCTATGTGATAGGAGTGACCAGAAAAGCAGCACAGGGAACTCTGCAGTTAGTGAAAATATACCTTATCTAGAACTGAGTGATGCTTACATGATACATACATGTGTCAAAATCCACCAAACTGTACACCTCCAATTTGTGGACTTTGTAATTGTTACATGCCATTGAGTCAACTCCCAACTCATAACATCCCATGAGCAGTAGTTCAGTATCTTGCCAGATTTGAGCTTTAAAATAAAATTAATGAAAGTTTAAAGACACTATGGATTTCCATTCATTCACTATTGCACTTTTCGCCCTGCCCAACCACCCCCCCCCAGTTCACTCTTCTCTTTGAAAAGTAAAATGAAAATTATTTCATTTTCATACAATCCCTCCGCTCAAGTCCCCTTCACTATGAAGCCTTCATTCTGGACTCCTGTCATGACAATAATACCTAATCATATATTCCCTCTTAAACAGTTCTTTCCCTCACCTGTTTCAATGCGGTGTACATAATTTACCACATCTTTCTCAGTCTCCCCCCAACCCCGATATCAGTCCCGTTTTACAATAGTGGCCCCATAATGGCAGTATTTGTCCCTTTGTGACTTAGATATTTCACTCAGCATAATGTCCTCCAGGGTCATCCATTTTGCATAATATTTCATGAGTTCCTTGTTTTTTAATGCAGCATAGTATTCCATTGTGTGAATATACCACAGCTTCTCTATCCATTTGTTTGTTGATGGGCACTTAGGTTGTTTCCAACTCTTGCTATTGTGAACAAAGCCATGAAAAACATGGGTGTGCATATATCTGCTTGAGTGGCAGTTCTGGTCTCTTTGGGGTATATTCCCAGAAGTGGAATTGCTGAGTCAAATGGTATTTCTATTTGAGCTTTTTCAACTTTTGAGTGGATGGAGAGGGCCTTGGATGGTGCCCATGGTAATGCTCACAGCTGGTTGCAAGCTCGTGTCCCCCAGAGGCACCACAGAAGGCCCTCTATGCATCTGAGCTGTGGGGCTGGAGAAGAGTCCTCCATGGACTGCCAAAAGAGCAAACAGCTTTGTCTTAGAGGAAGTGCAACCAGAATGTTCCTTGGTGGCAAAGATGGTGCTATTTCATCTCACATATTGTGGACATGTTTTTAGGTTATTGCCTAGAAAAGGACATTGTGAATGGAAAGGTGAAGAGTCAGCAAAGGAGGGGAAGACCCTCAACGAGATGGATTGATACAGTGTCTTCAGCTACAGACCAAAATGTGTTGAGGGTGATGAGGATGGATGGTGTAGGATAGGACAGAGTTCAGATCCATCTTTCAAAGGGTTGCGGTGAGTCGTACTCAACTCAAAAACACTTAGCAACAAACTGCTGTCGGAAAACCAATCCTTGAAAACTTTATGGCATACAGTTTGCTCTGGCACACAGGAAATCTCCAGAGTCAGAGCTGGCATGACAGGAACTCAGGCGGGTTTATTGTTTCATTATAGCTCAATAAAATTGTTCACATTAGACACAAACACTTTCTGTTCAGTTTGATCAGTATGTGGACATGGAAAAGCTGTGTCAATGACTAAAATCACATGATAGGCATCATTACCTGATTGGAATGTGTCCTCTGGCAGGAGTCAGGAGAAGCAAGGACTTATCTGCGATCTTCACTAACCTTCTCACCTACAGCTTTAACTTTTCTGAGCCCAAACTTTTCCTATTCTCCTTCCTTCACTGCCACGGATTTGGAGCTGACTGCTAGCTGAGCTTCCGAGGCTGCAATGCCCACTGGAGATTGCTATCATGCTCCTATGGAGTGGTGGTAGACTTGAACCACCAGAGGAATGGCCTTTAGATTAACAGCACCATTCCCTATGGCTATGCCACAACTACCTACTTATTATTGTTGAATCAGCTGATCCCCATACAGGTTTTCAGAGGATACTGCCCATTTTCCTTCCACAGAGCAGCTGGTGGATTTGAACCACCTGCCTTTGGCAGCACAACTCCTCATCCCTAGGTCACCAAGATTCCCTAATATTTCATTACTCGTATACGGAGCTCTAGTAGCATAGTAGTAAGGGCCTGCACTGCCAACCCAAAAGCACCTGGTTTGAATCCACCATCTGCTCCATGTGAGAGAGACGGGCAATCTCCTTCCATATGTTTTACCGTCTCTGAAAACCCCCTGGAGTATCAGCTTTGGGTCTGATTTGGCAGGACCTAACAGTAACATATGGAAATAAGGTAGTGGTGGTTCAGTGGTGGAATTTTTACCTTCTATGGAGGGTTAATCCTTGAGCAACACCCTTTATATGCAGCTACTACATGTCAGTGGAGCCTTAAATGTTATTATGATGGTTTCAGTGGAGCTTCCAGACTAAGACAGACTAGGAAGAAGGACCTTTCCAGCCATGACAACCTTATGAATTATAGCAGTCCAGTCCTGTGTATGGAGTTGCCATGTGTCAGAGGCCAACTCAAGGGCCATGAACAAGAACATATGGAGGTTGAGATGAGCAAGACTTGTAGCAGCAAGAACCCTACAGCAGAGGAGCGAGGCCCTGTGGTGTTGCGGAGGGGAGGAGACACGGCCCTCACACAGCCCTGGTGGTGCTGTGGGGAAACCGAGGCAAAGTGTGACCCGAAACTTCCTGCATTTGTGCTGGCCCCGGCTGGATTTTGCTCTTCTTGCCTTTGATGAAGGAAGGAAAAGCTGCTTGCTGAATTGAAACTAGAGCTGGACTGAGGACTGTGCCTTGGGACTGCTGGACTAAATCTGGATTTATTTTGGGTAATATTCTTTGCCTCCCTCCCTCTCTGCCTTCCTCCCCTAATAAACCTGGTTGTTGGTACAAAAAAAA
This sequence comes from Elephantulus edwardii, assembly GCF_000299155.1. Lineage (NCBI taxonomy): Eukaryota > Metazoa > Chordata > Mammalia > Macroscelidea > Macroscelididae > Elephantulus > Elephantulus edwardii. The sequence goes on from NW_006399776.1 coordinate 22,238,386, forward strand.
AAAAACAAAAACAAAAAAAACATATAGAGGTAAAAATGCCCCAGCCCCTCTACTCCCCAAGACTGTTCAAAGGATCAAAAGAAATGGTGGGTATAAAAGTGCTTAGTAAACGGAAATCACAGTGCAGATATAAGGTGGCATCAGTCATAATGTCCAGAGAGATGAACCAGGGCTCAGTCAACCAGCAGTATCATTTGGGCTTGGTAAGCATGAAACCCCAAGCCTAATGGACCGCCCTGTCAAGTGGTCCAGCACAGGTTAGCTTCAGCCCCCCCACCAAGCCCCAACAACGCTGACACTTCCCGTCATGAATTATGAGTGGCCACTTTCCCGTCACTGTTGCCCCAGGAGCTCTAGGTTAGACCATGCGTTCTGTCATTCCTTCCATTTTCTGGATGAGTTTGATGAGGGGAAATTTGGCTGCTGGTATGGCTCTGGCAAGCAACCAACACTCTTGCCCACTGAGCTCTCTGGGTTTCTCGGGCTTCTTGGTGCCATCCCTGTGGAGTCTCATTTCTCACCTCCCCCCATTCTGTCTGAAGGCCCCCCCTCCTCCGGGAGGTTCTCCCAAGCCCTCTGACCCAACACACAGAAGGAAAGGGAGCGTGGAGCCCGACCTCTGCAGGACCCCCAGCAGGTTGCTCTGCCAGCGGGCTTCTCACTGGACAGAACACCCCTAAGTGCTTCTTCACCACCATTGAGATGTGAGGGGACCCATCTCTCTGTTGCTCTGAGTGTGTGGGCAGCACTCCTATTTTAGCGGCAAGAGCATCCAAGGTGTCCCCTTCCACCCCATCCCCATGTTCAAAGGCTTCCACTGAGAACTAGGGCCGAGAACCTCTGCCAACTCTTTTCTGCACCACTCCATAACTTTTAGCAAAGGAGGGGAAAAAGAAAACAATATGAGGGAAAGAGCATGGAAATGTAAGAAGATGGGCTGACAGGACTTCAAGCACATGAAGGAACAGGTTTAGCTGGTGGTGGGCAACTGGTCTCACTCTCATGCCGCCAGCCCTAACAGGAAGAAACCTGGCTAACATTTAAAAGGACTTCTTTCCAATAAAGACTGCAAGATACTATATTTATCTCGGTGTCCACACTTCTCCCGGCTCACCCAAGTTATTTTAGTGATTTATATGGATGGTGCAACTTCCTTATCCAGAATCTTTATTAACAATATCCTGCATCTGTACAACACCAAAGCAAACATTATCTCCTTTGATCTTCACAATAAACCTAAGCAGCAGAAAGGGTATTATCTCTCCCTTTCACAAATGAGCAAGCAAGGTGAAATGGCGTGCTATGGATCACAGTGAACTAGGACACAGATCAATACTTCGACTCAGATGCCCTGGTTCTTCCCACCCCAAGCACCAGGGGCACAGCCACACCCAGGGGTCCCTGTGCAGCCATCCTAGAAAGGGGGCTTAACCCAACAGGTGATTCTAAGAAGCCTCAGGGCCAGTATCTTGTAATCTGTCTTTAATGCCTCCACTTTTCTCTCCTGTTACTCTTAATTGCATGTACTTGACCCCACTTCAGGATCAAATTAGAGTGGTAACAAAGAGCCAGATATTAACATTTGGAGATGTTGACTCCTTGGGTAACACTGCTCTCAAAGCCGACTACTTAAGCATAGGAAGCTTTGGTGAGCTAATGGGTAAGGGGCTGCATTGCTTAGCCAAAGGCAGTGAGTTCAAATCCACCCAGTTCCTTTGAGGGAGAAAGATGGGCAGTTTTCTCGTGTGTGGTTTATAGCCTCTGAAAACCTGCTGAAAGGTCAGCTATGAGTTGGTTATGACTCAGGGGGTATGAGTTGCACTGATTTAAGCTTATGGCACTGTTGGTGTTGCCAGGTGCCGTTGAGTCAACTCTTAACCGATATTAACACTTTGTATAAGAGATTGAAACCTTGTCCAATTCTGTGCCATCCTCAGATCTCTGCTATTAAGCCTGCTGTCCCAGTCACTGTGTCAATCTCTTTGAGGGTCTGCCTTTCCTTCCCTGACCCTTCACCTTTCCAAACATGATGTCCTTTTCCAGGGATTGGCCCCTCCTGACAGCATGCCCAAAGAATGTGAGAAGAAATCTCTTTTAAAGAACACCCTGCACCACAACAAGATAAACAACCCAAGTGAAAAATGGGCACAGGATATGGACACTTCACCAAAGACGACATTCAGATGGCCAACAAACACATGAAGAAATGTTCAAAATCCTTAGCTGTAAGAGAGATGCAAATCAAAACAATTACGAAATATCATCTCACCCCAGTAAGAGCAGAAAAAATTAACAAAACAGCAAACAACAAATACTGACAAGGTTGCAGAGAAACTGGAACCCTTATTCACTTGGTGGGAATGTAAAATGGTGCAACCACTATGGAAGGCTGTATGGCGCTCTCTCAAAAAGTTGCAAATAGAAATACCATTTGACCCAGAAATTCCACTACTGGGAATATACCCCAAAGAGACCATAACTGACATCCAAGCAGGTATATGCACACCCATGTTTATCGCAGCTTTGTTCACAATAGCAAAGAGTTGGAAACAACTTCAGTGCCCATCAACAAACGAATGGATAGAGAAGCTGTGGTATATTCACACAATGGAATACGATGCTGCATTGAAAAACAAAGAACTGAAATATTATACAAAATGAGTGACCCTGGAGGACATTATGCTGAGTAAAGTATCTCAATCACAAAAGGACAAATACTGCATAGTACCACTGTTGTAAAACAGGACTGACCTCGGGGTTGGGGGGAGACTCAGAAGGATGGGGAAAATTATGTATACTGCATTGAAACAGATGATGGAGAGAGATGTTTAAAAGGGATATATGATTAGGTGTTATTCTCATGACAAGAGTCCAGAATGAAGGCTGCATAGTGGAGTGGACTGGGGGAGGGGGATTGTATAACAATCAAAGAATTTCTTTTACTTTTCAAAGAGAAAAGCAAACTGGGGCGGGGGGGGGGACAGGGAGAAAAGTGCAATGATGAATGAATGGAAATCCAAAGTCTCTGTAATCTTTCATCAAAATTAATAATAAAAAAAGAACACCCTGGCTGCACATCTTCGAATAGAAGTTTGTTCTTTTGACAGTCCATGGTCTATTCAGTGTCCTTCATGAGCACTACAATTCAAAGGCACCAATTCTTCAGTCTAGCAAGGACATGCTCCTCAGGCTGGTCACTATTAGGCCATCAGTCTAAACAGCACCTTTTCAGGGGTCGCCATCTCCCTGCCCTCATCCACTACATTATACAGTCCCTTTCTTCACCATGACACTATATGCTAGAATTTAAAGCTCAGGAAAGGAGGTCCTCTACTCTGACCTAAACACCTCCATATTTCTAAGCACCTGGCAGTCATTGTTGTTATGTACTGTGGAGTCAGAATCGACTCATAGCTGACCCTCTCGGTTTACAGAGGCCATAAATAGCAAAGGAGATTGCCCATCTTTCTTCTGCAGAGCTGCTGGTGGGTTTGAACTGTATGTCTTTTGGATTGCTAGAAAAATTCCTTACCACTAAGCCACCAGAGTCCCTCACATAATAGGTACTTACATATTCATGAACTAAGTGGAGAAATAGCAGAAAGAATAAGCTCTCCCAGCACAACTCATAGTGACATTATGAATAAAAGGCCTAAAGCCTTTCTATCATCATTTATCAAAGTTCATAGTTTCCAGAGGCATGTTGTTTAAGAACTAGATGCCACTCCTGCTTCCAAACCTTTAAACTGAGAGCTCCATCAAACACTGTCCACCATGGGTAAGCACCATGGCATTTGACAGCCCAATGGCACAAAGTTCAGCATCACAGCAACCCCAGGTTACCTTAGCACAGCACATCAACAGAAGAGAGCTGTACCACTTAGAAGAATGTTCCTCAAAAATATAATAACCAACTTTTAAACACAAAGGCCCTCCCCAAGGTCTTGTTGACTCTAAATAAGAGGCTTAAATAAAAACCAATATACTGTATTCTTTTTTTTAATTTTGTTTTGTTATGTGCTGTTGAGTTGCCTATGACGTATAGTGACTTTCTAATTTGGAAACTAGATTAGGGTAAAATGTTGGTAACTATTGACATTGGATGTTGGGAGTCTCTTTAGTGTGAAAATTCCAGTAATAAAGAATTAAAAATACCTGGGTATTGAGAAAGGCAGAACAGGCCTGAATCGTAGGACTAACAAGGTCTCTTTCCTCCTGACAAAGAGCAAGGCTTAGCACTGGAGATCAGTCCCTCAACTGAAAATCAGCAAGACTGGACATGTAACTGAGGGAGAAAGGGATAGCTGTGGAACAATCCCCAGGGTTTCTGATGTCATGGGAGTACTAACACACTTCTTGTTAGGTGCTGTTGAGTATGACTCATAGAAACCCCATGAACAAAAGATTTGAACCCTGTTCTTTCCTATGCCATCCTCACACTTCCTGCTATACAAGAGCCCACTGTAGCACTCATTGTATCAATCCACCTGGTTGAGGGTCTTCTCCTTCAGCAACCCTCCACCCTTCCCAGCATCATGTCCTTCTCCAAGGAATAGACTCTCCTAGCAAAGAATCCAGGCAAAGCCTCATAATTTTTGCTTCCAAAGAGTACTCCATCAGCATCCTCTCCAAGACATACCTGTTCGTGCTCTTGGCTATCCATGGGATGTTCAGTGCTCTTCTCCAACACCACAGCTCAAAAGCATCAATTCTTTTTGTAATCCTTATACATTTGTACAAGTTATATTGATTCAACAGTTATATTGATAAGTACTTTCATTTACATTTTATTGGGATAAGAGTGTCAGATATTGTATTCCCATGCTTACTATTTTAGTATTTAATATTTGCTTCATTCCAAGCCTAATCAAAATGCTTTGGAATCAAGCACAAATAAGATTCAAACTCTAAGACTTCTAGTCTGAGCCTCATTTTCACCCAGAAGATGAGAATACCATCCACCTACCTCATGAAACATAAAATAGGGAAACGTAAGTAACAGGAGGGCACTTAATACCACACAAGGCATATGGTAGACAATAAATGCTCACAAACTAGACAGTAAAGGCTGTCTTATCTTTATAATCCCATGCACCTTCTAGCATGGTGCCTACGTGCCCAATTAGTCGTTTGCTAAATTTTAGACAAAGCAAAAGGTCACCAGACAGTAAGTGGCAGAACAGGTCCTTGAATCAACAATTTCACATCAAGCAAAATGCTTTCCGCAACACGGGGCTGCCTCTTCAGTGGTTAAAAATATGTTCTTTTCTATCCCATAGCCTGAAATGTTCCCTAAGTGTGGACCCACCTATAAATTTGTGTAGGCAAACACATTTATTGCTGTCGTTGTTCCCTAAGTCTTCATCAGCTGCTTTCTCATTCCCTCATGTAAGGCCCTTCTGGGGAGTCTTCTCCCTAGAATTACTGTGGTACATGTAAGAGAAGACACTCGCCACCTCATCAGTCTTCACAGCTAGTTCTTGTTCTTGTTGTCTACCGTCATGTCAGAACCAAACCACAGTTAACCCTCCAACGGGTTTTCAGAGGCAGCTTAACCACATGGGAGCTTGCCCATCTTTCTCCTACAAAAGAGCCGATGCATTCAAACTGTGTTATGTTTGGGTTGGCAGTGCTTCCAACTAAGACACCAGAGCTCCCATATACAGCCTGGTGACATGAAATATGATTATGCTCTTCAAGCATCAATCACCATTAGCCATTCCCCAAGGGATTCCATTACCCTCAGGTGCTGCATCTTCCTTTCCTTAGAGAACCTATCGCCACACTGCACTCACAGGTTAATTTGGACTTCCACAGCTCAAGGCTATATAATCCACTGAGCTGGGAGGGCAGCAGGGTGGTGCCGGGTTTGTATGCAGCTCCTCGGCCTCTAGCAACCAGGCAGTACTGGCTTACTGAACCTCCAGGAGCAGAGAGGCAGCCTGCAACCTGCCCAAGTATTTTCTAACCATCAAAACAAAAATGTTTTGAAGCCCAAGATGAAAGGATGTGATCAAAGAGGCCAAAGGTATAGGTTGCTAAGAGCAGAAAAGGCTGTTTCCATGCAGCAAGGGACAGGAAATGTGTGGGCAGGAGGTGCTCAAGGCTGAGCTTCCTGCCACAGCATTGACTCTACACAATGGTTGTGGTAAGCGGGGCTTCCGGCTCCACAAAAGAGCTCAGAAAATAAAAATAAACCCACTCCATATATAGCATGGCTGCCAAAAGAATAAACAAATCTATCTTGGAAGAAGTGCTGCTCTAGTGTTCCTCAGAAGCAAAGCTGATGGTGAGACTCTGAGGCACCTAACTCCTCAGAGGCGACAGGAGATGCTCAGCTGTAGCTCCCTCTCCACACAGCAGACCTCAAAATCAGTGCTGTCAGCATGCTTTATTAAGCACCTGTGGGTAAGGCCCACAGAGGCATCATCATAGCATAGACAGCAATATTAAGAAAGGCTCAAAGAAAAGAATATGCATGTTATGAAAAGACTATCTGTCCTGGTTCAATGCCTTTCATATACTACGTGTCTTCAGCAGCTGCTTCTTCAATTGAACATCTAACAGTCAGAAACTCAAGGGCTGGGGAGGTCAATGCATTTCTTTAAGCTTGAATGAGGGAACAGATCCACAGCTAATGCTTTTGTACAAACCAAGTTGAGAACCACAGAGCAAGTCAACAGAAGACTAAATACCTATAATGAGTCCTTAATTAAATTTAAACCCAAGAGACTCCATAAGCAGTCTAGGCTTTTTGCCCTGCTGCAAATACTGAAAAGACAAACTAAAGATGAATGTTTGCTGCTAAGTTAACTAGCTTGGGAAAACAACTACCTCTGAGCTGGCAGCTAGTCCAATAAATGGGAATTTAGTTATCTAGCTCGTGGATCTCCAGATCACAGTGAGAAATTAAAAAGTCTGTATGTTAAAGACTCTAAAACATGTAATGTCTTCCTTGACAAAGTGGTATCATCTCAGTTTTCAACTCACTGGTCTTGAAATTTCAGACTTTTCTTCTTCAAAATACTCACTTAGCCAAACTAAAAATAATCCACAAGCTCCTTGATGAAGCTGTATGACAGATGCGTTAAAAAATCTGTCAATAAGTAAGCGAGTATCCCTAGGAGTGACAAAACATGGCCCACAGACCAGCAGCTTGTTTTTATTGGAACGTAACCATGCCCATTCATTTAAGAATGTTCGCCAACTCCTGATCTACACCGGTGGTTCTCAAACTTTGGTAAACAACAGAATCACTCCACGAGCTAAGGAAAAAAACCCAGAGGCCTTATCCTATTACCTAATTCCCTGTGATGACCACAACTTGAGAACTGAGCGCTGCTCAGCCTTCACAGACCTGTCAATCACCTGTGGTGCTTGTTTAAAATGAAGATTCTGACTCAGTAGCTCTAAGGTGCTCAAATACAGAGTCCCTCCCCAGGATACAAACATCTTGACTTGCAGACATTCAACCTAGTCTTCATGACAATCATCACTCACTGCATCCCACTGCTTTTAAAAAGACTTTAAGTCTTTTCTTGAACTAAAACAAAACCCACTAAATTTAGAACTGTATGCAACAAATTTTAAAGACATACTGACGAAATGATCACGTTAGTAGCCCAGAAACAGGAATGCCTATTAGCTCCTAGAAATGTTAATCCTGTTGTTGTTGGGTGCCGAGTACAACGCGTAGGGCCTCTATGAACCACCAATGTGAACCCTGTCCTGTGCCATCCTCACCGGCTACGACACACCTGAGCCCAATGCCAGTCACTGTATCTGTGCACCTTGTTGAGGACTCTCCTCCTTTCGCTGGGCATCCACCTGTCCAATGACTCCTCTAACAGCATGCTAGTTAACAGCATTTGTCATGAGCAGCAAGGCTCTGGAGCAGTGCTTCTCCAGACTGGCTGCACACTGGACTCACCTATATTACAAGGTTGCTGTTGTTGTTATGTGCCACCGAGTCGTTTGTGACTCATAGCAATCCTATGCACAACAGCCCTAAACCCTGCTCTATCCTGCGCCAACCGCACTGCCTCTGACACACCCATCCCGATTACCCCAGTCACCAAATCAATCCATCTCATAGAGGGTCTTCCCCTCCTGCGCTGTCCCTCCACCCTCCCAAGCATGATGGCCCTCTCCAAGGACCCGTCCCTCCTGGCAACATGTCCAAAGTATGTCAAACAAAGTCCCAGAATCCTTGCCTCCAAGGAGTAGCTTGGTTTAATCCTCTCCAAGATGAATCTTTGTTTTCCTGGCAGTCCATGGTACATTCAGTACTCTTCTCCAGCACCACAGCTCAAAAGCATCCACTCTCCTTCTGTCCTCCCTAGTCATTGTCCAACTCTCTGATGCATAACAAGCGATTGCAAAGACCATGGCCTGTATCAGGCGCACCTTAGTCTCCAGAGACACCGTTGCTCCTGAGAACTTTAGAGAGGTCCTTAACAGCAGACTTTCCCATCGCGATACGCTTTTTGATTTCCTGACTGCTGGTGCCAAGAGTGTTGACTGTGGAGCCGAGCAAACTGAAGCTGTGAACAATCTCAATCTCTTCACCATCCATCCTGACGCTGCCAATTGGTCCAGTGGTGAGAATCTTTGTCTTCTTGACATTGAGCCTCAGTCCATACTGAAGGCTGCACCTTGACCCTTCGCAGCAAGTGCATGAGGTCCTCCTCAGTTTCAGCAAGCAGGGTTGTGTCATCTGCATAACGCAGATTGTTAATAGATCTTCCACCAATCCTGATGCCACAATTCTCATAGAGCCCAGCTTCTCGGATAATCTGCTCTGCATACATGTTGAAAAGGTATGGAGACGGGATGCATCCCTGGCGTACACCCTTCCCAATTTTGAACCATGCAGTTTTACCCTGCTCTGTTCTGACTACTGCCTTAGTTTTAAGGGGCCTGGGCATGGGAATTTTTTTTTTAAAGCATAGGTGAAAAGTCCAGCATCTCAATAATAAGCTTATTTAAGTAATTAAATTCCAATTGTAGCTTATTTTCTGTATCTGGCAACTCAAGAGGGAAACATGACTTCTAGTATGAGACATAAATGTGCCTCGCCTTCAGCCAGCAGTCCTACAGTCATCCACCCAAACTTTTTACAAACTCTTTGACCACAAGCAGGCTCAAAACCTGAGCTTCAATTTCCTTACCAATCTAGTGATGATTGGGACTTGAGATCACTGTAAGAATAAAAGGAGATCCTATTTGAGAAGGTGCTTTGGAGAATAATGTATCTTATAAATCAATGTATTTACAGCTGCCACTTTTGCACTGAGCTTACACTGCCTTACAGATACATTATTTCAATTTCACAAGAGCCTATTGAAACAGATGTGAATGTGCAAGAATACACTGTTCAATTTCTAACAAAGTGCTTAATGATGCAGTTCCAAGAATACATTGTCGTAACAGCAGAACCACCTGTAACAATGGAAGGATTAGTAAAGGATTACCTGCTCCAGGGGGGAAAAAAAACCCTGCACTTTCTCAGGAATGTCAGCAATGTCTCTTGTCATTAACTTCCAATATACTTAATGAAAACATACAAATAAGTTCACAGTTGCAAGTTACCGACTCCTAAAGAGCTGAAGAAAAAAAAAATTCTGATTAAAAAAAAAAAAAAAAGAATAAAAAGAAAAAACTGAGCCAGAGGCAATGAGAGGAGTAAAATGGGTTTGTTTGGGTTTTTTTTAATTTGGTACACTTAATAGAAGGCAGAGGTCATGTTAACAGTTGCGCTTGACAAAGCTGTTCTGACAAACAAGAGAGAAAACTTCTTCTGGGCTCTCCACGGCACATGAAATCAGAGTCTGAAGCACAAATATGAAGAGAATCCATGTGTCCAACAAACTGCCATCTCTGCTTTTATCCAAGGTAAATAAAAAAGTGAACCTAAAAGAAACAAGAAGAAAGGTAAGAAAAGAAAATTCCAGTTTTAAAAAGTCTCATTGTTGTTGTTGCTGTTAGGTGCTGTTGGTCAAATAAGTACGACCAAAAGCAACCCCATGGACAACAGATCTGAACCCTGTCCTCTTCGGTGCAATCAATCCTCACCCTTCCTGACACATTAAGAGCCCACTGCGGCAGTCACGACAAGACTCTAAAAAATCCTGAGAGCCCCAATTCCTTCCATCAAAATACTAAATCCCAAAGACATTTATGGGGTTGCCAACCTCTGGGAGGTACTTAAAGGAACTCCAGTGGCATTATCCACTGCTAACTCAAAAGGCTGCCTGTCTCTGGCAATGCAGATCCACCAGCAACCCCATGGGAGAGGACAGACAGATCTCTCTAAGATTTACAGCCTCTGAAACTGATGAAGGACCACTATGATTCCGATTTGGCTTGAAGGCAGCAAGTTTGGTTCTGTACTTCGACACTGCATTAAACATGCTCAAACCACCAGAAGTAAAGCAAATATTTCTCACAGAACATTTACAGCAGTAGGATCCATAATGTCCAAATCTGAATTCCAAGAACATCATCAAAGCGAAACTAGAACAATTAACTTTGCACAAGCCACTCAAATTCTGCTGGCCTACAAATTCCTAGAGGTAAGGGGACTTCTTAGATTTAACAAAGGGCTATTATTTTAACAAAATAAACCAAAGCCAAACCTACTATCATTAAGTAAATTCTGAGTTTGAGTGACCTTATAGACAAAGAATTGGCCTGTTAGGGTTCTGGCACTACCGTAGCTTTCTCCCATGGAGCAGCTGGTAAATTCAAACCTCTGGCTCTTTTGGTTAGCAGACATGTGCAATAGAAACAATTTCATTTTCATTTAAAGATAAGATTATTTTGTCTAGAAGAAAGTATACAGCTAATACAGAGAACCAGAAGGGACTGGGGTCTCAGGGTCAAGTACAGTCCCTCTTCCTACTCCATCCTCCATACAGATTTCCTCTGAAGTCCTTCAGTGAGCTCCCCACCTGCTGGTGACATCAACATGGTGACATCAGTGAAGAACACTGACCCCGTGGCCCTGAGAACTCCAATGTCTCTTGGCCCAAGCAGCCAATTCTCCATGGTGCACCATAAAAATACTGTCATTTTCTAAGTGAGCTATGACTAGAAGGTTAGGAAAAACTGCCTTCCAGAAGAACTTCAGGTTTTCGGCTTTGACATTTTTGTTGAAACCATTTGTTTTCAATAATGAAGAGTGTTCAATGAAAACAGAAAAAAAAATCCCTTTTGAGGTAATAAAAATTTTGATAAAATTAGTGAGACACATGTCCTGAAGTATCTGGGCTTGGTGGATCAGGCCCGTATCATCAGATTACACGGGTACCACCATCAGGCATAAGCAAGTGCTGAATTAAAGTGTGACAGGACCTTCCCACTAAAACCAGGGGGCAAAAATGTAGTTGGGTCGTAAATGTCCCACAAACCAAGTTGAAATTACCTGAATAGTGTAGCATCAGGGTTTAAAGGAAAGATTTTAGACTTCTGGCATTTTATTTCACTGACAATAGTATACAGAAACAATACATAAATAAAAGCATTCCTACGTTAGTGGAACTAAGGAAAAATTTGTAAAAGGATGATCAAAAAGAGAGGAATGTTCAGTGTCAGTGTTTACATCAACAAATAAGAAGAGATCTATTAAAGCTCATTCATTCCTTCCATCCCACAACAGACTATGAAATAAATATCAGCTCTAATGGCCATGGTGACAAAGGACCATGTGTACATAAAGTCACTGTAGTAAACACTATTCTTGGCACATTCAGAACTGTGAAAACTGAAAAAGACTAGTTTAGTACAAAAATCAAGTTTCAAACTTCCATATTAAAACACTTAAATCCGGGGAGCTCTGGTGGCCTAGTGGCAAGGAGCTACAACTACAATCCCAGAGGCTCACGGTTCAAATCCACCAGATGCTCTGCCGGGAAAGAGAGACAACCTCCTCCTGTACCAGTCAGATCTGATTTGACGGTACACACACACACGCACACACGCACACACACACACGCACACACACACACACACACCCCCCACCCACATTTAAATCCAAGACAGTAAGACTAGTCTATCTAAAAAGTAAAAATTAATCCTAAGTATCTTTTATCAGTAGTTTCTAGAAAACCTTATTTATAAAGACCCATTCCCTTCTCCACCTACAGATGTTTCCCTATAGAGGCTACTTGGGAGGATAGGAAATCCCTTCCCATTTGATTTAGAGGCTCAGAAACCCAATGAAGAGAGGGTCAGTTCTAGACTGATGGCAATGAATGAGTTAAGTAATCTCCTTCTTTCAAGGCAAGAATATATTTACTAGCAAGTGTTCTAAAAGCAGATGTTATAAGACTCTGAAAGAGCTTGCAGGATAGCAAAGGAAATTGAGACTATTAAACAGCTCAGAGGAATGGTTTCAACTGTTCACCAAGATATAAAGGTTCTAAAAACTAATAAAACGTTTTCCTTTAATCCAGGGACATGGAAGACACCACATGAGAAAAGTTAACGTGCGACCTTGAGTCTATTTCACCCAATGCGACTGCAGTCTAATGGATTATCATCTTACTCTTTTTATTACAGTTTGAGGACAAGTTTACAATTACTTTTTCGTTCATTCAACTATTCATACACATTTTGTTCTGTAGCATTAATTTCAGTACCTACAATGAAAGCATACTTTCCCACCTTCCTGTAATTCTGATTTCCAGTCATTTTTTTTACCAGTTTAAAGGGATATATTTTCCTGAAAAAGAAAAATGCTGTAACTGGACCCTTTATATGGGTTTCCTCCCTTTTCCCCCCCCCCCTTCTTTTTAAAAGTTATTATTAATTTCAATGAAAATTT
>NW_006399776.1:22251513-22265015 GCF_000299155.1 Elephantulus edwardii
CCATTTTGAATAATATTGCATGAGTTCCTTGTTTTTCAACGCAGCATAGTATTCCATTGTGCAAATGAATATAACACAGCTTCTCTATCCATTAGTTTGTTGATGGGCACTTAGGTTGTTTCCAACTCCTTGCTATTGTGAACAAACCCGTGATAAACATGGGTGTGCATATACCTGCTTGGATGTCAGTTGTGGTCTCTTTGGGATATATTCCCAGTAGTGTAACTGCTGGGTCAAATGGTATCTCTATTTGCAACTTTTTGAGAAGGCGCTATACCACCTTCCACAGTGGTTGCACCAGATTTCCAGTCATTCTAATAACTTTCTGTGTCTTCTTTCTTTAGAAATACAGTGTTGATAATGCCCTCATTGTATTTCACTTTTTTCTTCACCATCCTAACATGTATCTATTATCAATTGACTCATTTTTACTTCCCTCATACTCCTTCCCTTACCATTCTTGGTAACCAGCCAAGAATGATTCTATGTCTGAAGGCCTTCCTTAGCTTTTTCTAACAGTGGCCTTATATAGTATTTGTCCTTCTGTGACTGACGTATCTCACTCAGGATAATGTCCTCTAGATTCATCCACATAATTAGTGTTTAGAGAACTTACTGTTTTTTAATCACTGTGTGAATGTACCATAGCTCCTTTAGCCATTTGTCCACTGATGAACAGCTGTTTTTATCTGCTATCCAGTAAGTAATGCTGTTATGAATATGAATGTGCATTTCTCTGTGTCAAAGTTCTTATTTCTTTACACAGCAACCTAGTCATGGCATTTCTGGATCAAGTATTATTTTGTTTGCAATGTACCACTTTTCTATGGCCTTTCTGACCATGATCTTCCAACACCCAGAAGCTGAATGGGTGGGACTATACAAATAAGGTGCATGTGGCCCATAAAGGGGACTGGAAAACTTGTTAATAATCCAAATAAGATGCATGGCACCCTTGTAGGGTGGGATCATGGAAATAAGAACCCTAATTAAGGGATGGTCAGTTTTGCTATCCTACTTAGAATTAGTCATGCCAAAGGTAGAACCTTATAACCACCAAAGAACTCTGATGGTGTAGTTGCCCTTCCAAAAGGCTGCTTGGCTCTGGTGGTTTGAGGCCACAAGCCACTCCAAAGGAGAAAGATGGGCAGTCTCCTCCCATTAAGATTTACAGCTTGACTTAAAAACCTGATGGAGGGTCACTTAAAGTTAGAATCAACTTGATAGCAGTGAAGTTTGGGTTTTTACAAACCAGCAAAAAGAGGTAGGAGTAAGACACAACCTTTGGACCTAGAATTCCTGTACTGAGAGCCTTTTGGCCTGACCAAGACTGACAGAGTGGAGAAACTGAGTGAGAGATTGATTGATTGATTGATTGATTGAGAGAGGAACAGGGGACAAATAGTCAGTGGTAACAGAAGTAACAGAACCAAGAGACCAGCAGGAAATATGACAGTGGGCTCGCTGGCTCATGGAACAAAAATGTTCAATACTTTTGGGCTAAGGCTTTCAGGGACATGGGGTGTTTGTTGTGTACAATGGTGGCAGGACGAACTCACAGCTGACCCTCCAGCAGGTTTTCAGAGGCAGTTAAACACACAGGAAGAGACTGCTCACCTGGGCAATTACAGCTGGGTGATTAATTGTGGGTGAAGTTAAGTGCTTCCTAACACTTGCCTGAGCAAGGCAAAGGCCAGGCTGGCCAAAGAAGCCAAGGCCCAAGGGGGAAGTCTCCCTATGGAGACAAGCAAAGGTGTTTTGACTAATGAACATTAGTTCTGACTAGTGAGTCATTCTTTATCCTGAATTGTAAACTGTTACTTTCCTAATAAACCCTAAAATCATGAGTATAGTCTATGAGTTCTGTGTGGTCACTGCAATGAATTACTGAAGATAATGATTACTGAACTATTTAAGCCAATTTCAGCTATCTATGTCCTAAGACAGGGCAGCTGTTGTTAAAACTGGTAAAGGAGGTTTGAGCGATATGTCAGACCTTTGCCTCATAAGATTCAGTCTTGGGCTGTTAAACTTGATTCACTTTTTCCCTTCTCAAACTGTTAAGGTCAGATGCCTCCACTACATTATTCTTACTGCCAAGCAGGAAAGACAGTGCCAACTGATCAGTCTTTCCTAATCAGCTTAAGAGAAAACAAGGCACAACACAAAGAACTGCTAAAAATAATTAGTGTCTTTGTACATACAAAAGATAATGAATGCGAGGCAGGGTCATTTCTACTTGAGAACTGTGTTCTCCCCAGCACTGTCTCTATTCAGACACAAGCACTGGGCAGAAACGTTGTAACAGTGATTTTCCTTTAAATCCATTCTCATCCTAGTTCCCAATTAAAAATGGAAATCTGTGAAAATAGGAACCAAAGAAATTGATTCTCTAGAGAGTCTGTAAAAATTCTAGATTCAGGGTTCAATCTGATTCACTACAATTTTAGAAAGCACAAATCATATTTTTCTAAAAAGGAAAGGAGCTTTAGCAATCACCTAGTCCAAGCACCTTATTTTATAGATAAGAAAACGGTAATCTGAGAAAGTGGCACATAGTTTCCAAAGCTCTGCTGTCCAACATGGCAACCATGTGCCAGATGTGACTATTTAAAACTTAGTTAAACTAAAATTGAAAATTCAGTTTCTCAGATAAGATAGCCACATGAGACTAGTGACTGACACAGTGTGCAGACTGAAAACACGTCCACATCACAGAAAATTACATTGGTCCAGAATCACCTTCAGAGGCAAAGTCAGGTCCCTGGACTGCATTCTCATGAACTTCCCCGGACCCAGTGAGGGACAACTGACTATGCAAAAACATTTCAGGCAAACAGTTGTCATCCTTCATTTTATCAATCTCTTCTAGTTTTCCCACTGAGGAAAATACCCAAGTTTATTTTTTGAAATATCTTTTCACAGAAAGACGTACACCTACATCTTCCAAAAGCCTATGAATATAAAAAACTTAAAGCCACTGAGTCTGAACCAACTCATCACAAACTCTCCAGTAGGTTTTCAGAGGCTGTAAATTGAACAGGAAGATAATGCCCATCTTTTTCCCAACTAGTAGCTAATAAATTCAAATGGCCAGAGGTGCTGTCCTTGGGTGAGCAGTGCAGTTCTCTACAGTCTAGGCCATCAGAACAACTATGATTGTAACATGGAGAAAATAATGTAAGAGTTTGACATCAAAAAACCTGAGTCATATTACCACTCCAGTCAACTTAAATTTTACCACAGCTAAATTATCTCATCTGTAACATGGAATACTATTATTTGTCTGTCTATATACAGGCATGGTCTTCGCAATCACGTGTTATGCACCAGAGAGCTGGACAATGACTAGGAAGGATAGAAGAAGAATTGATGCCTTTGAGCTGTGGTGCTGGAGAAGAGTATTGAGGGTACCATAGACTGCTAAGAAAACAAACAGATTTGTCCTGGAAAGGGTTAGACCGGGTGGCTCCTTGGAGGCAAGGATTCTGAGGCTCCATCTGACATACTTTGGACATGTTGTGAGGAGAGACTGGACCTTGGAGAAGGACATCATGCTTGGGAGGGTGGAGGGACAGCGCAGGAGGGGAAGGTCCTCTATGAGGTGGACTGATTCAGTGACTGGGATAATCGGGATGGGAGTGTCAGAGACAGTGCGATTGGCACAGGATAGAGCGGAGTTTAGGGCTGTTGTACATAGGGTCGCTATGAATTGCAAGCGACTCGATGGCACATAACAACAACAACATATCACAGGATAGGTCTTAAGGATCCTTAAGACTATGCCAAAGTTGTTTGTTGTGTATCATCAAGTCAGAACCAACTCAGAGTTGACCCTCTAGTGGATTTTCAGAGAGAGTCAACATACAGGAGATTGCCCATTTTTCTCTCATTGAGAAGCTGGTGGATTTGAACCACATGCCTTTGAGTAGGCAATGCAACTCCTTATCATTAGGCCACCAAAGCTCCTGTTATGTAAAAATAGGTATGTAATATATGTGAGTCCTGTAAGCCTAATACACAAATAAAACATGTGTAAATGGTGCTTAATATTGCAAAAGGCCTTATAGATACTATGCATTTTTATATATAAACACTCAAACTTCTACCATGTATGAACAAATGAGAAATATACATAAAAATAAAAAACAGATTAACAAAAAGCCAAAGAGAATCCACACAAGTAGCACAATCTTCTTCAAGTACAATGAGAACCATCAAGTATTATGTCAGTTATTAATTAGAGGTTTCAACAGCTGCAATGGACTTTGATGAACACCCAGGCCAATCCCCTTACTGTACAAATAGAGAAACTGAGGCTTATGGACAAACTTATTTTTCTGTTCAATTAGGTTAAGAATAGAGAAGGGGCTACAAAGTAGGCTTTCTGACATCTCTTTTTGTGTTTTTTGGCCACCAAGTGTCTTATATTAAGCCTATCTTTGGCTTCTTATATTCCATAGCACTTTTCATATGTCTCAGCTTCCAAATAATTACTAGCTCTGTTTATCAACTATCTAGTGATGTAGCTATTTTCCTTATAGTTCAATGTACTATTATGCATTTATATATTCATTCAACAAACATACAGTGGAACTGTCAGTCTATGCTAAACCCTGAGGTCTCTTCCCTTAAAGACCTTAAGAGTCCACTGGGCGAGATATGAATGTGAATTGTTTGTTTACACTGTATTAAGTACAACTGTAGAGGAAGGTAGATTGGTCCCAAGGGGCAGGAAAGTACCTGCTGCACAACCTGGGTGTCAGGGATGACATGGGTTAAGTGTTATTGAAACTAGTAAGATAAAGAAAATAAGGCAGGAATTTGGTCAGCAGTGAAATTCATAAACATATTTGATAGCTTTTTTGGGGGGGAAGGGTAAGCCAGTTGTTGTTTGTTGTTAAGTGCTGTCTCTATTTGTTCTGTCCTGTCCTGTCCTGTGCCAATCTCACTGTCTCCGACACACTCATCCCGATTACCCCCGTCACCAAATCAATCCATCTCTTAGAGGGCCTTCCCCTCCTGCGCTGTCCCTCCACTCTCCCAAGCATGATATCCTTCTCCAAAGACCAGTCATTCCTTACAAGATGACCAAAGTATGTCAGACGAAGCCTCAGAATCCTTGCCTCCAAGGAGCCACCCGGTTTAACCCTCTCCAGGATGAATCTGTTTGTTTTCTTAGCAGTCTATGGTACCCTCAATACTCTTCTCCAGCACCACAGCTCAAAGGCATCAATTCTTCTCCTATCCTCCCTAGTCACTGTCCAGCTCTCTGACGCGTAACACGTGATTTGCAAAGACCATGGCCTGTATCAGACGCACCTTAGACTCCAGAGAGCCACCATTGCTCTTCAGTACTTTGGATAGGTCCCTAACACAGACTTTCCCATGGCAATAAGCCTTTTCATTTCCTGGCTGCTGGTGCCAAGAGTGTTGATTATGGAGCCAAGCAGATTAAGGCTGTGAACAATCTCAATCTCTTCGCCATCCATCCTGATGCCGCCAATTAGTCCAGTGGTGATAATCTTTGTCTTCTTGACACTGAGCCTCAATCCATATTGAAGGCTACAGTCCTTGACCCTCTGCAGCAAACACTCCAGGTCCTCCTCAGTTTCAGCAAGCAGGGTTTTGTCATCTGCATAACACAGACTGTTGATAGATCTTCCACCAATCTTGACCTCACAATTCTCCTCATAGAGCCCAGCCTCCCGCACGATCTGTTCTGCATACAGGTTGAAAAGGTATGGAGACAGGACACATCCCTGGCATATGCCCTTTCCAATTTTGAACCATGCAGTATTTCCTTGCTCTGTTCTGCCGACTGCCTCTTGATTCAAGTATAGGTTTCGCATTAGAACGCTCAAGTGTTCTGGGATTCCCATTCTTCTCAAAGTCAGCCACAGTTTATTATGGTCCACACAGTCAAACGCCTTTGCATAATCAATAAACGTCACGTCATCACTTACTATTTTTTAGTAAACAAAATAAGCAGATTCAGGCATGTATTTCAAATTCACCAGATGCTCCACTGAAGAAGGAGGGGCAATCTCCTCCTGTGCCAGTCAGATCCGACTCGATAGCGCGTGTAAACACACGCGCGCAATATATGACTACTGAGAAACAATAAATGTGGAAATTAAAAAAAAAGACGACTCAAGGTTTTAGGAATAGCTATCAATCTCTAACCCTCCATTCAGGAGAGAAAAATGAGCTGAAATTAAGTTATGCTGTGTCAAACTCAAGATGCTTTCCATCAATTTCTAATAGCTGCCCTTCTGAAAATGTATTTGGCGTCTGGGCCTAATTAATATAAAAAAGAAGTGTCAAAGAGAAAATAAAACTCAAAACAGTCAAAATATATATGGAAGTTAATTGCCTATGGGAGATCACAGTAGGGGTTAGGGAGAAAAGAGAGGCTCTTATTTGAATTGATAAAAATGTACGAAAGAAAAAAGCCATTCTATGTCTTCCTCAAGTAACAACATCCTTGTATCTTTTGTTCCTAACTCTACACTGCCCACTTCTGGCTAGAATGTAAAGCACCCCAACCCTTCCCAGGAGTTAGTTCACTTGGACCTCTGCTGCCCTCCTGTGACTGAAAAGCAATCAGGTTTTATCAGGGGCATGAGGTTTCTTCTCTAAACCCCAACTTCTCTAATGCTTTATTGTGCATGCTCTCAGGATAAATCAGAACCAATAGGTGGCAGTAGATCCTAAAGAATAACATTTAGATTCCCTTCAAGAGATAATTTCCTAGATTACTACACTTATGAATTTGAAAAGCCAACAGCAATTGCCCATTTGTAAACAGCACACAGAATGTCAACCCAGCCCTGTAACCCCCTTGCTCTCTAGCCAGAATTAAATGCTATGAATTTTTAAAGACCTGTCTGTGGGAGAATGGCCTCCCTTATGGAAACAAAACAGCTCTAATAAGGTTTTAGCACAACCATTTGTCAAATCATCTCCCTGGAGCTAAGCACACTTACAAACCTGAGCAATATTCTTGATTCTATAAGTAGTGCCATCCTGAGAGTTAATGGTTAACTTTTATTGCAAGGTTTCTTAAAATTGTCATTTTCAGATATGTTTTCAGGAAACCAAAGCCTCAAGTCTGAAAAAAGTTGTATAAATAGATACATTAGTCCTAGCAAAGTAAAAATATCATGAAGTTCAAATCTTATAAAAAAGGGACAGAACAGATCAGAGATAAAGTCAAAGGGAACTTCAGAAGAATAATGTTTAATATATTAAAAATCTATTCATTCCTGGTAGTGAATACATGGGTATTTGTTGTATTTTTCTCATTATTCCGAATTTTAAAAATTAAAATAAAGGGGAAGTAATGAGGGAGGGGGAAATGAAAAATAGCCATAGCAATTGAGACAAACAGGGAACTCTGCTGGCCTAGCAGTAAGGAAATTACTCTGCCAACCCAATGGCAGGTAGTTCAAATCCACCAACTACTCCATGGGAGAAAAAAGGATAATCTCTTCACATGCAATTCACAGCCTCTGAAAACCACTGGAAGATCAGCTATCAGTTGCCTCTAATTTGCAGGTATCCAACAAAGCATGTAGTGAACAGGCAGAGGTAGATAACAAAAGGTCAGCATTTCAAACCCATTACTCTGCAGAAGAAAAATGTTCCCTTAAAGATTCTAGGCTTGGAAATATTATAGGCAGATCAACTGTGTCCTACATGGTCACTATGAGTCTCAATCAATTAATGTAATGACAACGAGCTTAGTTTTCTGTTTTATATAGTAAACTGTTGTTATGTGCTGCCAAGTCAACTATGACTCACAGTGACCCTATGTACAACAGCCCTAAACTCTGCTCTATCCTGTGCCAATCTTATTATATCTCTGACACATTTACCCCTATTACCCTGGTCATGGAATTAATTCACCTCATGGAACGCCTTCCCCTCTTGTGCTGTCCCTCCACCTTCTCAAGCATGATATCTGCCTCCTTATAACACATCCAAACTATGTCAGACAAAGATTCAGAATCCTTGCCTCCAAGGAGCAGCCTGGTCTCACCGTCTCTAGGATCAAAACTGTTTGTTCTCCTAACAATCCATGGTATATTCAATACTCTTCTCCAGCACCACAGCTCAAAGGCATCAATTCTCCTTCTATCCTCCCTAGTCACTGTCCAGCTTTCTGATGCATAGCAAGTAGTTGCAAAGACTATGGCCTGGATCAGGCACACCTTAGTCTCCAGACTGACACCGTTGCTCTTCAGTACTTTGGAGAGGTCTCTGACAGCAGACTTTCCCAATGTAATTCATCTTTTAATTTTCTAGCTGCGGGTACCAAGAGCATTTACTGCTAACTACTCTGAGCAAAAATGGGGCTTTTAAAATCAGAGTGGATTATGAGACTTTCCAGCTTTCAAATTTCCAGAAATATTCTCTAAATTTCAAATTTCATCTGTGAAATGAAACAAGCCTATTATTACTTCATGAAGTTATGCTGGAAATGAGACACAGAGCAGCATTTAAAGCCTGGCGTATGGTGAGTACTGATTAAAACTTCCCTTCTTACCTCTGGGTGTAAATATGGGTTTTTTCCCCATTCAACTCAACTCTTTTTAAAATGTCTTTTCAGAGTAGCTTCTGATTTAAAATGTCACCTTTAAAAATCGGAATACTAGAGGAGCTTATTCTTTTTATACTCAACTTTGAATTTACTTGGCGAGTACAGATAATGTTCAATCTGTTTTGTTCTACCTTGTGAGTTGGTATAAATATTGAACACTCGCTTGGAAATTATTTTAAGTGTTTTAGCAACACAGCACAGATAGCTAAGTTAGAAGTACATAAAAAGGGCAAATAAATGTAGGTTTAAAAACAGAGAGTAAGAGAGTATAGTGTATGTCAAGTGAAGGATCTCTGTAAAAAATCTTTTGGCAATCCCCCAAAGAGGAGGATTTTCCTATGAACATACTCTACAGAAAGATTTAACACTGCAATCTGGAAGTGGAAGAGTTTGCTATTCCTTGAACCCATAATTCCCAGATGAACAGGTGGGTCTTAGCTATTAATATGATTTTCAGTATACAGTTTCTGCTGAGCCTGGGTTTTTGTCTCTGTTTATAGCGTAATTTTGAAATACTAAATTTTCTGCCTCAGATTCCTTTTCCAATCAAGACATCCCTAGGAAATAATTTTCCATGATTTGGTACCTCCCTGAACCTAAAAAGCATCCTTGAAATATTGTTCTGTCCTCCTCCTAAGCATAAACCATGACTCACCTTATCTTTAAAAAAGTAACTTTCAAAATCCAGAGTAAGGCAATCAGAAGACTTAATGATCTTTTCCAGCAGGGTTGCTAGCACAGAGGACAAGAGTTTACTCACAGTAAATGCAAGGGTATGGAGAGAAGATCAATGCAGCAAGACAGATTTCTAGATGCATTCAAGGAGTTCTTACTGGTTGGCTCTCATAGGTGCTACTCTTATGTCTCACTCAATACAAGAGTTACAGCCACTCCTTCTGGGCTAAAACAGCACTTTGTGCAATCTTTAGTGTAGATCTAACTATGCTGCATTTTCACCTTATGTTTGCATATAGTTTCCCCAACTAGAGCGCTCACTTCTTGACAATGTTCATTTCTTGAAAACCAGAGCAACATCATTTCCTTGTATTCTCAGTAATGAGCACTGACTCACACTAAAAATGACCACTTAAAAGTACAAAGGAAGGTAGGAAGATGGATGGATGGATGGATGGATGGATGGATGGACGGACGGACGGACGGACAGACAGACTGCTCTAATCTCTGTGGTAAAAACATCTGCTGATGAATGAAAAGCCGAGGGCTTCCCCAGCAGTAACAGAAGGAAGCTGGTCCTAGGAAAGTCTTCTTTGAACACCTAATAACATTAAATTTTGCAATGCAAAGAAAAGAGTACAAGCATATATTGGTAAGCTATGTGGGTACTGGAAGAAACACTGGCCCAAGAATACCACTTGATTATTTTGCTATCACTTAGTTATACAATCTAAACAAGATCTTTCTGGGCTCTGTTTCCTCATACATAAATTAAGAATGTTTAAAAGAGTTTGGATAACATCAATTTGTATCTTAGAGCTTTGGAATTCTGTGAAGGTTCCTCACAGACTCCTTGGGGTTGAGGATGGAGCAGATGGGGGGAGGGTGTAGCACATAAGAAAGAAGGTCAAAGTAGGGAAAAGGAGATATGTGTATCTACTTCTGTCAGTCAAAACATTAACTCCACTTCTATCTCACTTTACATGGAAATTCTAGATGAGAGTTTTATTCAGGGGGGAAGAACTCTACTGTTAAAAAGGGGAAGGGAAGTGTGATAATATTGAACCAAATGTCTCACTGTATTTCAGTCTTCTCCCTAGTAAAACTTGGGAGAAGACTGAAATACAGTGAGACAGTGTGTGTGATAGGAAAGCCATTTGTTTTGACTGACAGAAGTAGAGATGGATCTTAGCTGAAAGCAGAGAATACCAGAAGAATGTCTATCTGTGTTTCATTGATTATGCAAAGGCATTTGACTGCGTGGATCATAACAAACTGTGGCTGACTCTGAGAAGAATGGGAATCCCAGAACATTTAATCGTGCTAATGCGAAACCTATACTTGGACCAAGAGGCAGTCGTCAGAACAGAACAGGGCAACACTGCATGGTTCAAAATTGGGAAGGGTGTACGTCAGGGATGTGTCCTGTCTCCATACCTTTTCAACCTGTATGCAGAGCAGATTATCCAAGAGGCGGGGCTCTGAGGAAGAGGCGTGGCGTTAGGATTGGTGGATGATCTATCAACAATCTGCATTATGCGGATGACACAACCTTGCTCGCTGAAACTGAGGAGGACCTCATGCACTTACTGCAGAGGGTCAAGGACTGCAGCCTTCAATATGGACTGAGGCTCAATGTCAAGAAGACAAAAATTCTCACCACTGGACCAATCGGTAGCATCAGGATGGATGGTGAAGAGATTGATAGTGTTCACAGCTTCAGTTTGCTCGGCTCCACGGTCAACACTCTTGGCACCAGTAGCCAGGAAATCAAAAAGCGTATTGCGATGGGGAAAGTCTGCGGTTAGGGACCTCTCCCAAATACTCAAGACCAACAGTGTCTCTCTGGAGACGAAGGTGCGTCGATACAGGCCATGGTTTTTGCAATCACTTGTTATGCATCAGAGAGTTGGACAATGACTAGGGAGGATAGGAGGAGGATTGACGCCTTTGAGTTGTGGTGCTGGAGAAGAGTATTGAATGTACCATGGACTGCCAAGAAAACAAACAGATTCATCATAGAGAGGATTAAACCAGGCTGCTCCTTGGAGGCAAGGATTCTGGGGCTTCGTCTGACATGCTGGACATGTAAGTAGAGACAGGTCTTTAGAGAGGTACATCATGCTGGGTAGAGGGACAGCGCAGGAGGGGAAGACCCTCTATGAGGTGGATTGATTCAGTGACTGGGGTAATCGGGATGGGTGTGTCAGAGGCAATGAGATTGGCACAGGATAGAGCACGGTTTAGGGCTGTTGTACATGGGGTCGCTATGAGTCGCAAACAACTCGACGGCACATAACAACAACAACAGATGCCAAACAGGTAGACGTTCTATCCTGGATACTATGGGAACACTGATCCAGAATTTAAAGCCACTGGAGATCAAAATCAGAGACTGTTGTTGTTGTTGTTGTTGGGTGCAGTCAAGTTGTAGACTCCTCACAGCGACCCTATGAACGAAAGGCCTGAGCACTGTTCACTGTTCATAGATTATGACAGTGTAAATCTGAAGGACAAAATTTTATAGTTTCTTTTCATCCAAGATCTCTTGTTTTCAGGGGGTTACTGGTGCAGAAATTAATACATTAGCTACAAGAAAACACACATTTTCTGTTATATTTTCAGAGAAGCCAGAGGAGAATGCAATGACCAAGAGCAACAGTACTGATGAATCATGATATTAATGGTTATTTTGCAGACCTTTGGAAAATCCTGCAATCATATTAACAAAAATGAGAGCCTTTTCAACTATGATCAAAATCAATCTCATCTAATTTCTTTTCCTAAAAATAAGGGACAAGGGCTGTGATCATCACTTACATTCTTCTTTTTCGTACTCCTCAATTGAGTAAATGAGAACATTTCAGCCAACAAAGTTCATCACAACAAGATGCAAGATGGTGCTGGCAAAGAGAAAATCAGCGAAGGCTCGCTCCGGGGAGATGCCTTGGAAATCCGCTTTGTTTTGTGGGTTGATTTGTATTCTCAGACAAACTATAAATGAAACAAAATTAAAAAATGATTATCTAAAGTATAAATCAAATATGTCAACAAATACTCAAATTACTCTTTGACCCAACAATTCTACTTTTAATTCTACCCAACAGAAATTAATGCATATACACAGCAAAAGACATCTTCACAATAATTCCAAACTGGATGCACTCTATGTTGTGTCTTTGTTATACAGTGCTGCTGTTAACAGCAAAATCACAAGAGATTCTGACAAACAAAAATTTATGTTCTCACAGTTTAGGAGGCTAGAAGGCTGAATTTAAGGTGCCAATCTAGGGGAAGGGTTTTTCCTCTGGTCAGCATTAGGGGAAAGTCTGTTTCTTTGCTATCATTTCACTTCATGTCTATCTTCTCCTATCTCTGCTTGCTTAACCTATTCTTTTATTACCAAGAGGAGACTGAGTTAAGATATACCCGATACATGGTACAGGAAGTGTTAAACCGCTAATTGAAAGGCCAGTGGTTCAAACCTACCAGCTACTTTGTGGTAGAAGATAGAGTGGCAGTCTCCTCCTGTAAGATTTACAGCCTCAGAAAACAGAAGGTTACTGTGAATCCGAACAGATTTAACAGAAATGGGCTTGGTTTGGGTTTATATTACCAAACAAATAGGACTCATTCCCAAAAAGGATAATAAGCACTATAAAAAACTGTTACAAACTTTAGGTTTTAAAACATATGTATTTTTTCCAGTGGACAAACACCATTCAATCCATTAACAGAGAAATAAATTTTAATACAAATACAAAACTACACAGCAATGAGGGGGGGAAAAACAACAAACATTTCTGTTGGCTACAACATGGATTAATTTCACAAAGATAATGCTTAGCAATACAAACCAGGCAATAAAAAAGAACAATCTGTATTATTTCATTTATATAAAGCTCAAAACTAGTGAAAAGCCATCTACGGTAATAAAAGCCAAGACAGTGGATTCATTTTTCAGTTGAGTGGGTCAGAGGGGGGTGCCTGTGCATGTGACTGCGAAGTAACAATAAGGAAGCTTCTGAGGGAACGGTCTGAGTGGTAGTTAGATTCACTTGCACACTGAAGTTTATGCCCTTAACTGCTTGCTGATAACAAAATAAAAAAAGACTGCCCAGTTTGGCTAAAAACCCGAACAATTGTTTTTGTTTGGGTTTTTTTTACCCACCCTTACATTAACAATGGTAAGCGGTCACTTGTGGTTGCTGTGAGGCTGAAC
>NW_006399776.1:22265420-22266426 GCF_000299155.1 Elephantulus edwardii
GTTTGAATCCATCAGCTGCTCCACAGGGGAAGGATGGGCAGTCTCCTCCCATACAATTAACTGCCTCTGAAAACCTGCTGGTGGGTCAGCTATGGATCGGTTCCGACGATGGTACACAACAACAAAAATACAAAGTATTAGTCAAAGGGAAAAAATATAACCACACAATCTTCAGAACTGTCTTATTAAATGTCTATCTAGATGGGGATGAAGCTGTAACAAAGGAGTTAGGTATCATGACAAAATGTTCTAAAATTTAATTCTTTTCTAACAGAAAACATGTAGTGGATAAGAAGCTGCACTGCAATCCCAAAGACAAACAATTCAAATCTACCAGCTGCTATGTGGGAGAAAGGTGGGCCATTTCACCCCATGCAATTACATTGACTCTGAAAACCAGTTGGACAGCTAAGAGTCGGTTCCCAGTTGATGGTACACAGTAACAATGTGTACAGCCAAAATTAAAAATACAACACGTTCATCCATGAGGAACTGCTATTATCACATGTTGTCAAATTGATTCTGACTCACAAGGACTTTATGTACAAGAGATCTAAAACTTGCCAGATCCTGCACCATCCTCACAATCTCCATTGTGTTTAAGCCCAGTCATCTGTCAATTCATTTTCAAAAAGGTCTTCTTCTTTGATGATCCATTTTTCCTAGCATGAAGTAATTTCCAAGGACCAGCGCCTCCTGATAACATCCCCAAAGTATCTAAAAAGATGTTTTATCACTCTTGTCTCTAAAAAGCATCTTGGTTGCATTTTTTTTTTATTAAATTTGGCTGCAATTTTAAAAGACAGAATTATTTTTTCATATATACTCTTGGCACCAGTAGCCTGAAAATAAAAAAACGTACTGTGATGGGAATGTCTGCTGTTAGGGACCTCTCCAGAGTACTGAAGAGCAATGGTGTCACTCTGGAGACTAAGGTGCATCTGATACAGGCTATGGTCTTTGCAATCAATCACTTGTTATGCATCAGAGAGTTGGACAATGACTA
>NW_006399776.1:22266834-22275388 GCF_000299155.1 Elephantulus edwardii
AGAGAGAGAGAGAGAGAGAAATATTTTATATTTATATATATGAACACGAATCTATGAGTATATACCTATTATATGCCAGAAAATGATGCATAATACATGGTATGTTCAGTACTCTTCATCTATATCATAATTCAAAGGTATCAATTCTGCTTCACTCTTCCTTAATCACTGTTTAACTTTCACAAACACATTAAGCATATGAAGCTATCAAGGCTTGAGACAGGCACAACTTAAGTCTTTAAACTGATATCTTTGCTTTTAGCTTTCAACTTTTAACTTTCAAGAGGTCCCTGAAAGCAGATAAATTTGTCCAATGTATCATTTTAATTCTTGGCTGCTTCTTCCTTTGGTGTTGACTGTGGACCACGTAATTAAATCCCTGACAATGTATATCTTTTCCTCCTTTTATCATGATGTGATCTATTGGTCCAGTGTCGAGGATTTTTGTTTTTCTTTATGTTGTGTAACTCATACTGAAGGTTGTAGCCTTTACTCTTCTTCAGTAAATGCCTCAAATCTTAACTTTTAGCAGGCAAGACTGTGTTACCTGGGTAACATTCTTAGTCCAGCTTCTCAGATTTGCTCAGTATAGATATTGAGTTGTTAGGTGTCACTGAGTCAACTACAATTCACAGCAACCCTTTGAACAATGGAGCTGTGACATCTTTGTCATCTCTGATATGCTGTTATGTGCCATCGAGTCACCTGCGACCCATAGAGACCCCACATACAGGAGCTGAATCTTGCCCTGTTCTGAGCCAGTCTCACTAAATCCCACAAACCAACCCCCACTTCCCCAGTCACTTCATCATTCCATTTAATCTGGCGTCTTCCTCTCCTGCACTGTCCCTCCACCCTTTCGAGTTATGATGTCCTTCTCCAAGGACCAGTCTCTCCTGGCCACATACCCCAAGTATGTAAGACAAAGCATTAAAATCCTAGCCTCCAAGGAGAAACTTGGTTTCACCCTCTCCAAGACAGATCTATTTGTTTTCTTGTCAGGCCATGGTATGTTCATGACTCTTCTCCAGCACCACAATTCAAAGGCACTGATTCTTCTTCTGTTATCCTTAGCCATTGTCTAGCTCTCTGAAGTATGACAAGTAATTGCAAAGCCCATGGCTTGGATTAGGCACACCTTAGTCTCTAGACTGGCACTGTTGCTTTTCAGGACTCTAGAGAGGTCCCTGACAGAAGATTTTTCCAATGCAATTCATCTTCTGATTTCCTGTCTGGTCATATGAGCACTGATTGTGAAGCCAAGCAAGCTGTAACTGTTAACAAACTCAATCTCTTCGCCTTCTATTATGGTGACATACTTGAGCCTATTACAGTCACTGTTGTCAATCCATCTCACTGAAGGTCTCCCTCTCCTTCTCTGACCTTTCTAAGCATTATCTTTTTTTCCAAGAACTGGTCCCTCTTAACAACATGCCTAAAATGTGTGCAATGAAGCTTCACCATCTTTGCCTCCAAGAAGTATCCTAGTTGCACGTTCTCCAAGTCAAATTGGTTTATTCTTTTGGTAAGTCATGAGATATTCAGTACTCCAGCATTACAACTCAAAGCCATTGATGATTCTTCTGTCATCCTCAGTTACTGTCCAACTTTCAGACACATAATAATTAAAAAGGCATGGCTTTAACCATATGTACCTTCGTCTTTAAACTGACATCATTGTTTCCTAACATCTTGGACAGGTCCTTGACAGCAGATTTACCCAGTGCAATACTGCAATACATCTTTTGATTTCTTGACTTCTAGCGGTGTTGATTATGGAACTAAGCAAGAGTAAAACACTGACAATTTCAATCTTGTCTCCAACTTTTATGATGCTGCCTATTGGCCCTGAGATGAGAATTTTTCTCTTGACATTGACATGCAATCTATATTGAAGACTGCAGTCTCTGACCTTTTTTTTTTGGCGGGAGTCATGAGGATTGGTTTTTGTTTGGTTTTGTTTGGTAAGTCTTT
The DNA here is from genome assembly GCF_000299155.1 of Elephantulus edwardii. Lineage (NCBI taxonomy): Eukaryota > Metazoa > Chordata > Mammalia > Macroscelidea > Macroscelididae > Elephantulus > Elephantulus edwardii. The sequence goes on from NW_006399776.1 coordinate 22,268,809, forward strand.
GATCTTCTATACCAAGTGTTTCAAGTTTCCTTTGCTTTTGGAAAACAAGGTTGTGTCATCCACCTAACGTAGGTTGTTACTGATCTTCCTCAGATCCGAATTTCACATTTTTCTTCATGAAGTTCAGCCTCTCAAATGATTTGCTCAACACACATATTAAGTAAGTATGGAGAAAGGATACAACCCTGAGGCACTTTTTTAAAAAAAAACATACAGTGTTACCATGCTATGTTTGCACAACAGTTTCCTGGTCTAGGTCTAGGTTTTACAAGAGCACAATTAAGTGTCTGGGATCCTCATTCTCAATGTTTGCCATAATTTGTTATGATCCACACAGTCAAATGCCTTTGCATAGTTATTGAAAACAAAAATAGATACCTTTTTACTATTCTCTGCTTTCAACCAAGATCCATCCCAACTGACATCAGCAATGATACCCCTGGTGCCATGGCTTCTTCAAAATCCAGCCTGAATTTCTGGTATTTCTCTGTCAATGTACTGTTTCGGCAGTTTTTGGATAGCCTTCAACAAAATTTTACTTTCATGTGATAATGCTTGAAAATTTCTACACTGTGTTGGGTCTTTTTTTGGAATGGTAACAAATACAGATCTCTTTCAGTCAGCTGACTGGTTGGCTGTCTTCCAAATTTCTTTATATAGACTAGTGAGCATAACCACAACCTATATACTGAGTGTTATTGTTAGGTTCTGTCAAATTGAGTATGACTCACAGAGACCCTATGAACAACAGATCCTGTCCTATCTTGTGCTGTCCTCATCATCTCTGACACACTTAAGCCCGTTGCTGCAGTCACTATGTTAACTCATCTCACTGGTGGTATTCCTCTATTTTGTTGACCCTCCAGCTTTCCAAACATAACATCCCTCTCCAAGGAATAGCCTCTCCTAGCACATATTGAGTTGTTGTTGCTATGTGCCGTCAAGTCACCCATAATTCATAGCAACTCTATGTACAATAGTTCTGAACCCAGTCCTATCATGAGCCAATCACATTGTCTACAACACACCTGGCCCCCTAGTACCCAAGTCAATCCATCTCATCCAGGGTCTTCCTCTCCTATATTGTCCCTCCACCCTTCAAAGCATGATGTCCTTCTCCAAGACTAGTCCCTCCTCAAAACATGCCCAAAGTATGTGAGACAGAGTTTCAGAGAGCAACTTGGTTTCACCCTCCTCAGAACAGACCTATTCTCTTCGAAGTCCAAACAGTATATTCAATATTCTTCTCTAGCACCACAACTCAAAGGTACTGATTCTTCTTCTATCATCCTTAGTCATTGTCAATGACTCTCTGATGCATAGCAAGTATCTGCGAAGACCAGAGTCTGGACCAGGCACACCTTAGTCTTTAGACTGACATCTTTGCACTTTAGCACTCTGGAAAGGTCCTTGACAACAGACTTCCTAATCTAATTAATCTTTTGATTTCCTGGCTCCAACAGTGTTAACTGTGGACCTGAGCAAGCTGATATTGTTAACAATCTCAGTTTCTTCACCACTATCATAGTGCTGCCAAGTGGCTCAGTTTCAGTAAGCCATCTGCTAGGTCATCTGCTTAACACAAGCTGTTAATGAATTTCCTCCAATTCTGATGCCAGTCTCCTCCTAAAGACCAGTCTCCTCTATGGAGCCAGGATTACAAGCAAAATCTTGCTGAAGATTATTAAAACAAAACAACCAACAAAAAAACCAACTCACCAGTACCTCAACAGAGAACTACCAGAAGTACAGAAGAGGCCATGGCATTAGGGACATCACTGCCAATGTCAGATGGATCTTGGCTGAAAGGAGAGAGTACCAGAAGAATGTTTATCTGTGTTTCAAATAAACCTTTGTATTTGTGTGGATCACAACAAATTGTGGCTAACCTTAAGAATGAGAATCCCAGAACACCTGTTTGTGCTCATGTGAAACCTATACTTGGACCAGGAAGCAGTCATCAAAATAGAGCAAGGAATATTGCATGGTTCAAAATCAGAAGACATACTGAGTAGGTATGGTTTAAAAATACATCTCGGACACACATTTTTCTTGACTTTAAACCATGTAGTATATTTCCAACTATAAGCTCCTCTACAACTATGTGAGGACCATATTGCTGCTAGATGCTGTCGAGTTGTGTGCAACCCTATCAACAACAGATCTGAATCTTATCCTATCCTGTGCTATCATCACCATCTCTGATGGTGGTGACACTTGAATCCACTGTTGCAGTCATTATATCAATGCATCTCATTGAGGGAGTCTCTCTTCTTCACTGTCACTAAAACTTTCCAAGCATGAAGTCCTTCTCCAAGGAACAGCATCTCCTAGCAGCATGTCCAAAGTATGAGAGAGACAAAGCTTCACCATCTTTGCCTCCAAGGAGCACTCTGGCTGCATCTTTTCTAAGACACATCTGTTCATTCTGATGGCAAATCACAGGATAGATATTCAGTACTCTTCTCTAATACCACAACTCAAAGGCATAAACTCTTTTTTTCACTATTCTTCAACTCTTAGATGCATAGCAAGTGACTGAAAAGACCATGTTCTAAATCAGGTGCACCTCAAACTGTCATCAATGCTCTTCAGTATTTTAGGAAAGGTTCCAGATAGCCACCCTGCCCAAAACAACAAATCTCTTTATATACTGAAGACCATATAGCTGTAAACAAATGTTATGGTAGCCATTCCTGACAGAGACCTCTCTTCTGTCATATTCTGTAACTCTTGAATACTTCAGCCTGATGAATTAGCAATAGTCACCATTTAACATGAAAATTCTAGCAATACACTTTTCCAAAATATTTTTGTATTTGTGATAAATTATTATGCTACTTAAGAAAGTTCTTATTTGCTTCAGGCTAAAATCCATTCCATCATTAACCAAGGGCTTTGAACCAAAGGTCAGAAAACCCCAACCAGTTCTTCTTCAAAGCCTATCACCATGACAACAGTTTGCACTATGCTTATACAAGTAAACCTCTTCTTTTCATATACAAACCCTTCAAAACATGAAGGACACTGACTGAAGCTAGAGTCATCAATTAAAATCCTGCTGGGTAGAACAAAGATTTGCTTATGTTTGAAAGAGGAACTGGCAACGTCTATTAACATTTAAACTACTTTTACTTTTTTACTAAGGAATTTGTTACAGAACAAAAAATGTTAACTGCATTCATAAAAAAGTTTGAAGAAAAAAACCTACAATCAGTTCAAAAGTTATTAAGGGCATTATTAGACATCCAACAAAACCCCATGCTGTGATTCAGATACATTAAGAAAATTTCTATACACTGTTGATAAAGATAACAAGTTATCCTAAATGGCTTTTTAAAAAAAAAACATTTCCTATTTCAGCTTCTAAAAAATTCTTATCATTACTTTATCATCTTAGTTAGAATATAAGAAAAACCTAGAGAAATAAATGTCAAACTATAAATGGTAATTATCTTAGGGTCAGACTGGAGAAGTGGTGTTTCAGGGAAGAGGAGGGGACATTCATCATCTTATACAACAAAACTCCCACAAGGAACTTGGATAAATAAAACAATACTATCATTATCACAATATTAAAATACCTAACTCAATGACAATATTAAAAAATCAGAATCCTACAGACATGCAAAAAGGGCTTTGGAAGTCATAAAGGTGAACATCCATTTGATATATAAAATGCCTAAAAGGGAGTTTGAAGAGCATGTTGAGGAAGGCTTGTATGAATCACCTGGGTAGCTTCCCAAACTATGAATCACTTAACTTTCACAATACCTTCTGTAAAACAGTATGTTATATGATTTATATATTATGTGGATACTATGCTAAAACTTTTGAGAATTAAAAAACCAACAACTACTTTATATGAGCCTTGCTCAGTGCTGCAGCAGCTGCTACTGCTCTGGAGCTGCTAAAAGAGGCTGGAGGAATTGGCAGCACCAACAGCAATATACAGGGGGAAGCTGAGCACACCCTGCTCCTGTAATTCTGCAGGCCAGTGCTGCAGGAGCAACCTAACTAAAGTCCCCACCTTCACCACAGCCACCACCTGCCCATGTAACAAAGCCTGAGTGCTCTTACCCCAGAATCATGTCCTCTGCCTGATCTCTCTATATCCCACCCATGGCGCAGAGCTTCAAGACTGGGTTTTGGGGTCTTTAAAACAATTAAAGGGAAGCGCATTTTGGCAACACATATACTAAACTTGGAACAATACAGAGAAGATTAGCGTGGCCCCTGTGCTAGGATGACATGCAACATGAAGTGTTCCATATTTTTAGAAATTCCATATGATCAAGTTATTTCCACTGCTTGGAATATATCCCAAGAAATGAGAACTGAGGCACAAACAGAAACTTGTACACCAATGTTCATAGCAGCATTATTCACCACAGCAAGAACATGGAAACAGTCCAAATGTCCAACCACAATCAAATGGATTGAGAAATTATGGTATATATGGTATGTATGGTATTGACACGATGGAATACTACACAGCATGCAGGAGCAATGATTTTGTAAGTTACTACCTAACTTGGGACTGGAAAGCATTAATGCTAAGTGAACTCAGTCCCATAAGGACAAATATGGTATAAGACCATTATAATAGAACAAGTATGAAGATGCAAGGTGGGGAAAAGTGGGAAAAGAGGGGTGAGGCTGGGCACAGTGTGGGGGGAGAGCAGCAGAGTTAATCATAGGGTCATTTAATTTGATGGGTGGAGGGACAGGTAGGTAAATGAAATGGGAAATGTCCAATGTGAAAAAATATATATACAAACTTTGTAAGTAAACAAGTATAAAACGAAAATGTCATTTTAAATTAAAAGAGAGAGAAAATAAACTTCTAATGATAGCATAGGTATGTATTCTGATTTGGAGGTGAGACCAGGGTATAGCTTTTGTTCACAACACTGTGTGAGCTGACTGGACTTGGCCTCTTATTTAAAAAGCTTTTGGGCCCTAAGGCCTGCTTTTTGTGATCTCCCAAATAAAACAAGCAGGACTGGCATCCACTTCCAAAAAAAAGCTTGCCTCCAGAAATTCCATAAACTTGAAGATGAAAGTTTTGTGTTCAAGACTTTCATTCATAGGGTCACTATGGGTTATTACGGCACGTAATAACAACGGTTGTTGTTGTTCCCCCTAATGGCTATGTAAAGTTTGTAATGCTTTGGCTGATGTAGTTTATCACTGTGTGTGAACAGTGAGGGTTCACATATGTGGTGTTGGAGAAGAGTACTGACTATCCCGTGGAACACAGATGCCACAAGAACAAATACATCTTAGACAAAGTGTAATGAGGGTGCTCCATGGAGGCAAGGATGGTGAAACTTTATCTCACATACTCTGGGAATGCTGTTAAAACAGGCTAGTCCTTAGAAAAACATCATGATGGATGGAAAAATAGAGTATCAGATCCAAGATGGCGGCAGAGGCGAGACAGCGTGGTGAGCTGCAGGAGCAGCGAACCACTTAAAGCAGGGCTACTATGGCCTTCTACAGACTTCGGCTTATTGATAATTGAACAGTTAAACAGTTGATGACTGGCCCTCAGTGAAGATGAGGCTCAACAACAGGAATTCAAGGATTCCCAAGGAGGAATGGCCAGAACCAATGGATTCCCTCACCCAGGATGGATGCTGGGCACCGGCCCTCCTCAAGACTGGTACAGTGAAGCCACCACACTGCCGCAAGGTGGACTTGTTCTGGAGAGAATTCTTGGAGCCAGGATGGCGGTGGGGGGGGAAGCAGGCGCCTGCTGGCTGCCTGCACAAGAGGGGCCGCATGCCTGCCGGGCCCCAACGGCCGCCCGCCCGCCCCCGCTGGCTGCCTGCGTGGGAGGAGGAAGATGGGATGCATGCCCACCATCTGCAGGTTTGGGTTTCCTTGGACAGGCCAAAGAAGATGATTACCTATACAATGGATTGCTGAAAGTCACTGTGAATCTGATGACAGTGGTAGCACGCACAAGAGGACCGACATCCTAAATGCACCACATATTTTGTTCTGTTGAATGTTTCTGCCAAAAGATGGTTAGACCTGGGGGGAGTCTGTTCACAGTTCTAAGGTTTCCTTTACCATATACAGAGGGGGAGGGCAGTGGCACCTACTTCAAAATATAAAATGACCATTTATGGGGGGGTAAAAGTGGCAGTGCTGGAATTGGAGACACTATCCCTGACCACATAGTCCTCGGTCAGGCGAGGGGACCAGACTGGGGTAGGGGCAACTGGAAGGGGAGTATACCAGCCAGCTCCTGGGGGGTGTTGCCCTGCCCAGGGCGGGCTGCCCTCAGCCCCCGGCTCGGGACGAGCCGTTGCGGCCCTCTGCCCGGGTCGGGCTGCCCTCGGCCCTCGGCTTGGGGTGAGCCATCACGGCCCTCAGGGTGAGCTCCTCAGTCCCCAGATTGTGCCATCTGACCCCTGGAAGGGGAAGGGAGAAAAAAAAGAATGCCTAGGGTATCCAGAGAATGTTATCTAGGACACCTTCTGACACCGTCTCCTCCAGTAAACCTGAAAGCAACACCCTCAAAGCCCTTCTATTTGTAACTCACAAGTTTGTTCTCTCTAGGTTTGCT
>NW_006399776.1:22275863-22292159 GCF_000299155.1 Elephantulus edwardii
AAAGGATCAACTAAGAGAGGAAGACTCTCAACAAGATGCACTGACACGGACTGTTACAATGAGCTCAAATATATGAGAGATAAAGATGGCACAGGATAGAGCAGGGCTCAGATCCACTGTTTACAGGGTCACTATAAGTCACAGTGAACTCAATGGCCTGTAACTATGTTACTAAAATGGATGTGTCCTATCTGTGATTCACTTAAATAAAAAACCCCAAAAAAACAAACAAAAAAAAGACCTTTTAAAAAATGTCCTTACACAAATGTCCTTCAATTTCTCCATTAACCACTTTGGAAGTAATTCTACTAGCTTCTCAGGCAAATAGCTCTGTTTAAGAGTTGGTTCCAGTGTAATCCCTTTGTGGATGTTTACTCATTCTGCAAAATATTTCCTTATCACCTACTACAGGTCAGACATTGTTCTAGGAACAAAAAAACTAAGAATCTGCCACCCAAGAAATTATACCATAATGGACATAAATAAGAGGTATTAATAAATGCCAAGAACAAACAGGTTAATTGTTGACTTTTGTTGTTATGTGCCATCAGAGCAACCCTGTACAATATACAATCCTGTCCTATCATGAGTCAATCTCATTGTCTCTAACACACTTACTCCCATTGCCCCAGTTACTGTATCAATTCATCTCTCCTGGGGTCTTCCTCGCCTGTGTTGTCCCTCCACCCTTCCAAGCTCAATGTCCTTCTCCAAGGACTGGTCCCTCCTGGCCACATGCTCAAAGTATGTGAGATGGAGCTTCAAAATCCTAATCTCCAAGGAACAGCCTGGTTTCATCCTATGTAGGAAACTATTTATTATGCACTGGTTATAGAAGGGCCTATCTAAGGTCTTAAATTAAGACCAATAGCTAAAAGATAAGGATCCAACCATGCAAAGATTTGGGGATAGTGCATTCTAGGTAGCAAGAACAATTTTGACATGTTCTAGTTTTAACACAGGTCGCATGACCACACGAGACACTGAAGGGGTGAGGGAAGCAACTGTCAAATCCTGAAGCCTCAGCTGAATTTAGATTTAGTTCTAAGAGTAAAGGAATAATAAACAATTTAGGGCTTTGGAAGTAAAATGATATGATTTACATTAAAGTTGCTCTTGCTTTAACTGTAACAAGGGGCCTGAATGAAAAAGAGACAGTCAGGATGGTGCACGATAGGGCAACATTCAGGTCCGTTATTCATAGGGTTGTTCAAAGGGTTGACTCAATAGTACTTGACAATAGAGCTGCCATGTTTAAGACGTGATTTGAATACAAAAGCAGAGGAATCACTTATAAGCCTAAAAGTGCAGGTAATGGTAGTAAAAATGAGCAAAAGAAAATAAGTACAGAAGACAGGGTGTGCTGGCAAAATGGATACAAAAGATACATCAGGGAAATCACCTAAATGTTTGGGTTCAACAATTCAACAAGTAAAGACTCCATCTATTAACTGGCAAGGCAAATGACAGGAAGGATTCAATTTGGGATATAGTAAATGGAAGAGACATACAAAATTCTAAGTGGAGATGTTAAGTTTGCTGCTGGACACAATCATTTTGGAATTCGGGGAATGAGTCAAAATTTAAAAAATAAATGGAGGGACGGTGCAGGAGGGGAAGACCCTCTATGAGATGGATTGATTCGGTGACTGGGGTAATCGGGATGGGTGTGTCAGAGGCAGTGTGGTTGGCGCAGGATAAAGCAGGGTTTAGGGCTGCTGTGCATAGGGTCGCTATGAGTTGCAAACGACTCGATGGCACATAACAACAACAACTTGAGGTATAAAGCCAGGAGCCCTGGTGGTGTAGTAGGGTAAGTATTATGCTGCTAACCAAAAGCCTGGCAGTTTAAATCTACATTTCACTTCACAGGAGAAAGATGAGGCAGTTTCTTCCCATTAAGGCTTATATCCTTGGAAATTGGATGGTTACCAGTTGGAACTGGCTAAACAACAAAGGGTAAGGGTTGGTTTTGGTCTTACAGTAAAAGCAACCATGAAGAGGCTGTAGGACCATGTCCTTGGTCAAAGAAGTACCAGCAAGATGGCACAGACAAGGTGAGGATTAGAAGGAACAATCAACACTGTCATAGGGTAGAAGTTTGGAGAAGTATTTTTTAATACAGAAGAATGTGAGTGACCAACTATGTTATATGCTTCATGTTTGAAACACTAAGTGTGTTCCAAAGCAATCCGGTAAAATGAGGAAGGGGATGAACACAGCACTTCTGAATTGGAAGGAAAACTACCATCAAGATTAAGGAGTGAATGACTGAAAAGTGAGAAAGTACAAACAGTAATAGCCTTTAAGGAAATTCTACGACAATGAAAAAATAGGTAGGCAGACTTGGATAATATTGTTGTTATCAAGAATCATCAAACCAAACTCAATTCCACTTTTTGAACAATAACCTCTTTGAACAGTAATCTAAACCTTGTCCTATCCTGCCCCTTCCTTATGTCTCCGATACACCCATTATTATAGACACTGTCAATTTATCTTAAGGGTTTTCCTTTTTCTCTGACCCTCCAGTCTTTTTCCAAGAACTGGTCCCTCCTCACAAATATGTCCAAAGTATGTGAGATGAAGTTTCACTATCTTTGCCTCTAGAAAGCACCTCGGTTACACTTCCTCCACGACAGACTTATTTGTTCTTTTGTTCAATACTTTTCTCCAACACAATGCACAAACCTTGCTTCTTCTGTCATGCTTATTCACCATTCAACTTTCAGATGTACAGAAAGCACCAAGGCTTGGATCTGGTACACCTTAGTCTTTAAACTGACATCCTTGATCTTTAGTATTTTGGAGATATCCTTGACAGCAGATTTCTCCATTGCAACATGTCTTTTGATTTTGTGACTGCTGTTACTATGGTATTGAAGGTGGATCCTAGTAAAATGAAATCACTGACAACTTCAAACTTTTCACCATCTATCATGATGTTGCCTATTGGTCCAGTGTTAAGAATTTTTGTTTTCTTGACATTGTGATGTTTGTAGTCTGTGATCTTCCACAGCAAGTGTTTTGAAACATTCTGAAATTTGAATCCTTTTTACTTTCAACAAGCAAGGCTGTCACCCGCATAATGCAGATTGTTGATGTGATTTCCTCCAATCTTGACATCGCATTATTCTTCATATAATCCAGTCCTTCAAATAATTTCCTCAACATACAGATTGAAAGTTGTTTTTACTGCTGTTGTTAGGTGCTGTTCAGCACAACTCATAGGACCCTAAAACAGATCTGAGCTCTGTCTTATCCTGTGCCATCCTCACAATCTGACATAACTGAACTCATTGCTGCAAGTGCCGTGTCAGTCCACCTGATTGAGGGTCTTTATGGAGAAAGGATACAACCCTGACACACATTATTCCCAATTTTAAACCACACAGTGCTTTGTTTGAACAACTGCTTCTTGGTTTATGCATAGGTTTCACATGACCACAATTAAATGTTCTGGGGATCCCATTCTTCTCAATGGTATCAATTATTTGTTATGATCCACATAGTCAAATATCCTTGCATAAACAAAAAACCCTAGTAAACATCTTTCCAGTATTCTCTGCTATCAGTCAAGATTGGCTTGATATTAGCAATGATAACCCTTTAGACATGGTCAGTTCTGAGTCCAGCTTGAATTTCTGACAGTTCCCCATCAATATACTGTTCTAGCCATTTTTTTAGTTACTTTCAGCAAAATTCTATTTGCAATGTGATAGTAATGATACTGCTCAATAATAGTCACATTTTGTTCTATCATGGTTTTTTGTTTGGGTTTGTTTTTAAAAAAAAAAAAAAATAGGCACATTTGGATTACCTCCAGTCAGTTGGCTGGGTATCTGTCTTCCAAACTTGTCGGCAAAGACTAGTGAACAAGTCCAGGGTGGCATGTTTACTGCACGTGTCAATGTGTATTCCATTCCATCAATTCCTGTGCCCTTATTTTATTGTCAATGCCTTCAGTACAACTTTTCTTCCCTCACTAGCACTAATTCTTGATCATATGCTACTTCTGAAAATGGTTCGGTATCGAGTAATTTTTATTTTTCCCCCAACCAATTATTTTTGCTATAGAGACTATGTGTTCCTTCTATCTTCTTTGATGCTTCCAGCATCATTCAAATTTTTGCCCATAGAATCCATCAGTATTGCAAATCTTCAACTTGTTCTTTAAGTGTGTGAAGAGTGTGCTCTTCCCTTTTGGTTTTCGAACTCCAGTTCTTTGCACATTTCATTATAATAGTTTGTTTTCTTAAGCTGCTCTTTGAAATCTTCCTCTTTTACTTCAGTATGTCCCACCTTTGTTTTGGTATATACACTAGTGTAATTTTTAGTCTCATCTGATCTCCATTTTGGTCTTTTCTTCCTCTCCTACATCTGCAATGACCCTTTGCTTTCTTTAAGAATATCCTTAATGTCAGACCACAAATTATCTGGTCTCTAATCATCAGTGTTCAATCCATCAAATCTATTCTTAGTGGATAGCAAGAGCATATTCACTTAATGAGAATGATTCAGCCAAAACAGAAATTAATGATAAAGAAGGGAAAAAGATAAGTGTAGGTCTCAGTCCCTGAAGAGCAAGAAAAGAGTAGATCCTCTGCATAAGTAGAGGACTTTGCCTTGGACAAGAAAGGGAATCATTCCCTAAGTCACTAAGTCAGAGAGAATAGGCAGTAGTACAGATGGATTCCTATGAAAAAGATGAAGTGCTTCTTGTCTTACTACTTCTATTTTCTTAGTAAAAAAAATAAAACGAGACTGACAATGGAGACTTCAGAAATGAAGAAATACAGGAGAGAGTGAGAAGTTAGGAAACATATTTTGGAAAAGTTATCACTTCAGGAAGCATTTTAAGACTGGTGGACAGGGCTGAGTACCCATGAACTATACGCTCTTATCCTGAACAACAAAGAGCTCTGTTGGCATAGTTTTACCAGCAGCTCAGGGAAGAATCATGAGTCATCTCCTCCCATTAGGATTTACAGCCTTGGAAACTCGATGCAAAGTTATTTTAAGTGTCAAAATCAATTTGTCGGCAATGCGTTAGAGAATTTTTTTTAATCCAGGCCAACAATTCTCTATCACAACTCTATTATCTATATTCACTTTCTGTATCTCACTCACTCATTGACATCTAGTCAAAATAAACTCAAAACTGATCAGCTGCATGGTTTCTAAGGCTGTAAGATCATCTCTGTCTCAAGGACCATCTGATGGATTTAAACCACAAGAGGTGCAACCTGAGTTGGCAGCACAAATTAATAACCTGTAACAGTTTTCACAGTTCAGTCTCCAGCACTTTAGCAGAGACTTAGACATACCTAATTACTAAGAATCATAAATATTATATGTTTACAATATATACACTTTTTTTAATATATACATTTTTAAGCACTAGAAACATAGATGAAAAAACTTCTCAAAGGCTAACTTTCCAAAGAGAAGAAAAATACACAAGCAAACACAGAATAAGGAAAGTGCCACATCTCACAAACACAAGTGAAGTAGAAGACAGGTGAATGAAAATCTGCTGGGAGTATCTCAAAAGGAAACAGCATTTCAGCTGAGAAGTCTAAGAAATAAAGAAATTTTCCAAGCAGGCAATCAAGGTAAAAAAAGCTTGAGACACCACGGCATGTTCAGGGAATAGCAAGTAGCTCAATGAAGTTAGAGCGGAAAGCACACAAAGGGAAGAAGTAGAAGATAAAACAGGAAGAAGCTAGAAATAAAAAGAGCAAGTATCATAAAATGTGAGTTTTACTTCAGAAATTACAACAGATTTAATGTGGGGAGTGAGGACACAGAGTTGCAAATCAAAAGGTGTAAACAGAGGATGGACTACAGAGAGAGAGGAAACAAAGGCAGGAGCCTGGTGAGCAGAATTGAGAGTATTAAGAACCAAAGCTGCTGAGGATGAAAAGCTGGAAATAGATATTAAGGAAATATAGCAACAAGACTAACAGGTTTTGGTTGAAAAACTTCTGTGTATCACATAGGAGAGAATATTAAAATTGTGGCTAATTTTGAGGAGAATGGGAATCTCAGAACACTTGACTCTGCTCATGTGAAACCTATACTCAGACCAGGAAGCAGTCCTCAGAACAGAGCAAGGAGACACTGCATGGTTCAAAATAAGGAAAAGAGTGAGTCAGGGATGCATCTTCTCTCCATACCTTTTCAGTCTATGCAGAACAAAACATTCAGAGGCAGGTCTTTATGAGTAGGAATGTGGCATCAGGACTGGAGAAAGACTCATCAACAACCTGCTTTATGCAGATGATACAACCTTGCTTGCTCAAACTGAGAAAGGCCTGAAGCACGTGCTGCAAAAGGTCAAGAACTGTAGTCTTCAATATGGATTCAAGCTCAACATCAAGAAAACAAAAATTCTCACCACTGGGTCAATTGGCAGCATCAGTATGGATGGTAAAGAGATTGAGATAGTTAACTCAATAGTTTACTCGGCTCTACAATTAACACTCTTGGATACCAGGAGTCAGGAAATCTAAAGATGAATTGCACGGGGAAAATCTGCTGTCAGGGACCTCTCCAGAGTACTGAGAAAGAAGCAACAATGTCAGTCTACACACTAAGGTGAGCTTGATGTAGTCCACAGTCTTTGCAATTACTTGTTAAGCTTCAGAGAGCTGGATTATGACTAAGAATGACAGAAGAAGAATCGATGTCTTTGAGTTGTGGTGTCACTGAAAAGAAAAAAAAATCACCCAAAAAACAACAATAGGTCAGTCTTAGAGAGATGGTGAAACCAAATTTCTCCTTGGAAGCAAGGATTCTGAAGTGCCGTCTCACATACTCTGGACACGTGGCTTGGAAGGACTGGCCCTTGGAGAAGGAAATCATGCTTGGAAGAGTTGAGGGACAGTGCAGGAGAAGACCCCAGGTGAGATGGACTGATACAGTAACTGGGGCAATGGGGTTATATGTGTCACAGTCAGTGAGATTGGTTCAGGACAGGGCAGGGTTCAGAACCGCTGTACACAGAATCGCTATGAGTTGGAGGCTACTTGACGGCACATAACAACAACAAAACAGATAATCCCAAAACACCAGTTCTCTTAATCCAGAAAACACTCCCGATCTGGCTCCTTGTCTTTGTCATTCAAACTGCTCTGGGATTTGTAGAGAGCTCGGGTGGATGAGTGGTAAAGAGTACAAACCAACCAGATGGTCTGTAGGTAGAAGATGGGCTGTACTCTCCTGTGCCGCTGAAAACTGTCTGGAAGGTCAGCTATGTATGAACTGGTTCTTATTTGGCAGTATATGATGGAAACAATGAAAAATATTGGTGGCATAGTTTGAAAGAACTGCACTGTTAACCCAAAAGTGGTGCATTCTCAGATAGTTCTAACCACCAGTAACTTTTTGGAAGATGGCAAATCTCCTCTCATGAGATTTATCCCCCCCCAAAATCCACTAGAGGTAAGTTATGAGTTGGTTCTGACTCCCAGAAAATCAGTTTTTTAGTGTTTTCAGATTAGTAGACTAGGAATAAAAATGGGGGGGGGGGGTGTAAGCCGAAGTTGCTGACTGCTGTTGTTAGGTGCCATGAGTTGACTGCAACCTATAACAACTCTATGTACAACAGCCCTAAACCCTGCTCTACCCCATGCCAAAATCATTCTCTGACACACCCACCACCATTACCCCAGTCAAATCTCATCTAGGGTCTTCCTCTCTTGCACTGTCCTTCCACCTTCCTAAGCAAGACGTCCCTCTCCAGGGACTGGTCCCTCTGTGTAACATGTCCAAAGTATGTCAGACAAAGCTTCAGAATCCTCGCCTCCAAGGAGCAGCCTGGTCTTACTCTCTCTAGGATGAATGAACCTGTTCGTTCTCTTAGCAGTCCATGGTAAAGTCAATATTCTTCTCCAATACCACAGCTCAAAGGCATCAATTCTCCTTCTATCATCCCTAGTCATTGTCCAGCTTTCTGGACAATTACTTTCCAAGTAATTGCAAAGACCATGGCCTGGATCAGGCGCACCTTATTCCTGACAATTAGCAGATCAAGTTGGGAAAGTGTTAAAAATCACTACAAGATCAAAGACTTACTTTAAGGATAGTCTTAATGCTCTCTATTTACCTATCCTGGTGAGGGAAAAAAAGAGGGCTTTAGAATGCAAGGATTTCTGCTTTGCTTAAAAAAAAAAAATCAAATCAGAAGGTACAGAAGGATTATCAACCTGGAATGTTACTCTTAAAAAAGGGGTAAATATTCCAGTTTAGAAATATCTGAAGCAATCCTGCCCAGGAGCGCTTTTAATAAAGCTGTGTCAAGCTTTTTTTTTTTAAAAAAAAAGAAAGAAATATCTGAAGGAGCCCTGATAGTGAATAGCGCCTGCTATTAAGGAAAAGTCACTAGCTGTCTTAACTCAGGAGCTTCTTTCCATAGGAGACAATTGTGGCAGTCTTCTCTGGTAAAGATTACAGTCCTGGGAACACTATAGGGCAATTCTATCTCATGCTGTCATTACTAGATGTCATCAAGTCCCCTCTGACTCATGCTGTTGCTGCTGAGTACCCTCATGTCACAATGACCCTATAAACAACAGATCTGAACAATCTCTGTCAAGCTCAAGTCCACTGGAGTAGTCACTTTGTCAATTTACTCTGTTGAGGGTCTTCCTCTCATTCTCTAAGTCAGAATCAACTCAAGGGCAATAGGTTTGGGCTTTATGTGGTTGTTTGGTATTTAATTACAGAGATGTAGAGAGTTGTCAAAGGCAGCACCTTCCTAGTAGTTCAAATCTACCAATTCTTCCTTGGGAGAAAGAAGAGCAATCTCTAACCATGCAGTTTACAGCCTCTGAACAGCTGTTAGAAGGTCAACTATGAGTTGGTTCAGATTAAAGGACAATGAGTTACTTGTCTGTTGTAACCACAAGATAAAAAATCAGCAGCTGAAGATGTTTGAATAGCTCTGAACCCTGCCCTATCCTGAGCCAGTTTCACTGTTTCCAACACACCATTGTTGTTGTTGTTAAGTGCCGTGGAGTTGCAGGGGACTCATAGCGACCCTATGAAGGAGAATCCTCAACGCTTGGGTGTATCTCATCCTCTCTTCAGGTTCATAGGGTTTCCGGAGGCAAGCTATTACGGAAGTGGATGACAAACCTCCTTCCAAGCTAACACACCATTACCTCAGTAAATACATCTCATCTGGGGTCATCTTCTCCCACGCTGTCCCTCCACCCCCCAAAACAGGATGTCCTTCTCCAAGGACTGGTCTTTCCTGGCAACATGCCTAAACATTCCAGGATTATCAACCTGGAATGTTACTCTTAAAAAAGGGGTAAATATTCCAGTTTAGAAATATCTGAAGCAATCCTGCCCAGGAGCGCTTTTAATAAAGCTGTGTCAAGCTTTTTTTTTTTAAAAAAAAGAAAGAAATATCTGAAGGAGCCCTGACAGTGAATAGCGCCTGCTATTAAGGAAAAGTCACTAGCTGTCTTAACTCAGGAGCTTCTTTCCATAGGAGACAATTGTGGCAGTCTTCTCTGGTAAAGATTACAGTCCTGGGAACACTATAGGGCAATTCTATCTCATGCTGTCATTACTAGATGTCATCAAGTCCCCTCTGACTCATGCTGTTGCTGCTGAGTACCCTCATGTCACAATGACCCTATAAACAACAGATCTGAACAATCTCTGTCAAGCTCAAGTCCACTGGAGTAGTCACTTTGTCAATTTACTTTGTTGAGGGTCTTCCTCTCATTCTCTAAGTCAGAATCAATTTTGAGATGGAGCTTCAAAATCCTTTCCTCCAAGGAGCAGCTTGACTTCACCCTGTTCAGGACAAACCTATTTGTTCTCTTTGCTGTCTAGGATATGTTCAATACTCTTCTCCAGCACCAAAGCTCAAAAGCATTCTTTGCCTTTAAACTCTTACAAAAGAAAAATATTCTAACCTGAGATCACTATAAATATGTGGTAGAATATTATAAAAATATTCTAACTGGGATCATTATAAATATGTGATATATGATATTTAATGTAGCTCTGGGGGTATGGTCCAGGGGAAGCTGCTTTTTACCTACAATGACCTCTCTGGCTCTGTGAATCCACAAGCACTGCCGGGGAGTGCAAAGAAGGGGCAATATTCCTCCTGTTTGAGTTACAACCTCAGAAAGCCACTGGCGCATCAACTATGAATTGGTTTTGCGTGGACAGCAATAATGAGGTTGATTTCTTAGTGTGCTGTACTCAAAGAATCCTGGTAGCACACAGCATAGGAAGTGGGGCTGCTAAGTAAAAGTCCAGTAGTTTGAATCCACCAGCAATTCAGCTAGAGAAAGGCAGGCAGTGTCCTCCCCAAAAGATGTACATTCTCAGAAACCAAGGACGGCTCCCATGAGTTAGAACTCACTCAATGGCAATGGTTTTTTTGTTTATATTGTTCTCTAATGAATGGGCAGGGGGAGATGGCTAGATCCTCTAATGTATCATTTCTACCTCTAACTTCTTGAAACTATGGGTGACTATTCTAGTCAGGAGGAAATGAGAGGGAAGAGTTACATTTTATTACCATCAGGCTTTTTAAAAGTGTGGTTTCTGTTGCGCGCCTTGCCTGTCCAGCAGGAACAAGGACACAACACCCCACAGTTCCTTCTCACAGCGGTTTACTCAGGAGTATGATTACAGAGGGTGGTGGAAGATGGAGTCTCTCTGAAGATGGAGTCTCTCTTCCCTTCCCCGGGTGTGGCTTTTATCCCCTTCTTGGTACTCCGCCCATCATCTATGTGTCATGCCTCTATTGGATCCTAAACCCCACATGAGATCAAGCCATCAACCAATGAGAACACAGTGCCCAAATAAGGTCTTGTTTGTGTTTAAGGCAAACAAAGAGAAGCAGGAAATCAGCGCCATCTTGTAATGGAGGCCATGCGCCATCTTGTAATGGAGGCCATGCGGGCCCGTTCATGGCCCTCCACAGTTTCATTACAAATTATAAATTCACTAATCAATTTCTCAAAAGCATGTGCTAGGTGCTAATTAACATTCAGAGGAAAAAACACAGAGACTGCCAAAAGGATATTAAAGAATCAGACTAAAGAACTTCTCTATCCAACTGATCCTACTTCTAACTCCAATTCTGGCTTTCTTCCCTAGTTTTAAAAAAGGGGGGGGGAATCTTCTGATGCTTTCTTGTAATCTACAGGATAACTCTTAATGGTTCTATCATTTAGTTCTATCCTCTAACTCACTCACCATTCGCCAACACCAATATTCTCAACACTAATTCCAGCTCCTGTCCAGTAGATTACAACTCATAGTAATCCATGTATGTTGAGATTAGAATTAGGCTCCACAGTTTTGAATGGCCTGCTGTTGGGAAGTAGATCACCAGGCCTCACTTTCTCTACACTTCTGGGTAGACTTGAACCCCTAACATTTTGGTTAACAACTGATCATGTTGATATTTTCCCCAAAGAGGAGCTCCACCTTTTAACATAATTCTCCAGCCTAAAATTCTCCAGCCAAATTGGCCTTCTCCCTCTCTTTCAAACTGGAAACAAACCACAGTGAAATAAAAAATCACAGAACCATAAATATGTACAAAGCTTCTACCAATGAGAATAAAGGCTAAGTATCCCAATTTCAAAGTCTCCACTGAAATCAGCCTTCACTTGACAATTTGGTCTAACAAATGGCAGAGGAAGTAAATTTGATAAGGTCATCACTATAACAGAAATGTAAATAACACCTTCTGTGCTAATTAAACGGAGCTCTGTCTGGCAGTGTATTGAATTAGGTGTTTCATTAAATAAGAAGACATCAGTTTGAATCCAGTAGATACTCCAAAGGAAAAAGATGGGTGATCTCCTCCCTAAAGATTCACAGCCACGGAAACTTGGTGACAGAGCGTCAATAGTCAGCATGGACTCAGAGGTTTGGGGGTTTAGGTGTCAACTATGATTTGTTATGGATCCTTTCTATTCCTTAGGGCACTTTCATTGCCTTCACCTAATTATTATATAACAAATTTGGAAATCCTAATTTCACACACACTGATCCCATTATCAACAAATGTGCCCTTTTCAGTAAGTGTCTATTCAGTGAAAGCTGATCTAGTCAACACTGGGGAGTAGAGAAAGGAGTCTATCAAGCTTTTAACAACTGTCTCAAAAACTTGGTTTGGCATACTGCAAAGGAAGGTGTTCAAAAAACATTCTGGCTTTATCATATTAACCTATAACTTTATTCTTGAACAATCCATACTTTTTTAAGGAGTTCTGAAGACTTTTCTTAACCTGAGAGGCTTATGAAACAAAAAAGTGTGAATTCAGCAGGAAGATTTCCTTCTTTGAAGAGGGAGAAAAACCCCACTTTCAGGCCCCTACTGTCTGGCTAAAGTGAAAGTGACATATCTGATAATGGTTAATATACCCACTCCAACAGAAAACCGTATCTTGTTTACCCCAGCAATCTTAAATATCCAAATAGAATACTACTACTACTACTACTACTGTCCAGGACAGTAAAAAAATTATTAATGTCTTTCCCCTAAAACAACAAAAACAGGTGTCATCAATTCCTATAGGAACATGACTATATCACCCAGGGACCATTACTGCATTTTTGCATATAATGCACTCACAATAATAAGGCATTAACACAAAG
This sequence comes from Elephantulus edwardii, assembly GCF_000299155.1. Taxonomy (NCBI): domain Eukaryota; kingdom Metazoa; phylum Chordata; class Mammalia; order Macroscelidea; family Macroscelididae; genus Elephantulus; species Elephantulus edwardii. Next base: position 22,288,512 of record NW_006399776.1, read on the forward strand.
GTGACTGACAGGGGAGGAGTTCTCAGTAAACTAACATAAAATGGGAATATTATCTGCCTTAGATGTAGTTTATGCTGAGAGAAACGATGTAATGTAGAACTATCTCTGGTATGAGCTTCCACCGAATGGAATGGGTAAAAAGCCTTCTCTAGCATCTCTGGTGGCATAGTCTATAGAGGGTTGCACTGCTAACCCAAAGGCCATGCTGCTCTCTGTTCAAAATTTCCAGTGGCTCTGCAGGAAAATCTTCTGGCGGATCAAATATAAGTTGGTTCCAATTTGACAGCAATGAGGTTTTTCAATATATCCTTAAGTACCAGTGTAAATTAAATCTCCAGAGAATTCTTATACCATATTTGTTGTGCTCTAACTAGACTTCAAGCTTTATTAACTGAAGCCACATTTAATTAAAAATTCCCCATACATCCATACTCCTTAAATTAGTTTACCCTTTAGTGTCAGTATTCCCTTTTGACTAGTATCTGCTTACCAATTCAAACGACTTTACAAAGAAAAGAACTCTGTTATGTTTTAGGCTGTAATAAGGTAAAGTGGTACTAACAGCTCAACTTGACATCAATCGATAACCAGAATTAAGCACGCACATAATCTGCCTTCATCAATTTTTTAGTGTGAAAGTATCTTGAGACCAGGTTTCCAAAGGCAATGTCTACACATCCAGACATAAATATTAAAGTAAGTATTTCTAGTCACTATCTTAGTGAGACAAATTGGGATAACAAATGGCAATGAGAGTAGATTACAAACTCTTTGTGGACAAGTAACAAACAATGAACGTATTCCCAACAGCTCTCACCAAAATGTCTTTTCTTAGACTCAAAAGTCAACTACCAACGTGATGATGGCCCTAGGAGGTGGGAAGAGGCAACATAAAATTTTGGCATGTTTTCAAAGCCAAAGAGCAACTGGAACTGTCCATGTGGCAGACATCTACAAAAAAGGGCTAACACTCCCTAAGCCAAGTCTGGATTCAGCAAGCTTTTGGTCAAAAAAGGTTAAATTTAGGCAAAAATGGGAATAAGAAGGAAAAATAAAACTAAAAAATATTACATGTATAAAACGAGTCCAGAATTCTAAGTAGGAATAGTTAAAACCAAACTCAAACGTTAAGTAGGAGTCACCATTCAACATATATTACTCTTTACACAGTTCATTTAAACAGCTCTCTGAAAGCTTACTACCTTTACTAAGAAAGAGAATTCTGAGTTAAAATATTTTAAATTTTAAAAAGCTACTTTGAAATTGTGTTAGAGCTGAGAGCTGGAATACAATTTAAAGTGCACTAGATCGGCAGGACTTAGCAGCAGTGTAAGACATTTAATTCCAGCTCCTGGGCAGGTGCGTGATATTAGGCACAGGACAATATTTCTGCGGCTCAATTGTCCTACTCTACTCACAAAAAGAGAGTTAAGGAAGGCTCTTGCCAAAACTTTACAGGCAGAGATCTGATACAAAACTGAGAAGAGTACTGTGAGATTAAAACGCGATGCACCAAAATTACACATTATTATTGCGATTACTTGTATGGAATCATTACCCGCCAGGATGAAGCTTCCTACACAAGAGATGAAGCCCGAGAGGAAAGAGTTAAAGGGGAAAGTCCCCACGAGAAGACAATAACCGAACTGCAGAGCACCGGTCAGGAGTATATACAGGAGGTACGCATCCAGCAACTTTAGACGCTGTGAAGTAGTGCTCAAGTACTCCTCCAAGAACCGTGAAATCACCGACACTACAGACGCCGACATGACTACCGACTCAGATCCACAGCTCACCCTCAAGAAATTCCAGACAGTTCCGTTGAACACACCGGATGTAATGTCTGCGCACGCGTACTTGCTAGCGTTCAACTCCGCCCTTCCCACGGTGCCAATTGGCGCAGGCGTAAAAGCAGTCCGGGGGCGCGTAATAACTCTTGCGCAGGCGCAATTTGCAACACTAGGCAGCAAACTACAACGAGAAATATCTAATGCGCTTGCGCCGGAGACGTGGCCTTTATTTGTGTTAGTTCCGCTGTCAGTTTAGTGACGCCCACAGTTGCCCTAGCAACTAGGTACTGCAGGAAGTGGAAGGCGAGACTTTACCGCAGACGTGGAGGTTACCAAGTGGTTTGATTTTCTATGGCCCTCCCGCATTTTTTTCTAAGATTAACGGTCTGGCTTCGTTCTAAGATGAAGACAGGCTCTCCAAGACCTTAATTAACTTAAGAACACAGGCTCTGGATGTTTGTCTTAGAACGCTGGATCAAACCAAAGTTTCAAAGTGAGAAATACTGGCCAATCATTGCTCAGCCTTCATTTTAGGTGAAGAGCGAATTTGACCTGTTTAAACCCAAAAGTAGACTCAAGATCTGGATTTGGAGACATTTGGAAATACGCGCGGGAATACCCAACCCCGTAGATATTCAGCAGACGTTAACTGAGCGCATTCTTCTTCAATACCTCTCATTGGGCTATATTGCAAGGACTATCAGTGGTTAAGGAGCTGGGTACACGGTTCGAACGCACCAGCTGTTCTTTATTTTTAATTTATTTAAATGAACATTTACAGAGATTTTGGATTTCCATTCATTCATTGTTGCACTTTTCTCCCCACCACCCCACCCCCATCCCCAGTTCGCTCTTCTCCTTGAAAAGCAAAAGAAAAACTCCTCCATTGGTATACAGTCCCCCCTGCACACCCCCACCCAGAGTATACTCCACTCTGCAACCCTCATTCCGAACTCATGATAATCATAATGCCCTAAAATGTATTCCTTTTAAACTGTTCTCTCCCTCATCGGCTTCAATGCAGTATACATAATTTATCCAGTTTTTCTCAGTCTTACCCAACCCTGATGTCAGCCTCATTCCACAGCAGTGGCACCATACAGTATTTGTCCTTTAGTGACTGAGATACTTCACTCAGCATAATGTCCTCCAGGGTCACCCATTTTGAATAATATTGCATGAGTTCCTTGTTTTTCAATGCAGCGTAGTATTCCATTGTGTGAATATAACACAGCTTCTCTATCCATTCATTTGTTGATGGGCACTTAGATTGTTTCCAACTCCTTGCTATTGTGAACAAAGCCACAATAAACATGGGTGTGCATATATCTGCTTGGATGTCGGTTATGCTCTCTTTAGGGTATATTCCCAGTAGTGGAATTGCTGGGTCAAATGGTATTTTTATTTGCAACTTTTTGAGAAAGCACCACATTGCTTTCCACAGTGGTTGCACCATTTTACACTCCCACCAATAATGAATAAGGGTTCCAGTCTCTCCACAACCTCGCCAGCATTTGTTGCTTGCTGTTCTTACTGTGGTGAGAGGATATCTCATAGTTATCTTGATTTGCATCTCTCTAAGAGCTAGGGATTTTTAACATTTTTTATGTGCTTGTTGGCTATCTGAATGTCTTCTTTGGTGAAGTGTCTGTTCATATCCTGTGCCCTTTTTTTTATTGGATTATTTACCTTTATGTTGTTGTGGTGCTCAAGTATTTTCTAAATTCTAGATTTAAGTCCCTTATCTGACATGTCATTACCAGACACTTTTCCCCAGTCTGTGGCTTCCCTTTTTACCCTGTTGGAGAAGTTTTTGGATGTGCATAGGGATTTGATTCTTAGAAGGTCCCATTCATCT